>NC_136904.1:5153372-5173956 GCF_949606895.1 Notothenia rossii | reverse complement strand
ACTGCGATCCATCTCAGAGCTGCTTCTCCTTTTAAGGACCTTTCCTTTTTTCTAGGTTTCCAGCAAAAAAGCTTGAGCAATAAAGAACATCCTCTTTAGAGCTGCTGCTGCTTCAGAGGAACACAATGCACAAGCTGTTCTGCTGTTGTCTGTGTTGCATTCAAGTTGAGAGAGTTTCACTCCTTCTAAATGACCCTGAAGCTCAGACAAGAGCCCTTTCATTTGAAACATAGCAACATACTGAAACACAGCATTACAGATAAATCAAACTATGAATGTTTCATCCTTTGAACTGTATTTACATCAGCAAGAAAGTTGGTTAACCTGTACTGATATTATTTCTTCATCTGCTGTTTATAATAACTGAAATAACGTTTAACCGCACCAATCTTTATAAAAATACATGAAGTTGGATTGAAGACAGGTGAGTTTTGCACAGACGTGTTGCATAATTAAAAAGCCACGAGCAGACCTCGTCAGATTCCCCTCACAGTATATCCAATTCTGTGTTTTCAACCTTAAAATAAATGAGCATTAGAGTAAGCCTTTAAAAACACAGCTCAGTTGAAAACTTGATTCGGATATTTCTGAGGTTATTAATAGTCGATAACACACTGCTGCTAAGCAACATAATGACCGTTGCTAAGGAGGATCAAGAGAGAGAAAATCAAAGAGGTTAAAAGACAGAAAGTGAAGTGTTTAAGGACTGGTTAGGGTTCAACACCTTGATCCGTGCTGCCATTTCATTTACATTAAGTTGTTGCTGCCGTAGTTTTTTCTTAGTGGAAGCAATACGATCATTTCCCAGTCAATACAATTAATATTGGGAGTCGAGTCGTTTGTGTGTTTAGTATGTGGCCGTGTGATAAGCCCAATATGTCGGGTTTTCAATAACGACCGCCTCGCTGCACTTTATCCCAACCATTTTGATTGTGTATATATATTTGTTTTTGTATTCTGGATTGTGGGAAACGGTATTTCGATCTCTCTGTCTGTACACACAAACTGAAAGATTGACAATAAAGTTTACTTTGATTTTGTTAAAGGGCTTTTATTAGACTTAAAGCAACAGGAGTCCCGATGCGTCACAAACAACGACAGTGAGCTGGAATAAACAACAAAAACAAACAGATAGACTCACGTGAGCAGAGGAAGGCCTCCTTGCTGTTGAAGGGTTTGCTGCACTGGAAGCACTGGCCCTGACCTGGGGTCAGCGGGGAGAAAAGATGTCCGTTTATCGCCTTCTTCTCCTTCTCCTTCCCATCCTTATCTTTCTCCTTCTTCTCTTTCTCCTGCACAGGTGGAGCAGATCAGAGTCAGGCAGTGAGACAAACACCTATAACAACATGTCGGCTTCCATGATCACTGAGATGCAGCGCACAGCGGGGGGCTTTGCTTATTAAGGGACGCTTTATTTAGACTCAACAAATGGCCTCGTTAGGAGACCTT
Source organism: Notothenia rossii (assembly GCF_949606895.1). NCBI lineage: Eukaryota > Metazoa > Chordata > Actinopteri > Perciformes > Nototheniidae > Notothenia > Notothenia rossii. Next base: position 5,172,507 of record NC_136904.1, on the reverse strand, counting down.
TGGATGTTAAAGGGAGTCGGATCAGTTCATCTGATTACTGGTGATTATAATTCACTTTAACTCAAAATCAGAGTTTTAAAGGGCTCTATTTGAGATGGAAATAAAATGAAAAATATAAATGTCAAATATTTACATAAGTATAAGAAGTAGAAGTTAGAATGTGAAATAAAAATAATGACGAGAAGTTAAAGTAAAACATTGAATAAAAAATTAAATAAAACAGAGAAAAATATGTTTATTTGAAGTAAGAATTTACATTAAAAAGAAATACAAATAAAATAAATTATATTAACAATAAAAAGTCAATTAAAATGTCCAATAAAAAAATAAAAAAATACATAATAAAAATAGTAGAAATACGAATAAATAAAAATATTTTTATAAACGTCAGAAGATAAAATAAATTCTCCAACAAAAATATTAAATGATATTAAAATATGTATATAAGAGAATAATAATAATGTGCAATACAAATATAAATAAAATAATGATAATTACATGACTATAAGAAGTTAACATATTCATAAAATAATAATTGAGTAAGAATCTACTCAAAAAGCACGCTATAAAAAAATACAATTCAAACAACAAACAAAGAGGAAGTGAATTAGATTAAAATACACAACAGAGAGCAGTATGAACTGACCAAGTACTGATGTGGGGGAAGGGGTTTGAACACAAGACATAAGTTAAGTACGGGTAGTAATAAAATATGATAATAATCCATATTTTGTAGTTTCCTCAGCGACTGTTCCTCAACTGTGCTCATGATGAAACCTCAGGGAGGGTTCAGCTGCTCCTCAGGAAGCATGACTCCAGACGGAGACTCGCTGTCTGGGAATCAAATCTCTGACCTTTCCATAACAGGCTGAGCACGAGGTCATCCTCAGCTGTTGGTCATCTCTGAGCGCAGAGCTGAATCATAATCACCGTGAAGCCCAGCCGGGAGAACAGAGCTGCTTTTCTCCTACATGGCATCCCAGAGCCCCCACCCAGAGCCTCCACCCAGAGCCTCCACCCAGAGCCTCCACCCAGAGCCTCCACTCAGAGCCTCCACCCAGAGCCTCCACCCAGAGCCTCCACCCAGAGCCTCCACCCAGAGCCTCTACCCAGAGCCTCCACCCAGAGCCTCCACCCAGAGCCTCCACCCAGAGCCTCCACCCAGAGCCTCTACCCAGAGCCTCCACCCAGAGCCTCCACCCAGAGCCTCCACCCAGAGCCTCCACACATAGCATCCACACAAAGCCTCCACCCAGAGCCTCCACCCAGAGCCTCTACCCAGAGCCTCCACCCAGAGCCCCCACCCAGAGCCTCTACCCAGAGCCTCCACACAGAGCCTCCACCCAGAGCCCCCACCCAGAGCCTCTACCCAGAGCCTCCACACAGAGCCTCCACCCAGAGCCTCTACCCAGAGCCTCTACCCAGAGCCTCCACACAGAGCCTCCACCCAGAGCCTCCACCCAGAGCCTCTACCCAGAGCCTCTACCCAGAGCCTCTACCCAGAGCCTCCACCCAGAGCCTCTACCCAGAGCCTCTACCCAGAGCCTCTACCCAGAGCCTCCACACAGAGCCTCCACACAGAGCCTCCACCCAGAGCCTCCACCCAGAGCCTCTACCCAGAGCCTCCACCCAGAGTCTCCACCCAGAGCCTCCACCCAGAGCCTCCACCCAGAGCCTCCACCCAGAGCCTCCACACAGAGCCTCCACCCAGAGCCTCCACCCAGAGCCTCTACCCAGAGCCTCTACCCAGAGCCTCCACCCAGAGCCTCCACCCAGAGCCTCTACCCAGAGCCTCTACCCAGAGCCTCCACCCAGAGCCTCCACCCAGAGCCTCTACCCAGAGCCTCCACACAGAGCCTCTACCCAGAGCCTCCACCCAGAGCCTCTACCCAGAGCCTCTACCCAGAGCCTCCACACAGAGCCTCTACCCAGAGCCTCCACCCAGAGCCTCCACCCAGAGCCTCCACGCAGAGCCTCCACCCAGAGCCTCCACCCAGAGCCTCCACACATAGCCTCTACCCAGAGCCTCCACCCAGAGCCTCCACCCAGAGCCTCCACCCAGAGCCTCCACACAGAGCCTCCAAACAGAGCCTCCACCCAGAGCCTCCACCCAGAGCCTCCACACAGAGCCTCCACACAGAGCCTCCACCCAGAGCCTCCACACAGAGCCTCCACCCAGAGCCTCCACCCAGAGCCTCTACACAGAGCCTCTACCCAGAGCCTCTACTCAGAGCCTCTACACAGAGCCTCTACCCAGAGCCTCCACCCAGAGCCTCTACCCAGAGCCTCTACCCATAGCCTCCACCCAGAGCCTCCACCCAGAGCCTCCACCCAGAGCCTCCACCCAGAGCCTCCACCCAGAGCCTCTACTCAGAGCCTCCACACATAGCCTCCACACATAGCCTCCACCCCAGAGCCTCCACACAGAGCCTCCACACATAGCCTCCACCCCAGAGCCTCCACCCAGAGCCTCTACCCAGAGCCTCTACCCAGAGCCTCCACACATAGCCTCCACCCCAGAGCCTCCACACAGAGCCTCCACACAGAGCCTCTACTCAGAGCCTCCACACATAGCCTCCACACATAGCCTCCACCCCAGAGCCTCCACCCAGAGCCTCTACCCAGAGCCTCTACCCAGAGCCTCCACACATAGCCTCCACCCCAGAGCCTCCACACAGAGCCTCCACGAAGAGCCTCCACCCAGAGCCTCCACCCAGAGCCTCCACCCAGAGCCTCCACCCAGAGCCTCCACCCAGAGCCTCCACCCAGAGCCTCCACCCAGACCCAGAAGAAACGGGGAAGTGGAGTTTCCAGCTTTTTTAATGGCCGCCGCGGGCCTCTTGGTTAGAGGAAACCGCAGAGTTCTGACACTCTGCTGCTCATTGAGAGACGGCAGGGTTTAAAGAGGCCCTATTCTGCTTTTTCCGGGTGTTCTCTTTCCTGTAGTGTGTTTTATAGGTTTTAGTGCATGTAAACGGTCTGCAAAGGCTACAATCCCACTCCATTGGACTCCTTTGTTTATTTCCTTAACATATTGACATCATTATGCGCCTCTATTGGCTTCAACATATTGTACATGATAGGCTAAGGGGCGGGACATCTTTAAGCAGTTGACCAATCACAACAGAGCTGGCCAGCTAACCAATCTTTAAAGTAGAGACACTACATATTGATATACACCTGAACATCAGCAGGAGAGGACTCTTTAAAGTAGAGACACTACATACTGATATACACCTGAACATCAGCAGGAGAGGACTCTTTAAAGTAGAGACACTACATACTGATATACACCTGAACATCAGCAGGAGAGCACTCTTTAAAGTAGAGACACTACATACTGATATACACCTGAACATCAGCAGGAGAGGACTCTTTAAAGTAGGGACACTACATACACCTGAACATCAGCAGGAGAGGACTCTTTAAAGTAGAGACACTACATACTGATATACACCTGAATATCAGCAGGAGAGGACTCTTTAAAGTAGAGACACTACATACTGATATACACCTGAACATCAGCAGGAGAGGACTCTTTAAAGTAGAGACACTACATACTGATATACACCTGAACATCAGCAGGAGAGGACTCTTTAAAGTAGAGACACTACATACTGATATACACCTGAACATCAGCAGGAGAGGACTCTTTAAAGTAGAGAGACTACATACTGATATACACCTGAACATCAGCAGGAGAGGACTCTTTAAAGTAGAGACACTACACACTGATATACACCTGAACATCATCAGGAGAGGACTCTTTAAAGTAGAGACACTACATACTGATATACACCTGAACATCAGCAAGAGAGAACTCTTTAAAGTAGAGCATTTGAAGACTTGAATAAGAAGTCTTTATCATGAATTATTATTTAGAACAGTGAACAACTTTATTAATCCAACACTACAAATATTATAATGTCATGCATATAATTATATATGAAGCATGGAAGTTATTTTTCTTTAACTACTTTTTCTTTTCATTTGACTTTTGTCTACCATTTCTGATCACACCTTTGTACTTTTACACAAGTGGGCTTTTAAAAGCTGTCCTTTAACGTGTATTGTGACTTTTACTGAAGTAAAGGACGTGAATACTTCCTCATTCTCACTTCCTGCAACAGCTTCTTAACCAAAGCAGGTCTAACACTTCCAAAAACTAGAAACCACAGTATCTTATTTCAAGAATCGTTTTTCTTTTAAATATGATGCTTCACATGTATATAGCAAGGACGACCAATTATTTTTAAGTTAATACTTTTTTAAGGATTGTTTATAAAGTAACCACTAACGACATTTAAACAACTGAATTAAGCAAACATACTTGAACAAGGAACCTTGTGGCTCCCTACCAAATGCCAGTCAGTGCCACTGCTGTCTTCATTTTTTTAGCTCGTTTAGATTTTGGCCACAAGCATTCAGAAGTAACCTCTTGCGACAGATTCAAACAGAACGAGTGAAGGACACTTTAACTGGCGACGACTTCACTGGAAAACAAGACATCGGCTCGTACAGCTGCAACGAGCCTTTTAACACTATGACAGTCACATGAACTATATTAGCCTACCTCCAGCCAACATCTCCACCTTAGGGAGAAGCCATGGCTCCCTGCGAACCTCCTGTACAACATCCCTCTCCGTCTGTGTGTGTGAGTGTGTGTGTCTGTGTGTGTGTGTGTGTGTGTGTGTGTGTGTGTGTGTGTCTGCTACCAGCTGTGAGGCTCCATCAGGAGAGAGACGATGAGGAAGTGAGCCTCTGTTTCTGCAATGACCCTCTGCTGCAGACGCCGTTTCAAAACTGCACAAACTATATCCTCTAAGAACACTGAGACTGTGGAGAGACTGAAGCACAACTCAAAAGAGAAGAGCTTTAAGAAGTAGCTTTGTCATCTTTAACATGTTTACACAAGCAGTGTCTATGGAGGAGTTCCAGACCATAGACATGCAAAGAAATGGGTGGAGAAATATCAAGAAAGGTGCAAAAGAAAAAAAAAAAATGTTAGTTATGCAGGTTTACTAATCTGATTTTCACCATCGAAAGCAATAGGAATAACATACATTCAGTCTGGAAAAGGGCGTGTGAACAAGGAGGCTGGATTACGAGCAAAATCGAGGGGAGAATGTTTTTCATATCTTTGATTTTAAAAAGTCACGTCCATTTCAATCTGAGAGAGTTAAAAGTGGTGTGTGACAGGTCTGAGGTCGCTGAGGTGGCTTTGTTGGTTGTCACTGAATATTTGTAATTATAGATGCAATCCAATAACCAGGTGTCAATTTGAACATCAACGATTTTGAATGTTCTTATTATCTGCAAAACCACGATCCATACGGCTGAGCTGTGGCTCTGTTCTGTCTCTTTAAAAGCAGACTGAGGTTACAGAAGAGATTATACAAACCACAGCTTCAGCTTCCTGTTTCACTTCCTGTTCGCCCTCTGTGTCTCTCTGCAACGCCTACACTATCGCACAGTTTAAGGTTATATCTGGACCCACTTTGCCCCAAACAGGACTCTTTATGAGGTTAATTGTAACATCTAAATATTGACGGTTTAATTAACAAATGTCTGTCTATATGTTGGTCTGGTGCACATGGGCTCTCAACAGACACAATAAAGCGGTTGCAGTGGGGAAACATGTTTTGATTTTGCGAAAGTAAGTCTTATGTCATTGCTCGGGCTTTAATGTGCCTACGCTATGCAGAAATAAATCTGCCTAAAAAGGTAATTTGAGGTTTTTCATCGTCATCCGACCAGAAAATCCACATAAATTGATGAAATTGAACTAAAAGAACATATCATATGTCCTTGTAGACAGGACAGAGACACAGAAAGCAATCCTCAGTGCCAGTATTACGACACACACACACACACACACACACACACACACACACACACACACACACACACACACACACACACACACACACACACACACACACACACACACACACACACACACACACACACACACACACACACACACACACACACACACACACACACACACACACACACACACACACACACACACACACACACACACACACACACACACACACACAATTATGTCACCACTGAGTGTTTCATAGTGGTGCTGAGTTTTGTGTTCAAATCACGTCCTATAATTATGTAAATAACTTTGAGTGCTAAATATGTAATTAAATGTCGGAGAAATATGTGGGAAATGTCTGATATATACTTGAAACATTTCCTGTCATCAAATATCTGGAGAGCAAATGGAACTAGAGAATGCCTGAAGAAATTGCTAGTGGGAATGCTTTATGCTGAAAATCTGACGCTAAACTGCTATGTTGAAATGTAATGTGTACGAAAAAAAGTGAATAATTTAGTTTGAAATGATACATGAACACTGGGGGCTTGAATGTGTGATGAGAGAAGAAAAGAAAGTGAAAAGGCTTGGAAAAGCAGCAGAATATTTGAACCGCAAACTTCTGAACTAACTTGATGGCGAATGATCTGTCGCCATGGCAACGGCATTTGATGACATTCCATAATACGCTTAGATAAGTTGATGGCTGCATTGTTACCAAACCTGTGAAGTTTTGGGCTGTTTGGAGTATTTTCACTGAAGTTATGAGAAAACCGTGTTTCAAGGCGAGCATTGTGTTGCCATGGCAACGGCATTTGAAGAAATATCAAAACTGTCCAGTAGATGTCTTCACGGCTGGACTGTTTGCACACTGCTATCTGAAGTCTGCTGCTCTGAGCATGTCAGTTGGAGCGATGACATCATCGTGTTCCATTACACAGGTGTTTATATTTGAGCTAACGAGGTACCTAGACTTCAAAGGCTTCATTGTTCTGAATGAGAGATGAACCTCTTACATGTGAGCGTTTTGTGGAAGAACCGTAACAGATATCTGTGAAATTTCAAAACGTGAAGCATGTCAAGGAAGTTGAGTATCTGAAGTGTAATTTGTGTGTAGTTTTGGGTTAATTATGTGGGCTTTTTGGCAGTTTAACTAAAGGTGTGCGGCTGCTGCCATGAGGAAATATCTGCCTGAAATTACAATGGGGTTTAATGGAGGAATATTGAACGTTTTTGTCACTTCATGCCCTCAAAAAGCATTTTGTTTAATTATTTTGCTTAATTATTTGTCATTTTTCAAGCTACGAGATGTTTTCCTACGTTTGTCATGATAAATGATGTCTCAGGAATGTAGGGTTTGGGAATTATGGCAGTTTAAAGAAACAATATGAATGCGAATTTCAAGCTGTCCTCCACTCTAGCTGTGACATCACACACTCTAGTTAATGTTAAAATGTGAAGAAAACCTCTAAAACAAGGTCTGAACAATGTTTAATATCTCTAAAAGTAATAATCAGATTTAAAAGTTGTTTTACACGAATAATGTCAGAAAGATGTGTAACATTTTAAAGTTGGAATGAGGTGTCTGAGTGAAAGTATGAATGAACAGTTAGCAGTTGAATTGCATGAAGATTTGTTGAAGTCTGAAGATTTTCTCCATTGACTTCAATGTTAAAAATGTGATGTATTATGGGATGTATCTCTGGAATTATGAAAGTTATGAATGAGAAAAGTAATAGCCATCGATTCCCGACCGAGCTGAACGTTTTGATGTTTGAACGGAGTTTCTGCGATGTTCAATGCGGGAGGAGAAGAGGGCCAAAATACCGTCGGAATAATAAACTTTTCATGCGTAGAATAACAAAGTCTGTAAATATGAGAAAAGATTAAAAAAAAAAGTGAAAAAATGTGTGGAAAATGTGCTATAAATATGTGAATAAACCTCTGAAATATAATTAAAAATGTCTGAAATATGGGAGATTTTTTGGGGGAAATATGTAATAAAATGTCTGAATAATATGTGCAAAATGTAAAAGTATAATAATATAAACGAACTATGGAAAATATGTAAAATGTCTGAAATATAGGTCAAATAGTAGATCGAAAATATGTACAAATTGTCAAAATATATGTAAAGAAATGCAGAATAAATGATCAATGCATTTTGAAAGTGTGTTAAAGGAGTAGCAGGAGGCTTATTAAAGGGCAACACGCTTCATATGAGACTCAGTACAGTCTGTCGGGGACAGTAGATGTTTGAAGGATAATGAAACTCGTACCCTGGTCTTCTTGTACATCTTGTTCTTGAGGTAGCTGAACGTCCGGCTGACTTTCGTCGTACTCTTTCCGTCAGCGTCGCTGCGCAGAGGGCCAGGCTCCTCCTCTGATATACTGCAACACACACACACACACACACACACTTAATATGTATCCTCTAACAGCTGCATTCATACCTGTTCACACATTCCTGAAGCAGCTCTTTACAGCACAATAAAGGTCCTGTAGAGAACCACAGCCACACAGTGCCTTTATAGGACTATAAAAGGTGCAGCTGTGTGTGTGTGTGTGTGTGTGTGTGTGTGTGTGTGTGTGTGTGTGTGTGTGTGTGTGTGTGTGTGTGTGTGTGTGTGTGTGTGTGTGTGTGTGTGTGTGTGTGTGTGTTGGACCGACCTGTATGCTAGTGACCCGGAGGCGCTGGAAAACGACCTCATACCTAGAGAGAAATGAGAGAGGAAGTCAGCGGTAAAGATTCATTAAAAAACCATAAAAAAAAGAAAAACTGGAGAGAAGTTTTTTTATTTACTGTGTTTTTGGAAGTTCTCCCTCTCCCCTCTCTTTAAGGCGAGTACAATCTCAGCTTGAGGTCGACCACACTTACCACCAGGTTATTCTCTATTTACCTGAACTTTGAGTGAGTTAGACTTATACGTGAGACGTTAAAAAATACCTTGAATACCAGATTAAAATGTAATTAAAGCGAGGGCAAAAAGTGCAATTCAAATATATGATGTCAATATAAATATTCACTTAATCCTACAATGAAAGAGCTCTATGGATTTACAGCTACTCGTCTGGAAGAAGGTCTCCAACATATGTAAAACATTTCCAAATATGTGGAAATAAAATGGAAAGTTACATACAGTAGAAAGTGTCTTGAAAATAATTGAACATTTAATAAAATAATTAATAATTGAACATTTAATAAAATGTCTAAAAATGACTGGGGAAATGTCTGGAAATAAATAAAAAATATCCTAAAATGATGTGAAAGAATAAAAAAAAGTGATGTAAAAATAGGAATACACAAACAAATATACAAAAAAAAGTGTATAAAAGTAAAATATGTGAGTTTTTGGCTGTAAGAATTGGGCTGATGAATGCGTAATGCACGCCATCCTGTCATTCAACAGCTACCTGTAGCGTCCAGGTGTTAGCATTAGCTCCTCTCACTGTGTGTGTGTGTGTGTGTGTGTGTGTGTGTGTGTGTGTGTGTGTGTGTGTGTGTGTGTGTGTGTGTGTGTGTGTGTGTGTGTGTGTGTGTGTGTGTGTGTGTGAGCCAATAACAGAACGGCTCTCACTGTGTTTGAGCCAATAACAGAGCGGCTCTGGATGGATCCTCACTGAGGCCAGGAACCGGAGCTCAGAGTGTTCAAAGTGTTTCCTTTGATCCGGTGCCGGGACACTAAGGGCTGATGGAGACCAGCTCCAACAAATATCTGACTGCAACACATCGAACGTCGTGAACTCTCAAAACACACTTTTCCTTCTCATACAGTATTTTAAGGTCAGACTTCCTGCCAAACTGTTGCTATCTGTTACTTAATCTCTGACCTAGTTGTGTTTCTTTCTGATTTCACATCAAAGCAAACACTGCAGGCTTTGCCCAGAAATCACCACACATTCTTTGAATCTGTTAAACGTAGCTATACACCTTCCTAGAGAGTCGTTTCTCTCTCCTCTGACCTGCTCTGCACCAGAGAAGCAAATCTTAAACAGGACGATGAGGGAAAAGTGTTTCCACTGGGGCAACGAGAAAGAACTAACCACATTGGAAGTCAATCTGATGAAAACTGTAGGAGTTTGTTCAATGTGAAAAGTGCAGAAATTGGCTAAAAGTTGTACAACAAATAAAACATGTCCGTCTCCCTGTTGAGTTTACGGTATGACTCCAAGAGGCTTTTCTGTGCATCTCACCGTGCTACATATACCTACCAAATATCAAATGTATAGGTAGAACCTGAACGAGGGGCTGCCTTTTGGCAACTTATTACGGGGCAAGTTTTTTAGCGAGAGTCCAAGAACGCGACCACGAACAAATATATATATATAATATATGTAAAAGTTTAGATTGTAAGGCCTTCAAAAATGTGATTTACTTCCAGGAGAACTAAATAATGAAAACCAAAGCGATCATAATAGGTCCTCCGTTCTTTTCTGGCCCTAACGATAATATAAATATCTCACGTGTTTCTTGTTCTGCTTCTTGAGAAAAGATATGGTTACAGGGCTGACATGACACGACATTATTTCATACATAAAACAATTATAACTCCACAAATCAGATAAAGAAAGAAAAACAGGAAATTAAAACAAAACAACATCATCTAGGATACAGTCAACAGATAACAAATGCAGAAATCATTCTCATGAGAGCATGGATGGTCATATCTAAGCAGAAGCTCACTAGCATTGTCTTAGGTTGTATATCCTATACCCAATGGTCCCATCTTTGTCAAAGATATGAACTTGATTCCTAATGTTTTGGGTCCTTCATTGGGTTAGGATAGGAAACTAGTGACGCTCTAACACCACAGCTATTCTCTAGTGTTGCTATGACTACAGATCATCACTTACTCAGGTTGTCCTCATCATCACTAGATGAAGATTCCCCGTAAAGGAACTGAGACTTAGATTTGATGAGGGGGGGGAAGTTGAAAGAGAAAGAAATTCTCCTCTTACGCCTCAGGTGTCCCACAGCTGGGGGGGGGGGCAGGAAGGAAGGAAGGAAGGAAGGAAGACAGACAGAAAGACAGCAGGACACTTATTAAAAACAATTAAGAAATGTTATACACAGTGAGGAGAAGGAGGGAGACATGTCCAGGTAAAAAGAAACTGTGACACCTAAGAAACATGAACCCAACCAAATCAGGATTTAGATTACAGTTGTTATTCTTAGACCTCGGCTCAGGTTGATAATATAAATGATAAGAATATAGAAGGTATAACCTCGCCAACCCTAACAGCTGCAACAACATTTAGAAGAGGTACGTGGTTGGTCATTTGATTAGTTATTAGAGAGATGATGACATGGAGCTGCGATGACAGGGTGTAACCATGACTACTCACTCACCATCGAGGTCTCTCTGGCTGATGGCCAGCATGGACACAGACTTGGTGAGAGGGAGGGCCATCGGGGGACAGCTGTTCCTCAGGGGCCGGTAGCGCCTCAATTTCTGCACCCAAAGACACTTCAGTCAGACTCAGAGCGTTAAGAAGAGGAAGCAGAACACTGGTCACGGAGCACTTGTCATCCAATAGGTGCAGCGGCAGAACTGAAACGCTGACTTCAGAAGTGTTTATAAATAAAGACTACAAGGTAATGAATGAAAAGCTGGGTCTTTATGTCTAGCAGCCACTCAAACAGGAAACAGGAAACTCAATGAATGATTTTTGATGAGGAGCCGCCGGAGGGAAAGCATGTTTATTAATTCTTACTAATCTGTCACTGAAGTTCCCCTCCATGTTTACGAGTGTTGTTGTTTGTGTACGAGCTTTACAAACACATCTCCCTCTCGTGTGAATTAGAACGAGGACGCTTTTAAGGATCCCTCAGGACTGCGAGACATTATGTGAGGATAAGACATCTGAAGGATAGAAGTGTGTGCGTGTGTGTGTGTGTGTGTGTGTGTGTGTGTGTGTGTGTGTGTGTGTGTGTGTGTGTGTTCAAAGATTCTAATGTTGTATTGTCACATGCACAAAGCTACAGTGTAGAAATGGCAATGTAATTGTTCTGACCTGAGCTCCTCCAGCAACGCAACATATATAATAAAATACAAAAATACAAAATAGTGCAAGAAGTCTATATACATGTCACTAGAATATGAAATGTGCGTTCGTGTGTGTGCATCTCTGTCTGTATGTGTGTGTGTGTGTGTCCTAGCTTTACTATCCATGTGGGGACTTAAATCTGTTTACACAGTCACATGTGGGGACTTGCCTCCCTTATGGGGACATAAGGGTGTGTGTGCATCTCTGTCTGTATGTGTGTGTGTGTGTGTGTGTGTGTATGTGTGTGTCCTAGCATTACTATCCTTGTGGGGACCTACATCTGTTTACACAGTCACATGTGGGGACTTGCCTCCCTTACATAAGAGGACATAAGGGTGTGTGTGTGTGTGTGTGTGTGTGTGTGTGTGTGTGTGTGTGTGTGTGTGTGTGTGTGTGTGAGCTGTCTTTGGCTCTTTTCTGCTGTAACAAATCTAAATTCTCCCTCTGTGGGACTAATAAAGGTATTCTGATTCTGAGTGTGTGTGTGTGTGTGTGTGTGTGTGTGTGTGTGTGTGTGTGTGTGTGTGTGTGTGTGTGTGTGTGTGTGTGTGTGTGTGTGTGTGTGTGTGTGTGTGTGAGCTGACCCTCTGCTCCTCCTGGATCTCGCTCAGAGACACCAGTGATCCCCGGTAATCTTGTCTCCTCGAGGGCTCCAGGACTCTGAGGGGCCTCTGAGCTGTGACCGGGCCCCTCAGATCCTCCTGGATCCCGCTGAGACCCTCCAGGCTGTAGCTGTGAGGACAGAAAGAGGACAGAGGTTACTTAAAGCTCATGCTATATCTGAAAAATATATTACAGGGCCATATGTATACAAAACATGTCTATGACGTGTTTTGCTCAAAGTACCAAGCAGACCACCCATTGCAGCCTCAGACCCCTCTGTTTCAGCCCCTCAGAGGGGTCTATCACTTCTCCTGCGCACATTGACACCATGTCCCACATCTCATTGACAGTCGTCCTCCTAAAACTTGTCTTTTTTCCAATGGCTATGTAGAAAGCATGAGAGCGCTAACACCATTGGCTGTGTCAGATGTCAATCAGTCATTACATTAATGCACATAATGTTTACAATTATTTATTTTTTCATTACTGCACATATTTTATTCCAATTCCATTTCTAAGATTTCAATAATATTCAATGTAAATACTGCTATATTTTATAATATATTTGTAATGTTATTATAGTTTCCTTCAATTAGTTTTCTATCTGTGTTTTTAATTGTTGTGTTTGTATCTATGCACCACGACACCAAGTCCTCGTATGTGTCAACCTTCCTGGTGATAAACCTGATTCTGATTCTGATCAAAACAACACAAGCTACCGAGGTGCACATTTTGGATGGAAAGTAAGAGAAAGAAAAGGAGATGCAGCTTCAACAAAGTATGGGAAAGTATTTGGGGTGAAGCCAGAGGAGGGACATCCACAGTGAGGTCTTTACCATTTAAAGAGCTTAAAGAATATGTTTATAAGTGAGACTCATCTCAAAGGAAATGCCTGACTCAGGATCTCCCAACATATAAGGAAGCAGCAGCCACGGACATTCATCAGCTGAGCACCATTTCTTTGTTTTGAATAATTGTAAATAAACCTTAACTTGTTAAAAGAAGTCAGCTGTGAGATTGGTGCAGTGACTGCGTGTGTTTGAGTAAATATGGAGAAATTGCCATTGTTTTTACTCGTATGGCAACTACAGTATATTGACTCCATTCCCAATATTGGAGAGGTATATTATCTTACCCATCATTATTCATTATTGATTAATTGGTTTTCTATTTAAAATAACATGTCCAGGTCCAGCATTGAAGGATATGATAGACAGATAGATGGAGAAGTACTTTATTGATCCCAATGTGTGAATGTTTTGCGTAGCAGCAGCATATCCAGAAACTATGGGCTAATCAAACCTGACACACACACACACACACACACACACACACACACACACACACACACACACACACACACACACACACACACACACACACACACACACACACACACACACACACACACACACACACACACACACACACACACACACACACACACACACACACACACACACACACACACACACACACACACACACACACACACACACACACACACACACACACACACACACACACACACACACACACACACACACTTTGAGCAGCTGGGTTTGCATCAGATTTACAGCTGAGTGTCTCCCAACATCAGCCTCTGCACGGGGAGGTTTGCTGTGATTTAGGAACCCCATTACATCGATCTGTGACGGGAAATAAGAGGCCGGGGAGAATCCAATACAACGGTTATGGAGAGGAACAGTGCAGCTACATTTCAGGATGAGCGATGCTTCGGACGGGCGCTGGGATACTCCACGCTGCGCCCGTAAATCTGTCTTATCTCCGGTTTGTTTGGCACTCCATGATCCAGCAAATCATCGGCCAACACATTCAAATGTAGGGAGAAGAAATCCCACTTCTTCAGACCTGATTTATACCTCGAGTCCCTAACGAGCACTGATCCCAAACCAGTGTGTATTAATAAGCTGCACGCCTCACTGGGATCATTATTTGACGTTATATTAAGACAGCATCAGGTGTGACTTGCTGGTATCTCTGATCAACTACATGCAGCAATTAAAGAAATTAGAGAGCTGTATTAATGAGTTATTTCATTATCAATTAATCTGCCTATAGTTTTATTGATTCATTGGAAAATTGTGAAAAATGTCCTTCCAAATAAAAATAAAAATTCAAATGTCTTATTTTGTTAGTCCACAACCCATTAATGTTTAAATAAATGTAATAAAAAAAGCCAAAAAAGCAAAATATCTGCAGTTTTTGCATCGGAAATGACTTTTACAGTTAATATATCACAAAAACAGATGACTATTATTCTTCTGTCAATCATCTTATAATCTTTTAGTTGACAAATCATGGAATATCTTCAAAAACACCAAGATTATTTTGAAAAATCCAGTATATAATGAAGATATACAACAATTAAATTGTATAGGTTGGACCGAATGTCTCTGAAAGCTGATCAAGTGGTTTAGTAACGGCCTGGTTTTTAATATCTGTATCAACGCATCCCTAATTCAAACATCACTGACCTCAACTAAACGATCACATAGTGCTGACTACCAGAGTCCAGCGCAGAGCAGCACTCACCTGTGGACGAACACGAGTATATCTGCCATAATAAAGCCTGTTTCCTCCCAGGATAACTACATCCTGTCCCACTGAGAGACACACACACACTCC
The DNA here is from genome assembly GCF_949606895.1 of Notothenia rossii. Lineage (NCBI taxonomy): Eukaryota > Metazoa > Chordata > Actinopteri > Perciformes > Nototheniidae > Notothenia > Notothenia rossii. The sequence continues at coordinate 5,157,374 of NC_136904.1, read as the reverse complement.
TAACTAACACACACACAATAACGACAAATGCAAATACATGTAAATACACCCTATTCAAAGAAGGTGACACACACACACACACACACACACACACACACACACACACACACACACACACACACACACACACACACACACACACACACACACACACACACACACACACACACACACACACACACACACACACACACACACACACACACACACACACACACACACACACACACACACACACACACACACACACACACACACACACACACACACACACACACACACGTAAGTATAAACACTGCACATAGGTTTAAGTTCACTTCCTGATGCAGTGTCGTGGTTAGATCATCAGAACACAGGGTACAGAACTTTAACCCGTTTCTAAGAAATGCAACAGTTTGAAAATAGCCTACGTGCTAATCATGCTATTGAAAGCTGTGGTAAACACATTGTGATTGAAGAGTGTTGCCCGATGGCTGACCTATAGACGGTGTTCTCCTATTTCTTTATTAGAGCCTGAGAAAGTAGTCCCTACATTACAAATATCACGGTAAGATCTGTGACATAACTCCAGGAAACCATGTCATGTTTCACGGAAAGAGACTTCGCTGTTGGGTTTTAAAAACGTGTAAAATGTGTAATCTGGGTGTAGTATTGATGATAAGTCTGATATGGGTGTACTGAATTCCCCCTATGGGGATAAATACAGATTCATCTTCTTCTACTAATAGTGTAATAAGGGTGTAATGTGGGTGTAATAATGGTTTAATAACAGTGTGATATGAGTATATAAAAAGGTGTAATTTGGATGTATTAATTATGTAATAACAGTGTAATAAGGGTTTATTTATATATAAATGTATACCCCAAATGGACAATGTATTTTCAGGTGATAAAGAGCTGGAAAATGAAATCTTGAAATCTGTATTTCTTCGCCTAGATACATTAGAAACATAATAATATTACTCATGCATATATAACAGTCCTATACAGAAACGTATAACACACAAGCTCAGCTGTCAATCCATCAACTGCAGGCGTGTTACGGCCCGTCCACACTACAGCTTCGACAGCTTCAAAAACGGTTTCCAACGCGTCTGCCCATTTGCGTTTCAGGTTGCAAAAGTTGAACAATGTTCAAATTCTGAAGCCGGAGACGCCGGAGTAGCCAGCGTCAGCCAATCAAATCCCGTTTATGCAAATCTGACAGTTCAAGCGCTAGCCAATCAAACCGCGTGCAAGCTAGGAGAGCTAGACCGCAGTTAATTTCCTCATATTCCAAACGAGAAATTACGGTAGCAAATCACCCGGTTCTTTACGACCAGAACTATTTACCGGGATACAAACCGGAGGAACCAGGCATGGAGGGAGGTGGCAGAGACAGTGGGTGAAACTGGTAGGTTTTCGCCTGTTTGGGGAGTTTATATATATATATATATATATATATATATATATGTATATTGCTCGCATAAAATCCCCGGGGTTTTTTGCTTTGTATGCCGGGGGCGGGACATTCATGTGATTGGTTGTTGGTCGCGGTGCTCGAATAAAATCCCCAAGCTTCAGACACGCCCAGCTCCAAGCTTTTTTGAAGCTATAATGTGGACGGGCCGTTAGCCTCCAAAACGACCCTTTGTTGATTCAACTTACACAACATTTGTATTTATTTAATACAAATAACACGGGATAAAACTCAGCGTAGTGTCCTGCAAGGATGGAGCACAGCGCAGCTAAAGATCAACAAGCATATTTAAATAAAAGTGGGAGAACGGCTATGCTACGTCACCTAGCGCGAGCTAACTTAGCACCACATGAACTAATGGAGGGGATTTATCGGTACCTTCTTCTGTGAAAGGTTGGTTTCTCCTCTCCAGAGATATGGATGGAGCTGGAGGTGACGGATTAGAGAGAGAGGTGCATTATGGGTAAAATAAGCTGGGGTTTAAGGGGTCAATACAAACACAATACATGAATGATTAATGATTAATTTGCTGATAGAGGGGAGTAGGATGAGAAGAATGAAGCTGAAACCAGCAAAGGGTTAACTCATTATGTTAGCTGATTCATTCTTATATTATTATTATTGTGTTGTGTTCTCCTGTTTTAACTCCTCCTATTAGCCCAATCTTCTCTGTTGTGATTGGTCGACCGCTCAGAGATATACTAGGGCATGTTTAATATTTATCGCACTCTTCTCACTAAGAACAAGAAAACTCTTCAAAAAGTGACTCAGTAAAAGATAGTCACAGAAATCAGGGATGCACATTCTAGATATTGGAGCTGATTAAGAAATGTATTATTACATTTCCGGTGATACAAAAGACCTCAGAAGATATATTTGTTTCTCCCATCAGTTGCACTTTACAGGAAGACTCAGATGAAAGCTAAGGTTATTGAACCGATACAAATCATAAAGAAGCAGCTGATTGAAACGCCGGAAGCTTTTCAATAAAGATGTCGAGGTCTTGTTGTTAATGTGCTCTGCATGAGTGGAGACATGCGTCATGCGGGTGTGAAGTGTCAACTGATGATTACTGTACATGTGTCTCTGAGTCTCTCGTGTGTGTGTGTGTGTGTGTGTGTGTGTGTGTGTGAGTGTGAGTGTGAGTGTGAGTGAGTGTGAGTGTGAGTGTGAGTGTGTGTGTGTGTGTGTGTGTGTGTGTGTGTGTGTGTGTGTGTGTACGAGTGTGAGTGTGAGTGAGTGTGAGTGTGAGTGTGAGTGTGTGTGTGTGTGTGTGTGTGTGTTTGTGTGTGTGTGTGTGTGTACATGTGTGTGTACATGTGTGTGTGTGTGTGTGTGTGTGTGTGTGTGTGTGTGTGTGTGTGTGTGTGTGTGTGTGTGTGTGTGTGTGTGTGTGTGCAATTTTGCTAGCGACAGCAAACAAATGGCAACACAGATGCTCTGACATCTGCACACGTCATAATCGAGTAATCTCACAAAAAGCTCTTTATTCTTCTCATACTGCCTGTGCTGCAGCAGCTCTTTTCACCCTCTGTCTGAAACCAGAGCCCAGTCCGCTCTGATTGGTTAGCTGGCCGGCTCTGTTGTGATTGGTCAACAGCTTAGAGATGTCCTGCCCCTTTAGCCTATCACGTGCAATGTGTTGGAGCGCTAGCCAATAGAAACACACGTGTTCCGGATGTCCCGCCCCCGCAGGGATTTTAAGCCCTTTGCCGATCACTTACTTGCACCAAAACCTATATCACACACTACAGGAGAGGGAACACCCCAAAAGAAGAATAGGGCCACTTTCAATATGAAGCTTGAACCAGTAGAGGCTTAGCTTAGCTTAGCACGAAGACTGGAAACAATGGGAAACAGCTAACCTGGCAACACAATCCACCTGTCAGCTCACTTTAAGGTCATTTAACAAGAAACAAATCCGCCTAGTGGATTTATCCGAGATCATGGGATGACTCTGCTCTTGTCCTGGAGCAATGACGTCAACATGTAAGATAGTTACTGAATGAAACCCCTTAAAACAAACAACATTCAACACTACTGCTTCCTAACTGGACAGGTTGATACCGTCAGATGTCAGATGTAATAAACTGGTTGTTATACTGTGTTTGGGTGCAGAGTAGTGGAGTACAAATACTTTGTTACTGCACTGAAGTAAATATTTCTGGTATCAGTACTTTACTCCACTACTTATCTTTCTGACAACTTCGTACTTTCTACTTCTTACATGTTGAACTCAAATACCTGTACTTTCTACTTCCTACATGTTGAACTCAAATACCTGTACTTTCTACTTCTTACATGTTGAACTCAAATACCTGTACTTTCTACTTCTTACATGTTGAACACAAATACCTGTACTTTCTACTTCTTACATGTTGAACTCAAATACCTGTACTTTCTACTTCTTACATGTTGAACACAAATACCTGTACTTTCTACTTCTTACATGTTGAACACAAATACCTGTACTTTCTACTTCTTACATGTTGAACACAAATACCTGTACTTTCTACTTCTTACATGTTGAACTCAAATACCTG
>NC_136904.1:5128372-5148372 GCF_949606895.1 Notothenia rossii | reverse complement strand
CGATCCTTACGATGGTTAGATGCCTTATTTTAATCCTGCAGGATTCTTGCTGTTCTGAGTTGGTATCTTTTTGGTTGAATGCACTTATTGTAAGTTGCTTTCGATAAAAGTGTGAGCTAAATGAAATGTAATTTTATGCTATTAAACATTTTGGGGAAATTGTCATAATTAGCATATTCATTATTGAGGTTTTGGCCAAAAAACGGGTTTGATGACTTTTGAAGATCAAAGGTAAGGAGATGTGAGATTTGGTAAATGAAGGTGAGGTGAGGTGAGGTGAGGTAAGAGGAGGTGAGGTGAGGTGAGGAAAGAGGAGGTGAGGTGAGGTGAGGAAAGAGGAGGTGAGGTGAGGAAAGAGGAGGTGAGGTGAGGAAAGAGGAGGTGAGGTGAGGTGAGGTGAGGTGAGGAAAGAGGAGGTGAGGTGAGGAAAGAGGAGGTGAGGTGAGGTGAGGAAAGAGGAGGTGAGGTGAGGAAAGAGGAGGTGAGGTGAGTTGAGGAAAGAGGAGGTGAGGTGAGGTGAGGAAAGAGGAGGTGAGGTGAAGTGAGGTGAGGACAGAGGAGGTGAGGTGAGGAAAGAGGAGGTGAGGTGAGGTGAGGTGAGGAAAGAGGAGGTGAGGTGAGGTGAGGAAAGAGGAGGTGACGTGAGGTGAGGAAAGAGGAGGTGAGGTGAGGAAAGAGGAGGTGAGGTGAGGTGAGGAAAGAGGAGGTGAGGTGAGGTGAGGTGAGGTGAGGAAAGAGGAGGTGAGGTGAGGTGAGGAAAGAGGAGGTGAGGTGAGGTGAGGTGAGGAAAGAGGAGGTGAGGTGAGGTGAGGAAAGAGGAGGTGAGGTGAGGTGAGGTGAGGTGAGGAAAGAGGAGGTGAGGTGAGGTGAGGAAAGAGGAGGTGAGGTGAGGTGAGGCGAGGTGAGGAAAGAGGAGGTGAGGTGAGGTAAGGAAAGAGGAGGTGAGGTGAGGAAAGAGGAGGTGAGGTGAGGAAAGAGGAGGTGAGGTGAGGTGAGGAAAGAGGAGGTGAGGTGAGGAAAGAGGAGGTGAGGTGAGGTGAGGTGAGGTGAGGTGAGGAAAGAGGAGGTGAGGTGAGGAAAGAGGAGGTGAGGTGAGGTGAGGAAAGAGGAGGTGAGGTGAGGTGAGGTGAGGAAAGAGGAGGTGAGGTGAGGTGAGGAAAGAGGAGGTGAGGTGAGGAAAGAGGAGGTGAGGTGAGGTGAGGAAAGAGGAGGTGAGGTGAGGAAAGAGGAGGTGAGGTGAGGTGAGGAAAGAGGACGTGAGGTGAGGAAAGAGGAGGTGAGGTGAGGTGAGGAAAGAGGAGGTGAGGTGAGGAAAGAGGAGGTGAGGTGAGGTGAGGTGAGGTGAGGAAAGAGGAGGTGAGGTGAGGGGGTAATTAAAGTGAGACTCAGGATTGGACAGTAACATTATGAAATAAATAATAATCCAGGTGATCCGGAGATACAAATTCAGGAATTTCTTCCACTATTTAAAATAAAATAACTTTCAATCATGATTGTAGTTTTTTTCCGGAGGTGAAGCTTTCCCTCTGAGCCACAGGATGGAAGAGGACACGCTCTCACCTTTATGAAGACGCTGTCGTATCCTGGCTCCGCGCTCAGGAGGCTCTCGATGTCGCTGCCCGAGTCTCTGAGAGCGCTGGAGGGAAAGCTGCTGGTTCTACTGGGCAGACTGGGGAACTCTGAGGGCTGGGAGGAACCTGGAACACACAACAACAACATGGTGTTAGCAGATAAACACACAACAACAACAACAACAACAACAACAACATGGTGTTAGCAGATAAACACACAACAACAACAACAACAACAACAACAACAACAACAGCAACAAGGTGTTAGCAGAGAAACAGCAGAAGTAGACTGTTAGAGCCACAATGAACTCAAAGTTATTATTTAGATCATAATTTGATAAATTAATTCATGATGGAAAATGATTTATGTTGCCATGGTGAATATCTTTTGATGAAATTATTGTTAATTTTAAATCGTAAATATGATCTGTTTCCGTGTACCTTCCGGTGTTTATTTAAGTGAGGTAATTGAGGACAGCCGCGGTGCTCTGAGACCTGATGAGACGGGGAGCGGAACAGTTTTTCGAAGGCAAATTGTAAACAGAGATTAGTGTTTCAAAGTATAGTTTTTATAGGAAAGCATATCGCCGAAATATTGATTTAGATTTGTTATTTTGAGACTATTTAAGTCAATACTTCTTTGTTAATAAATTAAATGTTTTGACTTGAAACCTTCGGCTGCTTATTGCTTTGGATCGCGTGTCGTCAACCCCGCTCTATAGTGGCAAAAGGAAACCTTGGTTGCCACTACAGAAACAATTAAGTGAAAAACGTGACCAAAATGGGAGAAAACGTGAGAAAAATGGGAGGAAAATGATAGAAAGTGATAGAAATGTTTGAGCTAAGAAGAGCACTTCTGTACTTTTACTGAAGCTTTTGCAATGGAGCACTTTTAGACTTAGAGGATGTGAGTATTTCTAGCCTCAGTCTAACTTCACATCTTCTCAGACAGACAGCTCCCGTCTTTCTGTAATAACATGTTTTCTTTGCCTCCTCTCACACACAGGCAGCTCTGTTGGACATCAGTGAAAAGACTTCTGGGAATTTGAGAAGGTGTGAAAGAGAAGGAGGATCAATGGCCGACTGTCCTGACTGAAGCTGAACCGTGAAGGACAACAACTGTTTGTTTGTTTGTTTGGAGACTCTGAGAGCAGAAGTGAAGATGGACTCTCACTCTGAGAGAACCACACTAACAATGCTCTTAATGTTCTGCAAACAGACCCCACATCAGTCAGTGTTTAGTGTTTAGTAGGAGCTAGAAGTCATTTCCTCTACAGTTAAATGTTGTGTGATCAGGAGTTAGAGACAGATTAAAGCCCGCTGTGAAGCTGTGAGACGAGGAAGGGACATTTTGCACATTTTCAGTTTTTCTAAAGATGCATTATGAATATATCATTCAACATTTCTTGTGAGATTTGGACAAAACATACAAGTCTACTCCATGGATGTATAATAAGAACTGGATACAGCGTGGGAGGCGGGGTCTCGTTCTTTCCTATGAGAGCTGCTCATTGGCTCATGAAGGCAAAATGGCCCAACTTTTGAGAGAGCGAAACGTCGCAGATTATTCATCATGCCTAGCTGTCAGAGCAGAAGAACCTGTGGGTATTTCTCAATGTCGAGGAAGGATGCTCCAGAGCCACTATTTCAAGCATGCTACGTCATCGAGTGCCGCCGAAGTACTGTTCCAATCTCCAGCATACTTGGAATTCTACCGAGGCCGGCGTACTTCGTTTGGAGACATTTCGAGGCTGCACATGTGTAGACTCCACGGTCTTAAAATCCCCACAATGCTTTGCGCACGGACCAATTTCCCCAAATCTGTGGCGGAAAATGTAAGGCGGGGCCTCTCATATGACGCACACTTGCACACTTGCTCACCTGTTCCACTCTTTGTTTTCCGAATGCCAGGAAGGATTCTTGCCTCGCTTCTGAAGCAAGTCACTCGGAAGACATGTGCTACCAAGCAAGCATGCTCGACATTGAGAAACACCCAGTATGTGCACTCACAGAGCATGCGCCCCTTAAGCCCCGCCCCCCAAGCTCCCACTCTCGGCTCAGTAGAATGAATGGAGAGAGAAAATAAATCCAGATTCGGCTTTTAGTGCATTTTACAACTTTAAGGACCGAAACATTCTAATCATGGCTATAAAATACTTCATACTGGGTAGTTTATTTAGTTAAAAAAAAATTATCCACCGATTTAGAGACGTCTCTTTCTCCATGTTAGTCAATGGGAAAAAGCTGTTTTGGCCCGGGTGACGTCACGGACTGATACGGAAGTTGCCGTACCGCCGTTTGGACACAACGAATGTTGGGCACTTCCTGGGACCTTGGTCTACTCTCCTCAAAGGCACCAGACTCCATTAACAGAACAAGTGGTTTTACTTTGCATATCATAATCATTATCAAACTCCACAGAAACAATCAAAACAATTCTAGTTCAGTCTCTCAAACCAAAACAAAGATGTTTTTGATCAATCGATATTGAATAATGATTTTTGATCAGAGATGTAAAATTACTGTTTCTGTCAATGGACGTTTTGGGGAGAGCTCACTCATATGTTTTGTCCAAATCTCACAAGACATTTCGGTAGCACTTTATATTAATATATATATTCACCACCAACTAGTTGTTCATTAACATGCATATTAGCAGTATATTGGCTCTTTATTAGTCATTATAAACACGTATTAATGCCTTATTCTACATGATCTTATTCTACAAGTAATAAGCCATTAGTTGAGAGTTTTTAGCTTAATAACCCTCTCATTAGTGTTGATTTATTGTAAGTAAGGAAGTTGTTGTGCATGAGATGTGGTCTTAATATGCTGTATATGGGCCTAATAAGGCAGCAGTACCACAATAATAGTAATTCTCCCATAATAACACATAAAAAATATGGCCTATTCTTATGTAACAAGACATGAAACTACAAGTGTTAATTGTGTCAAAAGAATTCAACATTAGGTACTTCAAGTATATTTTAACTTCAAAAAATACGTGACAATGTCCCCTCTCTCGTGCCATGTTTCCATCACTGTCAATCGGAGCTGAAGCTAATGAATATCATGAGGTTATTTGTCCCGGGAATGAATGCCAACTGCAACCTTTCCAAGTAAAGACAAAAGCCAGATGTCGGTGGGTGTTAGAGGGTGTGTTTCTCCAGTGGTATAGAAGCTAAAGTCACCACTTCCCCACCAGAAACACAGCCAACGATGTGCCACATCAATGATCTCCCACAGAAACAACATGGCTCTCACGGTAAACCTTAAGATCCCACTTCTCTACTTCTAGGAATTAAACAGCAACCCACCATGAGCCATTTTGGGATTGAAACTCTATTTAAGATGTTTTTTCAAGCCCCTTCGTTGAATAACAACTAAAGTCTGCACACTATACATCATTGTGGCGTGTCCTTTGTGCATGTAAGGACATGTTCAGATAATATCCCCGGGCTAACTAAAAGAGGAAGATTGCACGCAGCCACAGACGGATAATAGACGGATTGCTTCAGCCCAGAACAGCTGGTGAGATCATGCTCTCAGTTTGTGATTTCGCATCATTTCTGGTGTCTATTTCTGACGGGAAAGCGGAAGTTATTCTTCATCCCTCTGGAACATTTTCCCTGGGCTCCTAGAAGCAAGAGGAAGTTCCCATTGTGAGCATGTGGGAACTTATAATATATATAATAAATAATGTGACTGAATATCAGATTCAGAATAGTGTGTTTATCCCGGGGGAAATAAGGCTGGGTGACAAATATAACAAATTCAATGTTTTCTTAAAAAAAACTAAGACAATACAAATATTTGAATGAATTATAATACATTTATATAATCATATTCAAGTTAAAAAAGAGTGTGCAAAACTAAATATAAAATAAAATAAATATTTGTTTCTGGTGCCTGTTGCGTGTGGACGGTAGGGCTGTACCCGAATATTCGACTATTCGTTCGTTGGCCAACTATTCGGGTTTCAATTTCATTATTCGGATATTCTTTATTTATTTATTTTATTAAAAAATATATATATTTATTTCTAACTGTATGCTATTAATAAAGGCAAATTGCCATATTCTTATACTATATTTATACTTTTGAATTGCACCTGTGCTCCTGACATCGCGTTCACTCACAGTCACGAACGCAAACGGCACGCTTCACCTCGCTTCACCCACAAAATGTCGAAGACTTCAGCTGTGTGGGACCATTTTAAATTGGACGACGGTAAGAAGAATATTTGCCAAATATGCGATAAGAAACTGGCCTACCACGGTGGCACAACAACTCTGAAAAGTCACCTGGATGCTGTGAGTAGCAGCCTAGATTTAATTAGCTGTTGTCAAGTTGCCATGGTGAAGCTGATTTATCCGCCGTTTAAACAGTAACGTTACACATGATAAAAACTTGCACTTACTTTGCTTGGAAAATAGTTGCAAGCGAGCAACCAAATTGTTTTTTTATATTCGTTTTTTAATTTTATCCGAATAGTGAAAATAATAGGAGTAATGTGGGAACATCTGGGGCTAAGGCAATGGCATAAAGTTGAGTAGCTCAGCCTAATAATAACTTGTGCCCATAGGTGCATCCCCACGCCTCCCAGCCATCAACATCAGTTACCCTACAGAGGACACATTTAGTTTTAATGTTTGCGAGTACTGAGACAATAAATAAATATAAATCGTAATAGTATGCTCTTTCTGCACTTCTGCTTAACAGCGTGTTGTCAGGTGTCTCGGATTCGGAGCGTGTTATGAAACCTTTTTTCAAAAAAATATGTTTTTGAAAAAATATTTTTTTGAAAAAGATGTTCATAAAAAAAAAATACAAATCTCTCCGCACCGAATATTCGAATATTCGCTGCTGATTATTACCGAATATCCGGAGCCCGAAAAATGGTATTCGGGACAGCCCTAGTGGACGGAAGACTTTTTTGATATCGATTGCGGTCCGTTTGCGTTATCGTCCTCGTGTGGCTCCAGCCTAAATCTCAGCTAAAAACTCACCTCTTTGCACTGGCTTTTAAGACCCCATTTACACGAGAACGTTTGCGTTTACGTACCGAATTCGTTTTCAAAAAAGTATTCCGTTCACACACGCATTCGGCTCATTTAATGCGTGTCTGTTCACACGAGACCACTGGAAACGCTGTAGTACATATGCCGGGCCTGTAACTGGCGTAGTAACTTCCGCCACAAAATACACCAAAAGCAGCGAAGAAGACCCCCGAGCATGGTTGCCATGGTTGCCCTTGTGTTTATGCCCCGCGTTGGATTTAGCAACATGTAGTTCATGTAGTTCTCCATGTCCACTTGTTGCTGATGGTTGTGGTAGAGGAGCTGTAGATTTTGCACTAACATCTGTAGCATGGTCAGTAGCTACTGACAGAAGCTACTGACCATGCTACAGCAGTGAGCAGCAGAGGTGGGGAGAGGCGGGGCTATGGCATCATCGTTATCAGGAAATGATCGTACAGGGCGTACACACTGAGTTTGTTCCGTTACGGCCTCATGTGAACGAACGGGCTATACGCGAGAGATAAGTAGCAGATACAACCCGTTTCGTTCTTGTGTAAACAGCGCCTTGTACTAGTTCAACATAACATTTTGACATTTGTATGTGTTTGTATATTTTTATTCTGCTTTTTGTCATGTTTTTAATCATTGTTTTGTTATTTTACCCCCATTGTGTTTTTCTATATTGTATTTATTACCTGTACAGAACTTTGGTCAACTGATGTTGTTTTAAATGTGCTTTATAAATAAATAAAGATTGAGATTGAGATCACAGCCACAGAATTAACTCAAACTATATCTTTCTAGAAACCCCCCCCGATGTGGTGTTTTGTGCTGAGATGCACAGTTTAAAAGGTTTGCCCGCAGATGGTGAATGTTTGCACGAAACAAATGCAACCAATCAAGAGCGATCAGCTGCTCCTGAGGAGAGGGGGGGGGGGGGGGGGGGGTTGTTGGGAGGGGTCAATGACAGAAACCCTCATTTAGCAGAAGTCTGTTTCACTGTAATAACAAACGAGGAGGACCGACTTCCTGCAGCTGATTTCTGCTGAACGTGCATGACAGCAAAGGGGGTTTGCATCACGTCAGGGACATGAGCAATCACTTGAGGAATGATGTAAAGGAAACCACACATTTCAAAAGGTTTTACTTCTACATATTTCACATCAGACTTTTCTTAGAAGTTTGAGTAACTTCTTACGACCTGATTTTGACATCCAAATAAATGATTCCATCACGATATTATTCCATTGAAAAAAGATAAACAATCAAGAAGCATTATTTCCCAGCCCTATCAGCAGCTCTCAAGCATGGCATCTGCTGCAGTCAAATCAACATGTGTTTAAACAGAAATTAAGCAGTTGATTTCCTCCATTAACACACTCCTAGCCCGGGAGGATGAGAGCAATCAGCCGTCATTTGATTGAAGTTTTTTAAAGTGTTACTCAGATCTGGGGCAATAAAATACGAAAGATGTCTAATAAGTGAAAAACTGGCTGATACGCAATTCAGATGTTTGTAATCAATGGTGTCAGCGGATTAAGTCTTATTAAAGAGGACATGTTCTGCTGATTCATTCTTATTCAAGTCTTCAAAAGCTTTACTTTAAAGAGTCCTCTCCTGCTGATGTTCAGGTGTATATCAGTATGTAGTGTCTCTATTTTAAAGAGTCCTCTCCTGCTGATGTTCAGGTGTATATCAGTACGTAGTGTCTCTACTTTAAAGAGTCCTCTCCTGCTGAGGTTCAGGTGTATATCAGTATGTAGTGTCTCTACTTTAAAGAGTTCTCTCCTGCTGATGTTCAGGTGTATATCAGTATGTAGTGTCTCTACTTTAAAGAGTCCTCTCCTGCTGATGTTCAGGTGTATATCAGTATGTAGTGTCTCTACTTTAAAGAGTCCTCTCCTGCTGATGTTCAGGTGTATATCAGTATGTAGTGTCTCTACTTTAAAGAGTCCTCTCCTGCTGATGTTCAGGTGTATATCAGTATGTAGTGTCTCTACTTTAAAGAGTCCTCTCCTGCTGATGTTCAGGTGTATATCAGTATTAGCTTATCACGTACAATGTGTTGGAGCACTAGCCAATAGAAGCGCTAATGTAGTGATGTCACTATGTTCAGGAAGTAAACAAAGGAGTCCAATGGAGGCTTTCAGGTAGGGGGTAGGGAACACAGGGATGTTAGCCCTTGCAGGCCATTTACATGAACTAAAAACCTAACACACTACAGGAAAGGGAAAACTACCAAAAAGGGCTTCTTCCAGAAATACATTTCAGTGGTTACATTTCTACACGCCAAATAATGACAGAACCAATCCCCGAACAGTAGAAGTGCAAACAGCCTCAAAGAGGGTGATTTCATTTGGAGGGAATTTTAAAAAATTGACTTTTAAAACAGTCCAAACAATAAACTACACTGACCTTAGACCTTAGTGTCGCAGAGCTCAACCTTCACTGAGTCCTGGAAGTTGCACGCTTTGTTCCTTATATTTTTAAAGTCACAAGCCCAGGAGAATCCCACAAAGTCAATGAGAAGGGTGTGTGTGAGGGTGTGTGTGTGTGTGTGTGTGTGTGTGTGTGTGTGTGTGTATGGGGGGGTGGTAAATGGGGGTGACAGAAGGAGTGTATTCTGGGAGATTTTTGGTGGGACTCCACCCCCTCACACATGTCTACTAAAACTAGCAGGGGACTGTGAGCTTTGACAGCTGTCTTCATCTGTTTCACACACACACACACACACACACACACACACACACACACACACACACACACACACACACACACACACACACACACACACACACACACACACACACACACACACACACACACACACACACACACACACACACACACACACACACACACACACACACACACACACACACACACACACACACACACACACACACACACACACACACACACACACACACACACACACACACAGACAGACAGACAGACAGACAGACAGACAGAGAACAGGTGTACAGTCCTCAGTGGTTGGATGTTGTTGTTTTTCGGTTACATTTGAGGTTTATCATGGATCCACACACGACATCCTTAAATTGAAATTAAAATGTTGACCTGCCTACTTTGCTGACCTAGATAATTGATGTGTATAGTATTTATTTGATTAAACATATCTATTATAGTCTACTCTTTTTTATTTTCTATGTTTTCATATTGTTTATTGCATATATTTCTTGTTTCTTTAATTCCTTATATTTAATTTCATCATATGTTTATGCTAAAAATCCACCAAAAGGATCAATAAAGTATATTTAATCATAACCCAAATTCACAACTATAATAAAATGTTTTTTTTGTTGCTACTTATTTGTCCAAAAGCTGCTGAAATAAAGCTATTTTCCCCTAAAATATCAAATAAAAAATCTGCTGTCTTCCACACGCCGGTTGTAGAAAACACACTTCTTAATCACCGTATCATTTCTGACCTGAAATCAGAGGCACACCCAGCGTGTCTCCTCCGGTATGAATGAGGACTTCACCCTAAATAAATGAGGTATCATGCAGCTTTACAAACAGCACTTTAGAGCAGCACCATAACTCTCTACAGGGGGACGACAAACAGTGAAACACCCGCTCACTGTGACCTCCAAAAAACACAGAAAGCAGATATATTATATTCCACTTTACACCAAAGACAATACAAAGCCTTCTCTGTGCATTACTTTGAGCTGCACGGTTACTCATTGACTGAAATTGTTATTGCGATGTGTTTTCTGATGAGAAAGTGTAATCTAATGAAAGGCGTGTGGCGCAGTGGGTTGTGTGTTGGTGTTGGGATTAGGGGGTCACAGGTTCAAACCCCCCTGCAGTCAGCACGTCGTTGTGTCCCTGAGACACTTCACCCCAAATTGCTCCTGCGGGGATTGTCCACAGTATTGAGTATGGAAGTTGCTTTGGATAAAAGCATCTAACACAGTGGTTCTCAAACCTTTTCTGTCAGGCCCCCCCATTGGAGGAAAAAAAAAGTTGGGCCCCCCAACACAAATAGTCAGGCTCAGTGGCGGCAACAGAGATTTATTTTGGGGCTGCTGTGGGGTAGCTTGATGTTTCATAGAGGCTGCTCAAACATTTAGGGTTTCCCACTAATGTACCGTCGCTACAGTGGAATGTTCTACTGCAACACTCCCCATGCAAATACACAGTGTGACGAATACAATGAATGCTCGATAATCAGCTCACGGCATATAGGTGTAAGCAGGGGTAAAGTGCTATTTTTATAGGTGGTGTGTGGACCTCACATAGGGGGGTCCGGGGTTAAGCTTCCCTGGGAAGATTTGTTTTTAAATATTGAAGTTAAAAGCATCAGTCTGGTGCACTTTGAGAGCAAAATGAAGAGATCTATGGCTACATCTCTCAACACCCATATGAAACAGAACTGTAAACAGATTTAATTTTTCTTTATGGATATTTTACAAATCACCCTTTTAAACGTTTTTTTTTTTTTACTGTCATAGTATTTCAAACCTGTTTTTCATTTATTTTCTTATTTTTTTATAACTATAATGATCATATAAACGTGTGCCTCGGAAATAATTGTTTACATTAATGGTGACCAAAAGATTTGAGACCCACTGAGAGAACACTGAGAGAGTCCTTTAGCTCACTGAGTCTCTCAGTCTGACAGGAGAGGACTCTCCTCCACTTTGTTGTTGAAAAAACTCCTTATATCCGTTAGCGTAGCTCGCTAGCACCAGAAGCTAACAACAACAATCTCCGGTACCGCTGCGCTCTCTCTCTCTCTCGCTCGCGCACACACACAAAATGGCTCGTTCCACACACACACACAGAGCCGAGTTTTAATGAAACACAGAGACCCAGACGTAATAGTACTGTCATCATACTGTTATCATATTATTTTCGAATCAATAATCTTTCAAATTATGATTTTTTTTTTTTTTTTTTAATAACCATTTTTCCTCCTGGTCTCTTGCGCCCCCCCTGTCATCCCTCTGCGGCCCCCACTTTGAGAACCACTGGTCTAACAAGTGTCATGTAATGAAAGAAGCACTGGTCCATGTTGTGATTTTGATCAAATGGCCCCTCTCTGTTGTCTTTTCTGCTTGTCAGTGCTTTGTACAGCCAATATTTGCACAATATACTGAGTTATACATTAACGTATATTACTTGCTGTTTTTGTTTATAGTACATTTATTATTATTTTAGTGAATTAAAGTCATTTGTTATGCTTTATTTTAAAGGCAGCGTTGGGCACTGGGTGATTTTGAAGCCCGTACAGCCAACATTTGCACATTATATACTGATGGAGATATACAGTACACATAATGTCTATTATTTAATAGTTTAACATTTATTCTCTTGCTGTGTTTGTTAATAGTACATTTAGTATTATTTAAGTTAATTAAAGTATTTTTGTATGCTGTTTTTTAAAGTCAGCGTTGGGCACCAGCACTATGTTTTTTGTTACCAGGGAAAGCACTGGTGAAACACTTGTTGTATATTTTGGATATTGGTTTATCGCCGATTAATGAACAAAACAACGTTCCCCGGACTCTGGATGATTAGAGTCGCTTTCTGGAGCCTCAGCTGCAGTTTGATTTCTTTGTTTTCACCGAAACAATCGACCCACAGCTCTCGGTCCTTATTCATGTGTTAAAGATGGCCCCTCTGTGTTTCTGAGTCAAACTATGTATTGCTTCTTTGGTGAGGAACGATTGCATTTCAAACGCTGGAGCATTTTGAATGTCCCAGATCTTCTAAAGATCAAAACACAAGAATAAATGAGTGAGGGAAACTTTCTTAGAAAATGTCTCTTCTTATATTTTTTTCTAAAAACAGGGCGTTACATATCGGTGCAGAGTACAGCGGAGTTTCTTATCTCTTTGGAGAAGACAATATTAATGTTTGATATGTTTGGTTGTCATTTATTTGCACAGACTATAACTAATAACGACATCATAGAGCACTAATAAAGATTGGACTGGTCATAAGCTGTATTTTGATGTGTTGGTTTAAATTGAAATAATAATTTATTTACAACATATGTTGTTTTTGAACGTTATGGGTACAACCTCTGGGTATTCAGAGTACATTTGGCCACTTTACGACAAAGACAGTCAACCTGTTTCCTGCCGAAAGAGAGGAAGAGGTAGAGATTTCCACCAAGAAGGAAGTGATGTCAGCTCCTCCCAGCTGGAGCAGAGGAAATCCCTCCTCTCCCACGTGAAGCTTTTAAGATACTTTGACCCTGCTTTGTTCCTCTGTTTCACTTCAGCCTCATCCATTGGTCATCTCTATCAGACGGACTGGTGTTTCATCTGTCTTCCCCCGCCGATAAAAGACAGCATCGATCTGTCGCTGGAGTTTGATTGACAGCGGTCTCCCCACAGACTCACTCATTTTAAAGAGGGGGCGGAGTCTTGTTTCTGTTCCTCCCTTAATAGAGAGGTATTCCACAGTCAGTGCCCGTACACTGAGAGAAACATCCCTACAGCTGCAACCATCTTCTGTTCACTGCAATGAGCTGGTGTGCTTTTTAGAAAGCTGGCAGCGTGACTCTCGGTCGATCGGTCCACCTCTCTCATTTAGATGGAAATATCTCAACAGCTTTTGGATTGATTGCCAGGAAGTAGAATAAAAACATTCGTACCCTCAAGAGAAAAGCCTAACTCCTTTGTTAATCACCTAAATGCTTACACATAGCTCCACAGTGAGCTCACACTTTACATTTCTATTGGTTAATGACTGAAAACGGACAAAACGAAATGCCAATTGTCGCCATTTTGGCTACTTTGCAGAAGGGGAGGGGCAACAAAACTTGACAAATAAAAGAGGATAGAAAAACACAAGTGTTTCCCACAGAATTTGATTCTATTTGTGGGGGCACCGCACCCAGCCCCCCCCCCCCCCCTCCCGCCACCCAACGTTTTCGTTGTTAATGAGTGAAACACACCGGAGTTGAGGGGTTTCTTCTCCCAAAAATATAATTTACAATTCAGGCAGTTAGCACACGCCTTATTCCAAAGCTACTTACAAGGACCAATTACAGGGACATTCTCCCTGGAGTAACCGAGGGCTAAGTGCCTTGCTCAAGGGCACACTAGTAGTGGTGTTCCAGGCAGGATTTGAACTCGCAACCTTCCGATCATCAGCCCACGTCACTATCCATTACACCACCAAAAAAAAAAAAAAGAATTAAAAAAAAAAAAAAAGAATAATACATTTTTTTTTTTTTTTTTGCGGCCCGCCACAAATAAATCAATGTATGGGAAACACTGGGTTGATCTTGTGAAGCGCATAAACGCCGTGTTCGATCTGAGATAAAGGTACCTTGAAGAGCTGAGTACATAGAGGTTACTTAAGGAAGTATCTGAACTGCTTTTAGTCATTTTAATCACTAAAAACACAAACGAAATGGAAACAAAGACAATAACTGAAAACGTTGACACTATAACGTTTACACCAGGTTAAAGACCAGATGCTTTAAGAAAAACAAAAAAAGCCAGGGTAATGTTTTGAAGTGTTTAACTATGAGATCGTAAGGTGAGCTTAAACTCGAGCTACCATCGCTGCTCAGTGCGGTAACAAGTCCTAAAACCAAGAAATTACTTTGCATTACACCACTTCCAGTTCCCGCGTCTCAAATCAATACCTTTTGTTTAAGTGTTTGAGGTTAGAAGCCTGAAATACGGTCTGTGGTTAAGTAAAAAACCCATGTCTGGAACATCTGAGTCATAAAAACGGTGGTTGCTAATCAGAGTCAAAATGAGCTTCATCACATTGACACAAGTTCACCTTTAGCTGATACCCAGTCATTCGACCCCGATGTAGTTTGTTATTAATATTACCTTAGTTTCTGCAATAGTCCAAACTCAAACGGATAAATGCCATTGTTTTTTATCGAGGGAGGTCTTGAGATGCTAACTTCCCGGTCGGTCAAAGACATCATCACTGCACCTCTCTCTGAGACACCACTCACATAAATAGCTGTAGGGTCACTTCCTAAAACGCTGTAAGGTCGACCAAAACACAAAAAGGGTCAACTGGAAGACCACCAACTGTTCCCAGCACTGTGGAGCTGGCAGAAAAGTGCCTAACATTACGTCAACACTTGTTGCTTGTATCCACGCAATGATATTTAGTTTGAGCGTTACAAACAAACTCTCATTAGAGGATTCTTTATACTGCAGCTCAAAACCCTCACTCACACCCTTTAATCACTTTCACACTCTGAAGTTGTTTCATTTTCTTTTAACCAAATTAAATGATGACCTGAATATAAGCCGCAGCAGCTAAATTGAATGATGTGTACATATATAAGCCGCACTGGACTATAAGCCGCAGGTGTTTTAATGTTTCATTACCATATGTAAGGGTTCGTGCACAGAGGGGATTGTCGGGAAAGAGATGGCTGTTTGAGGAAGCTCCCATTTATTAACATTTCAACAAACAAGTTGCATATTTGCATAACGTATTCAAGTGTTAGCATTTAGTGCAATAGTAGCTACAGAACATGTGCTGTGTAAACTGTACTGTATCACATAGCGTTTCAGACACACACACTTTTCAACTTTCAAACTTAAACGGTGCGCTCCCAGCGCACGTACCGGCAGTGATCTACAGCAGTGGCTTTCAACCAGTGGTACGGGGACAAACTGTCTCGCTCTCGTAATGTCTGTCTGTCTTGCTCTCGTTCTGTCTCTCGTACCACTCTCGGTTCCACTTTTACTTTTGCGCGCTACCTGTCTCACTCTTTTCCGGCCTCCAGCTTTTCCTGCTGGAGCCCGCCGCTTAAAGGTGGGGGGCGCGGACCGGCCATAGAGCCCATAGACTTAAAGGTGGGGGGCGCGGACCGGCCATAGAGCCCATAGAGTTAAAGGTGGTGGACTGTAACCTGTAAAATCCATAGATTTAGGAGGTCCCCTACTGGCCGTTAGCTGTACAAATCCATAGATTAGCCGCACCGTTATATAAACCGCAGCGTCGAAAAATGGGGAAAAAGGCGCGGCTTATAGTCCGAAAATTACGGTACTTCTCTTTTAGTAAGCTCTTGTAAATAAGTGTTTCTTAAATGGGCTTTTAATCATCACATTTAGCATCCATTACATTACTTGTTAGACACTTTTATCCAAAGCGACTCAATACTGTGGACAATCCCCACAAGAGCACTTTGGGGTGAAGTGTCTCAGGGACGCAACGACATGCTGACTGCAGTGGGGTTTGAACCTGTGACCCCCTGATCCAAACACCAACGCACTATCCACTGTACCACACACCGTTACGCTGTACCATCAACTCTTTACTCTGTGTTTGCTTTTAACATTAGTAACCACTCACTGTTTAAAAGCAACGTGGTTTATGTGCTGTTCAAAACCTCAGATATTGGATACTTGAAATGAACTGGAATCAAACTGACCAAACAATCCAAGTCTTTCTAAAATGTGCTTTTAATGATCACATTTAGCATCCGTACCATCAGCTATAGACATATGTTTGTTAGTAGACAGTTAAAATAACAGTTATTGCCTCTGTGTTTGCTTGTAACATTAGAAACCACTCACTGTTTTAAAGCAACGTGGTTTACGAGCTGTTCAAAACCTCAGATATGGAATACTTGAGCCAGAAAACTGACCAAACAATCAAAGACATTACATAACAACCCAAAAGACTGCCAGAGGATCACTCTTTGGGAAGTCTTGACCTTTACAGCAACTAAGTCATAATGTCTGATGGTCTCAATTTCCTCTTTTGTGTAGAAAGAGAAAAGCAGACGGAGGCTGTTAAGCTGCTTTTACAGTAGACATCCCAAAAGAAAATGCTGTTGCCAACAACTGAGGCTCGAAGGATGAGAAAGCACTTTTCCTTTTTGGTACACACACTTCATTCAGACTCAAACGACTTGCTTTGACTTCAAACAAAAGAGCTTCATGGGCAAACGGACACACCTTCTTACAGGCCATGCATGAATGAGCCACTTCTACATTTGTCTCAGCTCAGAAACATGCAGGACATAAACCACTGGAACACACACCAGCAGGAGAGATGGATCATTAGTGGCTGAGAGAAGCTCTTACCTGAGAGTTGAGTGTTGCAAGGCTGATGAAACGACGGCTCTCTGTCTCGGTGGATCTACAGAGAAACAGGAAGACACTGAATCAGCCTCAGCAACATGTGACCGTCACCCACAACGAAGACATAATGATGCAGAGCAGCGTGGCGTTTAGGAAGTGTTGTGCCGTGCACAGGGTGAGAGGCGATGATAAGAAAAAAGACAGAAAACAGCAGACTTAAGAGCGCCCGGAGGACACACACACACACACACACACACACACACACACACACACACACACACACACACACACACACACACACACACACACACACACACACACACACACACACACACACACACACACACACACACACACACACACACACACACACACACACACACACACACACACACACACACACACACACACACACACACACACACACACACACACACACACACACACACACACACACACACAGTCAGAGATCTGTAGTTGGCTGTAAACACACAACGCTAGGGCTCAGCTTCCTCTGTGGTCTGAGTGTCTATAGAACAGCTGTGCGTGTGTGTGTGTGTATGTGTTTATGTGTATGTGTATGTGTATGTGTATGTGTATGTGTGTGTGTGTGTGTATGTGTGTATGTGTGTGTGTGTGTGTGTGTATGTGTGTGTGTGTGTGTGTGTGTGTGTGTGTGTGTGTGTGTGTGTGTGTGTGTGTGTGTGTGTGTGTGTGTGTGTGTGTGTGTGTGTGTGTGTGTGTGTGTGTGTGTGTGTGTGTGTGTGTGTGTGTGTGTGTGTGTGAGAGAGCTACACCCCTCTTTGCAGGCAGAACAAAAGCTTCGACAGTTTGGCTGAAGCTGTGCAGATTTGACTGACAGCTCTGAATTTGAGGCGAACAGAGACTTTAATGAATGTCAGTGTGTTTTAATGAACTAAATAATTGAGTTGTAGATTACAATGATGCTCCTTCATTTTCAATGTGTCCCTTAATACAACCAGAATTAACTTACAAACACAAACGAGATGAGAAACTGATTTTTAAGCCGATTCTCTTGAGCAGAAGCCCTGAAGATATGTTTTTCTTTTAAGGTGAAAAGCACACAAGACACTTTAAAGGGTCCCTATTATGTTCCTTTTAGGTTGAGATTAGGATGTAGTGTCTCTACTTTAAAGAGTCCTCTCCTGCTGATGTTCAGGTGTATATCAGTATGTAGTGTCTCTACTTTAAAGAGTCCTCTCCTGCTGATGTTCAGGTGTATATCAGTATGTAGTGTCTCTACTTTAAAGAGTCCTCTCCTGCTGATGTTCAGGTGTATATCAGTATGTAGTGTCTCTACTTTAAAGAGTCCTCTCCTGCTGATGTTCAGGTGTATATCAGTATGTAGTGTCTCTACTTTAAAGAGTCCTCTCCTGCTGATGTTCAGGTGTATATCAGTATGTAGTGTCTCTACTTTAAAGAGTCCTCTCCTGCTGATGTTCAGGTGTATATCAGTATGTAGTGTCTCTACTTTAAAGAGTCCTCTCCTGCTGATGTTCAGGTGTATATCAGTATGTAGTGTCTCTACTTTAAAGAGTCCTCTCCTGCTGATGTTCAGGTGTATATCAGTATGTAGTGTCTCTACTTTAAAGAGTCCTCTCCTGCTGATGTTCAGGTGTATATCAGTATGTAGTGTCTCTGCTTTAAAGAGTCCTCTCCTGCTGATGTTCAGGTGTATATCAGTATGTAGTGTCTCTACTTTAAAGAGTTCTCTCCTGCTGATGTTCAGGTGTATATCAGTATGTAGTGTCTCTACTTTAAAGAGTCCTCTCCTGCTGATGTTCAGGTGTATATCAGTATGTAGTGCCTCTACTTTAAAGAGTCCTCTCCTGCTGATGTTCAGGTGTATATCAGTATGTAGTGTCTCTACTTTAAAGATTCCTCTCCTGCTGATGTTCAGGTGTATATCGGTATGTAGTGTCTCTACTTTAAAGAGTCCTCTCCTGCTGATGTTCAGGTGTATATCAGTATGTAGTGCCTCTACTTTAAAGAGTCCTCTCCTAATGATGTTCAGGTGTATATCAGTATGTAGTGTCTCTACTTTAAAGATTCCTCTCCTGCTGATGTTCAGGTGTATATCAGTATGTAGTGTCTCTACTTTAAAGAGTCCTCTCCTGCTGATGTTCAGGTGTATATCAGTATGTAAAGTCTCTACTTTAAAGAGTCCTCTCCTGCTGATGTTCAGGTGTGTATCAGTATGTAGTGTCTCTACTTTAAAGAGTCCTCTCCTGCTGATGTTCAGGTGTATATCAGTATGTAGTGTCTCTACTTTAAAGAGTCCTCTCCTGCTGATGTTCAGGTGTGTATCAGTATGTAGTGTCTCTACTTTAAAGAGTCCTCTCCTGCTGATGTTCAGGTGTATATCAGTATGTAGTGTCTCTACTTTAAAGAGTTCTCTCCTGCTGATGTTCAGGTGTATATCAGTATGTAGTGTCTCTACTTTAAAGAGTCCTCTCCTGCTGATGTTCAGGTGTATATCAGTATGTAGTGTCTCTACTTTAAAGAGTCCTCTCCTGCTGATGTTCAGGTGTATATCAGTATGTAGTGTCTCTACTTTAAAGAGTCCTCTCCTGCTGATGTTCAGGTGTATATCAGTATGTAGTGTCTCTACTTTAAAGAGTCCTCTCCTGCTGATGTTCAGGTGTATATCAGTATGTAGTGTCTCTACTTTAAAGATTCCTCTCCTGCTGATGTTCAGGTGTATATCGGTATGTAGTGTCTCTACTTTAAAGAGTCCTCTCCTGCTGATGTTCAGGTGTATATCAGTATGTAGTGCCTCTACTTTAAAGAGTCCTCTCCTAATGATGTTCAGGTGTATATCAGTATGTAGTGTCTCTACTTTAAAGATTCCTCTCCTGCTGATGTTCAGGTGTATATCAGTATGTAGTGTCTCTACTTTAAAGAGTCCTCTCCTGCTGATGTTCAGGTGTATATCAGTATGTAAAGTCTCTACTTTAAAGAGTCCTCTCCTGCTGATGTTCAGGTGTGTATCAGTATGTAGTGTCTCTACTTTAAAGAGTCCTCTCCTGCTGATGTTCAGGTGTATATCAGTATGTAGTGTCTCTACTTTAAAGAGTCCTCTCCTGCTGATGTTCAGGTGTGTATCAGTATGTAGTGTCTCTACTTTAAAGAGTCCTCTCCTGCTGATGTTCAGGTGTATATCAGTATGTAGTGTCTCTACTTTAAAGAGTTCTCTCCTGCTGATGTTCAGGTGTATATCAGTATGTAGTGTCTCTACATGTCTCCTTGCTCTAATGTTCAAAAAGTTCTTTATTTGTCTCATACTGCCTGTGCTGCAGCACCTCTTTTCACCCTCTGTCTGAAACCAGAGC
>NC_136904.1:5113372-5123372 GCF_949606895.1 Notothenia rossii | reverse complement strand
CCCCTCTTTATTTCAAGTCACGTCAAGCCAATGTATTTATCAACTGAAGACCCTCACTCCAGCCACAATGCAAAATTACACTTTGCACCCCCCCCACGTTCAGCATCTTTATTTGGACTACAACCAAACACCTTTGAAAGCTTCATGTCTGCATCTGGCATGGTTGGGATGCTTTGACGGTGACAGAGTGTTCACAGACATGCAAACACTGTGACACACACACAGAGAATCACAAGTGTGTGTGAGGGTCACGTGACTTCCCTGTGATGCAACAAACAAAACAAGACTCACAAGACGTCAAACGCTAAAAACAGAATCACTCATTATTGCAAAGTATCATGATTCATCCTGAGGGAGCGTGAACATCTGACATTTTTCAGGATATAGACACGAAATATTTGTACAATGTATTTACTATTTTGGAACAAACGGGCTGACTATTTCATCGTTAAAGTCTTGCTGCTAGATTAAATGAGATATAGCTTTACTCTATACCTTTAGATGAACTTTATTGATCCTAAATTGGTAACATTGTTTTGCTGCAGCAGCATGTAAACAAGAGTCTGGATGAGTGGAGGCTGGAGATTGAGCGACACAAAGGAACTATAAAACCAGTTTGAAATCAGATATGCAACACCTAGCTAACTGAATGGGTTCTGCGTCTATAGATATTTCCCAGAAGCATCTGTACTCATAAGCATCTGATCCCATGATGAACTTAATTACCTGCAAAAGCGCATTTGGAGCGGGCCCATTAAAAACACATTCACCAACAACTAACGGGACAAATGGTGGTCCTTAAGGAAACTCCCAGAAGGTGTTCAAATGGAATGAAAGGTCACATATATTTAGGCTTTAAATGGCACTTTTGGGTGCTGTAAAAACCCAGTTTAGACATTTTAAAAGAAATCCTAGTTCAGCTTTACTCTACAGTAACAGCAACTCTGAGACAAAGAGAGAAATGTCCCAACTGTGCAAGAACATCACGGGACTCTGTTTTAGCGTTTAGCAAATCCTGAGCAAACGGTCCCGGAAAAGAGGCCCCAAAGTGTCCGAGCCTCGTTAAGTTTCACACAGCTATTCCTCAGAGCAGGCTTTACATGCAGCATGTCAGAAACCACACTCCACCCCGAGATAATCAGCACTTGGTGTTCTGCAGGCCACCATCCACACACCATGTAATCATCTCCCAGGGTGCAACACAGCTCGACCCGTCACAACATCCACAGGTTTCAGAACAACATGCTGAAGCACTTTGGGACGGTTGTGATTAACTTCAGAAAATGACTTCTGGGCCGCTTAGAGGAATACGTGTGATCAGACACAATCTGTCGGCTAAAGCACTTCACAAAACTCTGTAATGGACTTCGCTTCAAGTCGTTATCATCCATGACCTTCTCTTTATGGCTTAGTTTACCATTTCAATCCTGCTTCCATCTTATTTCTCACTTTGAGGCACTTGTGTGTTTTTCCGAAGCCTCTCTTCAATAACTGTTATTAACTTTTCTCCCTCCTCCAAAGTGAGTTGAGGTCTCCTACCTTGAGCAGAACCACGTCTACAGTCCTCTCTCCCTTGGCTCGCAGGCTGTACCTCCGCTTGTGTCTCTCGTACATCGTGCCTTTTATATATCCACAGCAGATTTTGGTAAAGAGCAGAAAATCCAGCAGGACCTGTTGAGGAGCCGAGGCTGAATGCTAAGCTTCACATCTGGACTCTGAAGACCTCAGCGCTGCTCCCTCCTCTTCCCTCCCCCTTCTCCTCTTCCCTCCCCCTTTCCTCTTTCCTTCTCCTCTTCCCTCCCCCCTCTTTCTTTCCCTCTGTTGCCTCTTAACTTCTCTCCTTACACATGCTTCTCTCCCTCTCTCTCTCCTTCTTATCGTCTCAAAATAGTTGTATTTTAATTATATATTTTAAATTTATTTGGTAATTTATCCATTTTGTAATATATTATTTTTATTATGTATTTTATGACATATTTTTTAGATTTAATTTGTCAAATGTATATATTTTTTTCCTTTTTTGGTTCACTCTCTCGCTCTCTTCTCCCATAGAATATATTTTTCTTTTGTTTATTTTGAATTACATAAGCTTGCCATCTAGTCATACTGACATGTCAATGTGTTATCCTTTTCCTGCACTAAATAAAACAACAAGCAGCCATATATCTTTGGGAAACATCGTTAAGGTTTACGACAGAACGTATTACTAATGAGCTCCGGTTAGGTGCGATGATGCATGAACAATGACTAATGCACCGGCACTTGCAATGGTCTGGCTGATTCCCATCGGCGTCACTGGGAGTAGATAATAACTAGAAAAGCAGGAGACTATCAGCAACGTTTAAAGTTGCCGATCAGCACAGGCAGGATTTGTGGCCATTTTAAAATGACTGAGCAAAGTGTCATTTAGTTGATAACAATGTACGTTCCGTTATTCTGTATTCACATTACATTTTGTGTTTTTCTAATGTGCAAATAAACATTTTTCAAAGTGTTTTAATGTTTCAGTTCACATTTCTTGTTGCAAGCTTTTTTTCGAATCCAGTTTTACAATTTTAATGTTCCCATGTCATGGCCATTTCTACTGATCATAATTCCATTGTTGAGGTCTACTAAAATAGATTTACATTGTTCAATGTTCCAAACTCACATTGGTTTCTCATACAGCATCTCTGTATAGTATGTGTATTCACTCTGTGTCCTAAACGGCTTGTTGGAGCTCCTGCCACCCCCCTCCCTGTGAGCCCACTGTGCTCTGATTGGTTGGGACGTTGCGAGGCTCGCTGCTCAGTGAGCTGGCTTACTGGTGTGGTTTCCGGGTCGGCGACACAGCGCGAAACTCATCCTGAGCACACACAAACACTCACAGCCGAAGTAAAAACAATAAGTGTGGCTTGATGTTGAGTTAGAAAAAGGTTTGTAACGCTGTGAGAATGGGTCTGCTGCAGAGAGCATTTCTCCACCATCCCAACTCGTCTATTACCAACCGGGGAGCTCTATGCAAGTCAATGGAACTCCCTGTTAGTTGAAAATGTACGCTAAAGGTCCTGGTGGGCGAGGAGCTCCGCGGATTGGTCCATTTGGGTTCGGGGAATCACTTGGTTCCCGGAAGAAACAAATGGAAAAATAGAAATGTCCAACGAGGCGTTCTGGGGCAGCAGAGACAGGTCTTCTCTGTGTCTTTGACTCTGCAGACCGTTTACATGCAGAACAACCTTCACAACACACAAGGGGACGGGTAATAACCAGAAAAGCATGACATGGGACAAAATCAGCCGTTTAAAAAAATGTGTGTTTGTGTCTTTAGGATTTATTGCACTTATTGCTTTGGATAAAATCTCTATTTAATATAACTTAATCTAACGTAATGCACGTGTGAGAATGAAGATGCCTTCATTATCTGATTAACTATCCTCTTAATTTAAGTTCATTCATCATTTTCTTCTTCCTCTATATTTGTCCTGATATGTTGATTGATATTTAACTGTTTTGTATTGTGTTTTGTTTGCCCTGTAAAGATGTGCTTTCTTACAATGAAAACAAAATCTATTTATGAAATCAGCCAGTCAAAGTGTGACTTAGTGAGACAGATGACAGTGGGGCATTATTACGTCACTTAGTGAATATCAAACACCAGAATTGATGCAGTTGATAGTCAACCCCCCCTGCTGGAGGACGAGGTATTTAAGGTATGTGTCAGAGGGAAAGAAAGAAGGTGTTAGTTGACAGCTTATCGAGTCAATCATGTGAAGGTTTCCCGCTGAGGAAGAGCAGCTCCTGAATGATTATTAGATCTAAGTAAACGAGTGCTTTAGTGTTGCTTTAGTCTGAGGGTGGTCCCTGCCAGATTTCCCCCTTAGCAGACTAATAGAAAAAGCTAAAATCTGCAGCCACAAACAAATCAAATCCTCCCCTGATCCACACTCTGACACGGCAGCAGGTGTCTCAGAAATGTTCCTGCAATCATTCCGTTAAACCAAATCAACCACAGAGTTTGCACAGGAAATATCACATTTAAATATAAACTGCTGTTTAGTGACGTACAAACACACTATCAACACACACTTCAAAACACAACACTTCAAAACACACACACACATACCAGGTATACATCACTTCAGGGGACATTACATTGACTTAAATGCATTTCCTTTAGACTTATCCTCATCTTAACCATAACCAACACATGCCTAACCCTTAACCAAGTCTTCACCCTAAAATGAATGATTCCCCTTATGGGGACCTCCATTTTGTCCCCATAAGGGAGGCGAGTCCCCACACGTGGCTGTGTAAACAGATTTAGATCCCCACAAGGATAGTAATGCTAGGCCACACACACACACACACACACACACACACACACACACACACACACACACACACACACACACACACACACACACACACACACACACACACACACACACACACACACACACACACACACACACACACACACACACACACACACACACACACACACACACACACACACACACACACACACACACACACACACACACACACACACACACACACACACACACACACACACACACACACACACACACACACACACACACCTTTCTACACTCTCTCCCTCTCCCTCTCTCTCTTCCTCATAGCCATGTCTTTAACAACCAAAGGTTAAATTACCACCATGTTCTCTCCGCACTTTATTACCTATATATTGTTAGTGGCATTCATTATAATACTGGCAGATGTAGCGTATGTAACTGTTGCTGACATCACAGGTGAAACTAATCACATTTCCTCAGGTCTTTAACTATATTTGTTGGTATTGTATGTTCTCTTGAATTGACAATATGTAATACAGAAAGGAGGGATTACCTAAATGTACGTTTTGGGGAATTAACCCAAAAATGTGATGACATGAGTAACATGACACTGTACATTTGACATGTATTTTCAATGTAATATTTAACATTACATTCCTTACACGCTTAATGTATATTAATATCCTGCTTTATATTTAGTTTACTGTAAATCTGTTTTTCAACATGTTTATTTGCTACTTTTTTAATGATATTTTATTTCTATTTGAGATTTTTACATTTTGGATTGTTTATTTCTAGTTTTTTAAGTTCTCTAATTTACAATGCCATGTCTTTTTATTTTATGCTGCTGCAATTTCCCAAATTGGGATCAATAAAGTACTTCTTATCTTAAATCTGTGTTTTCACAAGAGTTTTGAAGATTTCCAACAATCAGATGTCAAATGTTCAGCTTTAGATCTAAATATCTAATCACACAGTGCTCTAAGGGGAGTGACTTGCATTTCTAGCAAGACCACAGACTGTCCTGAACATTTTGATATGTAACACATGGGGTGCTGTGTTATAACAAGTACATTTAAAAAGGTGGTTTAATGAGACATAAAAAAATCAAGAAATACCCTTAGACTCCAGAGGGTTAAGGAGAAATCCATTGACATAAATGGGTAAAACTTGTAAAACAAACACTTAAAGGTATGTTTGTCTTTACTAGTCTTAAGTTTTATGGAAGCAAAATGGCCAAAATGATGTGCATAAAGCAACTATCATATGGCTGAGTAGCATAAACTAAAACACTAAATATATTGGATGTTTTCTTTCCACTAGTCTACAATAAGTCATGTTATAGAAATTCCCAAACTCTCATAATTGACAAATGCCTGTAATCATGCCTTTCGTGTCTAATTGTGCATGTCAAATTATCTCCTATTTTATGATTTAACTCATGTATAAATCATAAAAGTTGATGATGCTTCTAATGACTTCTTATACATATGTTTGCACACACTTTCAGAAGGTCTTCATGTCGCTATGATTCAAATATAATAAACTATTTATGATCCTCCTTCACACTCTCCAAGAACTTGGAGTTTCAGGCTCTGAACTGTCCCTCCTCACCTCCTACAGTACCTCAAAGACCGTACCTACAGGATAACTTGGAGAGGGTCCGAGTCTGACCCTTGTTAATTAACTGCAGGCGTCCCTCAGGGCTCTGTCCTCGGTCCCCTCCTCTTCTCTCTGTACACAGACTCGCTCGGATCTGTCATTAGCCTGCATGGTTTTTCATACCATTGCTACGCTGACGACACTCAATTAATGTAGTCTGTTCCCCGTTCTGAAACCCAGGTCGTCGCACGCATCTCTGCTTGTCTAGCTGACATCTCTCAGTGGATGTCTGCTCATCACCTCAAGCTCAACCTTGAAAAGACTGAACTGCTTTTTCTTCCAGGAAAAGATTGTCCCACTCTTGACCTAACAATCAATATCGGCACCTCTGTTGTTTCCCCGACTCAGACTGCAAGGAATCTAGGTGTGACCCTAGATAACAAACTGTCCTTCACTGCAAATATAGCTGCTACAGCCCGCTGCTGCAGATACACTCTTTACAACATCAGGAGGATACGTCCCCAGCTGACCCAGAAAGCGACGCAGGTTCTGGTCCAGGCTTTCGTCATCTCACGCCTAGACTACTGCAACTCCCTCCTGGCTGGTCTGCCTGCATCAGCCATCCGACCTCTGCAGCTCATCCAGAATGCAGCGGCTCGTCTGGTCTTCAACCTTCCTAAATTCTCCCACACCACGCCGCTCCTCCGCTCCCTTCACTGGCTTCCAGTAACTGCTAGAATCCACTTCAAGACACTGGTACTAGCGTACCATGCTGCGAATGGATCTGGCCCTTCCTACATCCAGGACATGGTTAAACCGTACACCCCAGCACGTGCACTGTGCTCTGCATCAGCCAAACAGCTCGCTGCACCCTCACTGCGAGGGGGACCCAAGTTCCCATCAGCAAAAACAAGTGGGTTTGATATCCTGGCTCCAAAATGGTGGAATGAGCTCCCCATTGAAATCAGGACAGCAGATAGCTTACACATCTTCTTCAGACTGAAAACTCATCTCTTTCGACTCCACTTCGAGCGATAGAATTACTAACAAAGCACTTATATACTAACAAAGCACTTATATACCAACAAAGCACTTATATACTAACTAAGCACTTATATACTAACAAAGCACTTATATACTAACTAAGCACTTATATACTAACAAAGCACTTATATACTAACTAAGCACTTATATACTAACAAAGCACTTATATACTAACTAAGCACTTATATACTAACTAAGCACTTATATACTAACTAAGCACTTATATACTAATAAAGGCAGTTGAAATGTTTGGCTTTATGAAACCTGATGTACTTATATGATTCTGTTTTCTTCAAGTTTGTATCTTCTTGGTCGAATGCACTTATTGTCAGTCGCTTTGGATAAAAGCCTCAGCTAAATGCAATGAAATGTGATGTAACTGAAATACTTATAATAAGCTCTGAGGATGCATCTCCACTGTGTCTTTACTTTGTCATTCCTCACTACAGTAACACCAGCATTATTACTCTGAACGTCTAAATAGCCTGTTTATCAGAGGAGTTCCAGGCGACCTCAGCAGGATCAGATGGCAGGTCATTAAAAGAGGAAAAGCTCTGAGGCTGCAGCGCCCTCTGCTGGCGACCTCCTGCAGAACCATCAGGCCAACATCTGGAGCTCAAAACAAGCCTGAAGCCCGACCACAGAACAGGAATAATCCTGAGAGGAATCTGTCCGTCAGCAACAATTCACTGCAGAGCCTCGTCTGAACGTCATGAGACACAGCGAGGACATTCACTGGAGAAACACACTCCAGAGGAGGCAGGAGTACTCAGGTCTTGTACTTGAGTAAAAGTAGAAGTACTCAGATCCTGTACTTGAGTAAAAGTAGAAGTACTCAGATCTTGTACTTGAGTAAAAGTAGAAGTACTCAGGTCTTGTACTTGAGTAAAAGTGTTTAGGAATACTCTGTATAACAGAAAAGTCCTGGATCCAAAAATGTTTCTTGGATACAGGACAGAATAAATCTTGCTATCATTCTTTTTTTTGTGGTTCGTAAATAAATAAGACACACAAACCCATTCATGGCATTGCAATGCAGCAGCACGTATACTGCTCCTTTTTGGACCATGGTGTACTTATCTGCTATTTATTTGTGTACTTACAGTAGTGTGTTTTTTGGTATAAATAACGTGTGCATACTTCATAACCCAGGCTGAAGACATGTATTTGTGTCGCTGCTTTTAATTGAACTATTCATATCTCACTCTGCACTGTAACTTTTATAAATGCCGGAAAATCTAAAACAGGTTTAAATATCTTAATTCAGGGAATTGAAAACACAAATGGTTTAAAGGCCAAATAGTAATAGTCTTGTATTGTGTACGTTTTTTTAATGTTTCTTTGCTTTTTAAAGAATGTTTTTAAATGCCATTTTATAATGTGTTTCAACTGCTCTATTTCTTAATGTTCTTAAAGTCTTTTATTTTTGTAAAGCACTTTGAATTGCCTTGTGCTGTATAAAGAAACGTGCCTTGCCTTACTTAGTTATTTTTAGATGTACTTCTGCTGTAGTAATAGTGTAGATTCACCCATTGTGGGACAAATGAAGTCATTTCGATTCTGAAAGACTGACCGGTGTTTGACGAGACAAAATGAGCAGGAAAAAGTCTAATCAACTTCCCGTCCCATTGTACCTCAGCTCATGTAATAATCCAGAGTTTACTTAGCCATTTGGTCACCACCTCTCCGTGCTAAAGGTTATTTTGGGCGTTTCAAAGACTTTAGCAAACAGTGAGTCATCGAACCCTCCTGTTAATCAAACCTACAGAGCGCAGTTTGATATCAGAAGACAAACAGAGGCTTACCGTGGAGCCGTGTGTTTCCTCTGAGCGCACATCATCTTCCTCTCCTGCAGCAACAACAGCTTCTTCAGACACGATGACTTCCCCCTCTGGAGAAATGCACACAACACAATGCAATCAGTCCAGAACAAACGCCCCAAATGTAGGAATCAATATAGAGTTTAGACTGCAGAGGAGTTGGACTGGAGCAGCTTGTGTCTGTACTAAAACGTCCCTAAAGAAAGAGTTCCCATAGGAGCTATGACCATTAGCATGTACGTTAATTCATCATTCTTTAATTATAAACACAGAAGCTGAATGGCACATTGATGGAGCTGTATAATGACCTCTGATGGATTGAAGAGGGTATCTAGAAAGCCTGTTTTAAGTGAATATGACCTGATAAATGTAGAGGAAGTAAACAAATCTCAGAAATGCCTGGGGTAAAAAAACGGACTTTCTTGAGTTTTTAAGCAGAATCCAGATTGAATATTCAAACCTTTATTTCCAACTTGACTTAGTTAGGGTTCAATATTTAAACATTTTACTTAATTTTTATTTATAATATCTCATCCCCATTTACACAAGCATGTACTATAGCGGTCGCAAAATGTTTCTGAGTTCTCTAAGTCTGTCCAAATGATTCTTTGTGACCTACCTTTGGAAATAGTTTTAGTGCCGTTTGTGTACTAATTGATAAGTTTGTTCGATGATTACGTAAAACCTACTGACTCTATTTACATGAAACTTGGTGGAAGGGTGTGGCATGGGTCAAGAAAGAACCCATTCAATGTTGAAGCATATCTGAATCACGGGGCGGATAAACAAAACAAAAAATCACTTTTGTAAGATAAGCCAATCAAATGATGTCTGGAGAATTGGAAAAATGTGTTCCTGATTGGGAAAATTCACATGAACGCCCCCTGATGTCAGGAACAGTTACAATAGCAATGTCCTGATGAAATACTCTACACACACATCTAATTTGTAGCATCTGTGTTATTTCCAAATTAAGACCAAAAGCTCTTAAATGCATCACTGCTGGAGAAGAACTTCCAACTCTGGGAGAAAGGAGCATTTGAGGAGCACTTGAATGCATCACTGGTCTTGGTGAAGGTCTGCGCTTCTTAAATGCCATTCTAGTTTATTGATCATTTGTTGGGATGTTGAGATAGTGGCAATTCAAAAGTTGATCATTTCTAAGGAATGTTTTAATTAATTATAATATAATTCTTTTTTTTTGTATTTCAGTTTAGCTTTACCTTAACTGCAAGA
>NC_136904.1:4825872-5110872 GCF_949606895.1 Notothenia rossii | reverse complement strand
CGTCTCCACTCTTTCAGCTGCAGATGCTTCACTGGTGTCATTTGAGCTAATTGCTTCACTTTCTTCTGCAGGAGATATAATAAATAAAACACTGCTGGCATCCTCTGATGCAAGATGCTCAGTCTCTGCATTGATTCAGAGTGTGTGGCCTCTTCGGGTTCGGCGTCAGAAAGTTCCTCTACGTGTCCCTCAGGATTCAACGCCTCGTTTGTCTGGAAGTCGGGTAAGAGTTGTGATTCTGGCTCGGTGTGGCTGCAGTCCGTTAACGTCAAAGTGTCCGTCTCACTCACGGTTGTCCATTGCTTTCACCTTCTCTTGAATCCTTTGAATCCTCCTCCATCTTTAACCCTGTTGAGGAAACACCTCTACAGCACTCTGAACTGTATCCTGATCGCCCACACTAGCATCGTCCTGAGACGGGTGGAATATATCCGTTGTGGAGCTTCCCACCGATCGGAAACTACCATCATCGTCATCGCTGGAGATGCCATGGCTCATCTCTGGATCTCGATCAGCGTGCGTGTCACTGGAGCTGGGGATGAGACCGGGTGATGGATCAGCTCGTAAATCCTCCATGGAGTTAGCAGGAGCCACGCAATTAGCGGTGTCCTCAGGGTCGTAGGAGCCACGCAATTAGCGGTGTCCTCAGGGTCGTCCATTGACAAGCTTTCAGCGCTGCATCCGGAAGGTTCCGCGTCATCGTCTACCTCTCCTTCGCTTGCCGCTACACTCCCAGAATGACAACCCGTTTCTGTTGCCTGCTGCTGCTCTGAAGCGTAATCCCTACCAGCTGTTTCCTGGTTTTGTTCCAGGCTGTTCGTGTCTGGTGGAGGTTCCCCCTCGTGGAGGCCTTCTATCGAGAGAGCAGATTGAGGCTCCTTGATTACATCAGCGCCGTCTACCAGTGTTGGACTGTAGTCGGATACAAGCTCTGTCAACCCTTCCTGCTCTAAAGAGACGTCCCCATTAGTCCCTCCTTCCTCAGAGCACTCTTTAATTACAGAGTCAGAGGCGTCAGAAACCTCGGAGCCCTCTGATGACGGCGACTGGCCCATGATTGAGGTTTTTACGTCTCCACAGGGCGTTATTGGATCTGTTGGCTCGGTGTCCTCCTCCCTCTTCCTAACTGTGCTTTCCTCTGCTTCCTGCTCTGATCTGTCCTTTCCTTCCTCGACCTCCTGTCCTTCCCAGATCGCAGCCTCGTCTTTATCAGTTTCCTCCGCCTGTTTATCACTACCTTCAGTTGGTGGTAGAAAGATTCCCACAGTGAGGCTTTCCTCCTCTGCTGCTGCTGCTTCACTGCTCAAACTCTGGGTGGGAACCGCAGGCTGCCCTCTTCCCTCCTGCTCCGGTTGGCAGTAATCTCTCCCAGTGTTTGAACGTGGACACACCCGGGGGCCGAGGCCATGCTCCTGAGGCCGTGTGTCTGACGTGGGAACCCTCAGAGACAAACCCAAGTCTCTCTCTGCACTCCCAGTCTCACCATGTCCACAATCAACACTGCTGCTGCTTTCCACGGAGCAGCTTTCCAGCCAGCTTGTTGTGTCCGAGCTCTCCGACAGCTGTAGTCGCTCCTGACAGGTTATCTCCTCCACACCATCACAACATTCAGCTGCTGTGTGCAGAGAATCAAAGTGCAGCTCCAGTACAGAAAGCCCCTGCAGAATACAGAAGAGAAGCAGGATAAATGTTAGCTTTCCCCCTCGGAGAAACCAACAGCTCTCGAGTTCTTATCAATCGCCAACTCTGTGATTGCATAAGGTGTTCCACCGGTTATACAAACTCAGCTTGAAGGTTAAAACAAATGAGGGCAGGGAAAAGACAAACAATCTGACAATGTTTAGCAGCAGCAGCAAAGCTCCTAAAGTGAGTGGAGAGAGAGTGGTAAAAAGGGCAGGGTGCAGAGGGGGAAAGTACTCAGATCTGGTACTTGAGTAAAAGTAGAAGCACTCAGATCTTGTACTTGAGTTAAAGTAGAAGTACTCTGATCTTGTTCTTGAGTAAAAGTAGAAGTACTCAGATCTGGTACTTGAGTAAAAGTAGAAGTACTCAGATCTTGTACTTGAGTAAAAGTAGAAGTACTCAGATCTTGTACTTGAGTAAAAGTAGAAGTACTCAGATCTTGTTCTTGAGTAAAAGTAGAAGTACTCAGGTCTTGTTCTTGAGTAAAAGTAGAAGTACTCAGATCTTGTACTTGAGTAAAAGTAGAAGTACTCAGATCTTGTACTTGAGTAAAAGTAGAAGTACCAGAGTGTAGGAATACTCTGTTACAGTAAAAGTCCTGCATTCAAAATGTTCCTCAAGTAAAAGTAGAAAAGTATTCTCATCAAAATATAGTTAAAGTAGCGACAGTAAAAGTAGTCATTGTGCAGATTGGTCCATTTCAGAATAATAGATATGATATGTTTTATAATGATTGATCATGAAAGTGTTCTCAAAGCTGGTAAAGCTGCAGCTAGTTTGAATGACTTTGTATACTGCAGGGTAGCTGGTGGATTTACTCCAGGTGGAACTAAAGTCTGATTTAACACTTGATTAGATTTCACATCATTCATCCAGATCTGAGAAGTAACTAAAGGGATTAAATACATGTAGTGGAGTAGAAGTACACCATTTATCTCTGAACTGTAGTGGAGTAGAAGAACAAAGTAGCATAACATGGTTCAGTTACTTTACACCTCTGGCAGGGGGCTGGGACTCACCTTGAGATGGTGTTTCAGGTGCAGCAGCTGCTCCACGCTCCTCTGGAGGGTCGGGGGGTCGAGGCCGGGGTGTAGCCTTAGCGTCAGGGTGTGTGTGTTCAGCCTGGGGAGGTGGCAGACTACCCGTGCGTCCGTACACACCGGCTGGACGCTCTCAGTGTCTCTGTCCGTCTCAGCCCTGTTGGAAATAAACACTTAGATCATCCCGAACAGCCTGAAGAGTGATGACAGCAAAACGTGTTAAATGGTGATGTCACACAAAACAACATCCTTTCTTTTGATAATCCGCACGCATTGCTTGTGTTTTGAGTGGGTTAGTCCATTGGTCAAATCCTGAGGTTTATTCTAGCTGGTAGTCAATCAATCAGGGTCGCTGTCAAGTAAAGATGCTACTTTCCTTTCTCTGTCGTAAAACACTCCACTTTAAGACCACTCCTACGATCGGCTTTTCTGAGAAGGTTTCAACCGTGATGTCAGCCCCCTTTCTTTTGATAATCCACGTGTATTGTTGTTTCCTCTAGAGTTGGTAAGGGTTAATCCATTGGTCAAATCCTGAGGTTTGTTCTAGCAGGTAATCAATCAATCAATCAATCAATCAATCAGGTGCTGTCAAGTAAAGATGCTACTTTGCTCTCCTGTCGTAAAACACTCCACTTTAAGACCACTCCTACGATCGGCTTTTCTGAGAAGGTTTCAACGGCAATGTCAGCCCCCTTTCTTCTGATAATCCACATGTATCTTTGTTTTTCTTCCAGAGTTGATAAGGGTAGGTCCATCAGTCTATTCCTGAGATTTATTCGAGCTGGTAATCAATCAATCAGGCGCTGTCAAACGGAAAAAAAAGGCGTAAAAATGCTACTTTCCTTTCCTGTCGTTAAACACTCCACTTTAGGACCACTCCTTGTCAATAAGCTTTTCTCAGAAGGTTGTAACCGTGGTAACAGCCCCTTCTCTTCTGATAATCCACGTGTAGTGTTGTTTTTCCAGCAGAGGTGGTAAGGGTTAATCCATTGGTCAAATCTGTGGGTTTATTCTAGTAATCAATCAAACAAAAGTTCCAGGCACAGCGGCAAGTCAACCAGAACTTTCCTCTCCTGTCGTAAAACAGTCCACTTTAAAACCACTCCTTCTCAATAAGCTTTCTGAGAAACCCTCACTCCCACTGCTGCCGTCGCTCTAAGGTGGAAGTATGTGCGGTTCATAAAGACAGTGCAGTAAAGGGGGAGACACCTCCCAGTCAGGCAGCTCTGCTTGCGTAATCCTGGGTGGATTGCTTTCGCTGCGAGGCCCTGAGAGCTGAGGTCACCAGCCAGGCTGCGAGTGACTTCACTTCTCATGAGGGAGATGTAATTACTAACACATAAAGAGGGAGTCATAAAGCAGCTCCAGTGCACGCCGGGCAACGAGCGCGCTCACTAAGTGCTAGTTGTCTTTCAGCTTGTGGCATCTTCATTTTCAGCTAAGTGAAAACTATTCTGTTGAGTGCTTAAAAGACATGAAAAGGCTCTATTTCCACTTGAAGCCGTGTTTTTATCTTAGCTGTTTTTCTCTCCACACAGTTTAATGTTTCACTAGAAAGGGAGGTGAAGAATCTGACCTCGCTAGTCAGAAAGAAGGCATAGTTAACCTGTTGAGCCCCGAGCCTGTTTTTCAGGTCTCAGGCTTGAAAATGACATTCCCAGAACAGATGACCTTATCTTCACTTCGAAAAGGGTTAAATTAATAATTGTTTTTCTTAAATCAATGATAAACATGTGAGTTGGATGTAGAAAAGTCAGAATCAATATAGCATTTTTTTTTATTTTAAAGTAAATTCAGATTGAACATAGTAACAACATTTTAATTATAGTGTCCGTCCAAAAAAAAAACATTACTTATAGTGAAAACCACCCTGGAATGATGGGATGGTAGGGCTGCTCGATTATGGCAAAAATCATAATCTCGATTATTTGGGTCAATAATTGATATCACGATGATTAAAAACGATTATCCATTTACTTTGAAAACATCGATTTATTGGTGAAAAAAAATGTCAACAGTATGTTTTGAACAGTTGATTACCCTGAACGTTAAGTATAATTCAACTGAAAAACCAATTTTAAAAAAATGTATTAAAAAAAAAAAAGAAGAAGAAATAATAATAAAAAAAATAATCGTTTTATTTCAATTACGTTGTTTTCGTAATCGTTGCAAGCCATAATCGTAATTGCAATTAAAATACGATTAATTGAGCAGCCCTATGGGATAGTAGACTGAAAGCTTTAGGAATCCAAACTATAACATATAATAAGTACCTTGTATCAAGATTGATGCAAAACAAGTGAAATCTAAGCTTTTTAGAGAGATTTAGCACAAAAAAACACTTCTGGGGTCATTTGGGTGGATTTTCCATATCTTTGGCCCCCCTTGGTCGATTTTGATGATTGACACCTCTTTTGAACCGTTAGAGCCAATAGAATTGAGGGGAGGTTCCTAAATCCATCGAAGCATTTCCATTGACGAGTGAGAGTGATGCGCACGCAGTTTGCCCAAAACCGGAAGCTGGGTTGTAGCTCTAATAGCAGCCAATATGAAATCTACGGTTTTTACAAAAATGGAATGATGGACTATCAGTAATCATTTCAAAGTGACACAGACACATTGGATTAACCATTGGATTAACCTTCAGCAGCGTTTTTATCGTTTTAATGCCATCGAACACAACCTTTGATCAGAAAAACAGCAAAGGTAAGACATATTTTCCGTTGTTGGTCCGTAAAGCTACGTCGTGTGTTGTCTGGGTTTGCCTTTGCTGCCCTCAGGCTCAGGGCTAATTCAGAGGCTTGGTATTACTATTACTACTATTGTGTTTCGTTTAGCTAAAAGTGGTTCATATCGTCAGTTAGCTGAGTTTCTTCCCGTTAAGTGGGTATGACGCACTAATAGGTTTCTAAATGTTAAGAAGTCCTGAGACACAGTTTCGTGAAAAAAAGCCCATAGCCCCGACGTAGTAATAAAAAGCCTTTTGTGTTTCTGAATGGTTTCACGTCTCTCTGTTTACCAACTCCCCACAACTATCTGTCTGCAGGTGAACGTGCTAAGATAGGCTGCATGAAATACTGTATTGTTCATTATTAAATTAGTGCAAGGAGGCTAAGAAAACATAAAGGGAAAAAACACACAGATGCAATGTCCATTATCAATCCTAGGTATTTTAAAGAATAGCTTCTCAAAAACGGTACTGTCATGTGGGCATAAACATTTACTAAAATCACCGGGTTTGCAAAAAGCCGCCCAATCACAATAATATACCTTCCATAGGGTCACTAATAATTTCCTTCGAGTGGAAAGAGATGTTCTAGTTAATCAATATGGCTGTTCCTCAAGCTTCTGCATTGAACTTGGAATGAGTTCACTTGACCAACCCAGTTTAGTTTGAGACCATAAACCACGATATTACACAAATTAGTTTCTTGTAAGAAAGCTATGTAAACCTCTAGTTGTTGGAAGTGGGACATAACCCTCTGCCTTTTATTTGGCTTATTAACTCCTTTTACATTCCAAGATACACATTTGATAGGGTTGTTAATCATCCTAGTGGATCTACCTGCCATACAACCTATGGGCATTGTGGATCCCTGAACACAACACACAAGTGTCCCCTAAGAGCAGCAGGTAGATCATTAATCGGCAGTCTACATCTTTGGGCCACTTAACTTTCCAGATAATCTTCTGCCAACAGAGAAGTGTGTGTGTTGTAGGGCTGTACCCGAATATTCGACTATTCGAATATTCGTTCGTTGGCCAACTATTCGG
Source organism: Notothenia rossii (assembly GCF_949606895.1). Taxonomy (NCBI): domain Eukaryota; kingdom Metazoa; phylum Chordata; class Actinopteri; order Perciformes; family Nototheniidae; genus Notothenia; species Notothenia rossii. Next base: position 5,104,375 of record NC_136904.1, on the reverse strand, counting down.
GTTTCAATTTCATTATTCGGATATTCGTTTTTTGTTTTTTTTCTAAATGTATGCTATTAATAAAGGCGAACTGCCATATTCTTATACTATATTTAGACTTTTGAATTGCACTGTTAAAATGCGGAAATATATACAATCTCAGCCTGTGCTCCTGACATCGCGTTCACTCACAGTCACGAACGCAAACGGCACGTTTCACCTCGTTTCACACACCTGAACACAAAATGTCGAATACTTCAGCTGCGTGGGACCATTTTAAATTGGACGACGGTAAGAAGAATATGTGCCAAATATGCGATAAGAAACTGGCCTACCACGGTGGCACAACAGCTCTGAAAAGTCACCTGGATGCTGTGAGTAGTAGCCTAGCTTAGCTTAGCTGTTGTCAAGTTGCGACGATGAAGCTGCTTTATCCGCCGTTTAAACAGTAACGCATACATGCCAACCTTTCCAAATCCAAAAGAGGTAGGTTTGCACGCGGCAAATGTGCTCGCCCAAATGAGGTAATCAGAAGAAATGGAACCCCAGTAATTACATGTATAAACCATGTATTTAACATATATTGCATTATTTTATGCATTTATCAGAAAAAGTGGTAGTTTGGTAAACAGTGACATCAACGACATGTCTGTAAAATGCCCGAAAAGTAAAAGAATGGGAGATAAATATCCCAAAGTCTCCACATTTTATGATATTTTTAATGTGTTTCTGGTCCTCTTTCAGTTGAGACAGTGTAGATGAAGGATGTGTCAGGATGTAGAACTCTAGTTTGAACATTGGATAAAGCCAGGTTCATATTCTTGTTTCATGTTGTTGACATATTAGAGTCAAAGGTTTGCACAGAGCGAAATATCTTGGTGTTGCGCCATAAATCAGAAAATACTGCATTAAAAAAGTCAATTCCTGCATTTTTCTACTGATAAAGTCTGATATAAATAATGTACAGGCTTTCAGATTGCTGTAGTTCACTAAACAAAAAAATAAATATCCCCAAATCTCAAAATGGTATTATATGTTTAGTGTGTTTGTGGTCCTCTTTAAGTTGAGACTGTAGGATGCTTCCAGAAAAGACCAAACACTGGATGTCTTTCAGTTGCCAACATGTGTTTTCGTGACACTGATATTAACGGGGTAACCCTGCAGGACTCAAATGCCTCGTCTCTGTACCCCCCCACCCCCCCCCATCCAATTCTCTATTTTATCCGAATAGTGAAAAATAATAGGAGCAATGTGGGAACATCTGGGGCTAAGGCAATTATTGGCATACAGTTCGTTCATTTATTTTTCGTTGTTCATTTATTTAAATACTGTTTACTGTATCGGTAACAAGTGTTACACTGTTAGGCCGACTGTTACGGCTAAGTTATTAAAAGTATTGTTGTTATAACAGAAATAGGTTTTTTGTATCTTCAGATTTGGTACCCGGGCGCTGCTGGGTCAAATGCAGAGGACACATTTAGTTTTAATGTTTGCGAGTACTGAGACAATAAATAAATATAAATCCTAATAGTATGCTCTTTCTGCGCTTCTGCTTAACAGCGTGTTGTCAGGTGTCTCGGATTCGGAGCGTGTTATGAAACCTTTTATAAAAAAAAAAAATTGTATTAAAAAAAAAAAAAATCTCTCCGCACCGAATATTCGAATATTCGCTGCTGATTATTACCGAATATCCGGAGCCCGAAAAATGGTATTCGGGACAGCCCTAGTGTGTTGTTGACACTTTTTGTTTGTTGCCTACACTTCGTTAGAGTAGGTCTTGTATCATCGTGTGACCGTTATCTATTAAAGGGGCCCTATTATGCTCAGTTTCTGGGTTATAAAGTTTAAAGAAAGTTAGTTTTTTAATTACCTGTGGAGATTTATATATAATTATTAAGTGGAAACCAGACAGTGCACATCCACTAAAGCAAACAGAGACAATAAAGACAATTACAGTATTAAATATAGATGAATTGAAGTTCAGCAACTCAGTTTGACATTGTTTGTGTGTCATTAAATTGTTCGTGACAAAAAAACACCCAGCAACAACAACAACGTACTCATTATCTTTCAAAAATCCATATCTCTTCACACTGTGTGTACATAAAGTAGGGCAACGTCCACTGAAGCTCAGAGTACATTCAGTCTTATCTCTTATATTATCTCCTTTTTTCTCATGTTTTGATTTTGAAACATGCCTAAACTTTAAAACCCACTATTTTATATTAAAGTACACATCCTTTGACTGTTATATAATATATACTGTAATGGACCTGAACTAACTCTGCCTTTAGTTGAAAACCTGTAATATTACATATATATTATGTAACATGTATAACTATAATAAATATTTTAATGGTTTTACTGTGTATTTTGTTCCCTGAATACCAGATACATGAAGTTAGCTACATTATAGCATGTTTTAAAAATAGCACCACTGCATTTCTTGTCCTTGAAAATGTAGGATTAGTGACGAGAATCCAGATCCCAAGCTACTGGTAAAATAACAACTAATGGCGCCATTGGGCAAATATGCGATGGCCTTATAGCACCAAATCTTCCTTAGTTACGCTCTAACAGTGACAGTTCATGTTCTTATCATCAAAAGCACAATTCATTCACATATCTGCTGGACTAACACAGAAAGTGCATAAAGTAGGGCAACGTCCACTGAAACTCAGAGTAGAATCACAGTTGTATCTCTCATATCTTCTTCCCTATGTTTTGATATTTAAACATGCCTAAACTTTAAAACCACTATGTTATATCAATGTATATCATATATACAAAAATACATGCATCCTCTGCCTGTTATACAGAAAGTCCTTACTGTTTGAGGAGCTCGACGAGGCGTTCGTTTCCTCTCAGCTCTGCAACAGCGGAGGGGGTGTGGCCTTGTCTGTTGACCAATCGCAGAGCTTCTCTCGCTCCAGGTTGCTGCAGCAGGAAGTGTGTGACCCGATAAAGACCCCGACGAGCGGAGAAGTGGAGCAGAGTCTCCTGAGGATCCAGGTCTGAGGACGAGGACAAGAATGCAGAGATAAATACAAAAGTAGAGACTCATTAAAGAGAGAGACAGGAGAAAGGGCAGCAGTCTAGGCGACACGATTTGTGGTTCAGAATCCGACATACCAGGCCTGCTGCAGCCCGGCAACATGATGTCCAATTAAACCAGAACAGGGTCCACAGTGACTCCACAGACCTTTACAAACACCACTGTATCTCTTTCTGCCTAATATTTAGCAAACTGTACATAAAAATTACTTTTATCTTGCTGTTTTTTTTGTGGACGACCAATTATTTTTGTCATTTTCAAACATTTTCAACATTTTTTTTGTAGGTAAAAGCATCTAGATGTATCTTTGTGACTCAAAACATCTTGTTATTTCTGACCCACAGCTTTTGTAACACTTGACAATGAAGTTAAGTTTGACATACTTGGAAGTAAACACTTTATTCTAAGGTACACATATTCACTATCAACTAGTTGTTCATTAACATGCATGAGTTTTTCCTCAATGACCCTCTAATTAGTGCTTACTTATTGTAAGGACGTTGTTGAGTTTTGGTTTTAATATGTTCAATATGGGCCTCATGAGGAAGCAGAACCACAAGAATAGTCTATCTATATGGTCTATTCTTATGTAACAAGACATGAAACTATAAGTATTAATTGTGTCAAAATAACAAAAAATGCTGTTTTTCTAACTCAGAATATATTCCCTATTTTAAAGTGAAGTCTTGTTCATAACAAATAAGCTAGTAGTTTGACTCTAATATGTTAATGAACAACTAGTTGCTGGTGAATAAGTGTACCTTAATATAAAGTGTTACCAAACTAACTGTTGTCTTACTGTTTTTGTTGTGGACGACCAATTAATGTTCTTATTTTCACTATTCTTTTGTAGGTAAAAGCACCTGAATCTATCTTTGCGACTCAAGACATCTTGTTATTTTTTTCTTATTTGTTTTACCAACAGCTTGTGCAACACTTAACAATGAATAAACCAACATACTTGGACGTAAATACTGTATTTTTGGATTAAAACGAACATGGCAATCTGCAGTGTTTTGAAAAATGGTAATTTGTGTATGTCTATCAAACTCCCATTTTTGTTTTAGTCCATTATTAGCCCCATTTATCAAACTCCTTATAACACCACACACACACACACACACACACACACACACACACACACACACACACACACACACACACACACACACACACACACACACACACACACACACACACACACACACACACACACACACACACACACACACACACACACACACACACACACACACACACACACACACACACACACACACACACACACACACACACACACACACACACACACACACACACACACACACACACACACACACACACACACACACACACACACACACACACACACACACACACACACACACACACACACACACACCAATATAAACTCTCCGTTACCTTGGTTACAACACAAAATGTTTTATGTTTTAAAATGAAACCTTTGGGATAAGTAAGTAGAGAAGTCAACAACAAATCTAACAGAGGTCTAGTCTAGATATGTTATGCAGTAATTACGTTTAAGTTGAAGCGGGTGATATAAACGATAAGAGAAGTGTTGTTTTAGGGGTCTCTAAATGGTGTGTTGGTGTGAAACGTCTCCGCTTCAGGACCAGATGTGTTTTAATGCAGAGTCAGTTCAGACTGCAGCTGCTCTCGGTTATTTATAACAGCAGAAAGTGCAGGAATGAGAAAGATAAAACATGTACAGCCAGTACAGAGTCCACGTGTCTCCACTGTTATGACAAAGACTGGGTTTCACTGTTCCTCTGCACTGTTTTCCCTCTGCTGTCCACACGCACAAAAAGCTGGTATTTATTTGAGCAAACAGGGAAAATGCTTTTCAGTCAGATACTGAAGGCAGATGTATATTTCTCTTGTCTGTGATTTACTGTGCATGTGCAGAGTTTGTTCGTTGGTTGAAAATCATTTTTAAAATGCCTAAAACTGAGCTCTGTAAAGTCTCTTCGCCTTCATTTGTTTTTAGCACATACATCCGAACATATATTTATATATGATGTCAATAAGCAGTATTTTTGTTCTACTGTACGGTATTTCATTTTACATTTGGTTAATATCTTCTATTTTACTTATTCGTGCATTTTTACCTGCCCCAATGTGTCACTTGCACCAGTTTATGTATTTCTTCTTAATATGTTTTACGTATAATGCATTGTTGGAGAAGCCTGTGACTTAAAGGGGCCCTCTAATGTGTGTCTACTGAGATGTTTCCATGGGTGCGTTCACACCGGAGTACTTTTAACCGTACTTTTCCCGTTTGGTTCCGTTAGTGCCTGGAATTTTGAATTCACACCAAAAAGAGAACTTTTTTCCGAGAACTTTAACTCCCATTTTCAATCCCTGCTAGAGAGGTGGGACTATCCTGAGGAGAAAAAAGTACCAATTTCGATTAGCTGGGCGAATTGCAAACCACGCCCTGCAAACATCTGAAAAGTGTTGTGAAGCCGCCATTGTATTTGCTGTCATTATCATTATTAGCATTAGCATTAGCCCCGCGCACAAACGGAGAGAGACTAACTTATGGCAACACAAAAGAAAACATGGGAGCGGTGGAGATGAGGAGGTGTCGGCGTTCTGGCGATTTACTCGGAAGTCCCCAACTCCGGGGACTTCCGGCCGGGGACTTCGGGTGGCAGTATACGCCGTGAAGTGGTTTGCGGCCTGCCAGTAAACCCAAAGCAGAAGAAGAAAAAGTGACGTCAGCGGCTTCATTTGCGTAATCTTCCCTCAGGGAGCTTATTCCGGTGTGAACGCGATCTGTACTTAGTTCTATGGGGGTACTAAGTTCTGGTACTAAGTGCTGGCACTAAGTGCTGGGCACTAAGTGCGGAAAAGTACTTGGTGTGAACGTGGCTCATGCTTTAATGTTCAGAAAGGTCTTTATTTTTTTCCCTCTAGAGGGAGAATTCGGATTTGAGCCTTTGCAGACCATTTACATGCACACACACCTCTATGACACACTACAGGAAAGGGAAGAAACCCCAAAAGCATTATGGGATTCTTTAATATCTGCATTGCCAATAACTATGCTGTAGCTAATGTTATCCTGTTATCAGCACCACACTAACCATTAAGCAACATGCAGTGGTTGTGTCTGCTGATGAGAGGCTCCAGTCCATGTACAGAGAGCAGGTCTGCACCCTGAACGATGGATATCAAACCTAATGGGTCAAATGAAATGCTCCACTTGGCGGGACAGGAATGTGAGGTGCAGGAAATGCCTTACTGCTGTGTTTGATGAGTGGTTCCTCAAAAGTGGCTGCCATTACATCTGGGACATTTTGCTGTTGCACCGGGTGGGGGTCAGCTGGGGTAAATATGTAGTTATAGCTTTTTGCTGCAGAACAGGAATCACTGAAACAGCTCCACTGCTTTTTGGCAGACATCATAGCTTAGTTTGTTCACTACCTTTATCAAATGGTATTTCTTTCTTTGGGATCAAATAACTGCTTTCATTATCTATTAAAGGTTTCCTTCCTCCTTGAATCCTTACATGTGAAAAGTAGGCTGCAACTAAAACAAATTGTAGTAATATGCTGATTCCTTTAAGTCCAAGATAGGGTCTTTAAATGTTTATTCAGATAAATCCCCCAATATATTCAGTTTAAACCCTAGTATGCTCTTTTTTGGTTTCCCCTCTCCTGTAGTGTGTTATATAGGTTTGTGTGCATGTCAATGGTCTGCAAAGGCTCAAATCCACTAGGACGCTCACTCATGGGAAGTGGTGTATTCTATTTTACTCTAAATGTGACCATCAATTTACAAAATATACGTTAAAAATGTTTCACTGGGGGAATAAATCCTGTTTGAAGCAGGATTACTTTTGTACACAATCAAACGTGATTTGCGGTGTTTTTTTAATTACCCTGCTGAAAATTAGAAAGAAATGCAGGTTTATTTAGACTTTGAGGAAATGGAAGTTAAGTCAAACGTTAAAGCTAAGTGGGTCTTATTTTGTAAATAATTGGGACATTAAAGTTAAACGGATTTTACAGTTCGTATTGGTTTGAGACTGCAGATCAATTAGTCTATCAGGATAGTAATGAGAAATAACAGATTATTTCACACAGTGATTGAACACCAGTTCATTAGCAGCAGGTTTGAGCAGTAACACATTACAGGTAACAGGATCAACTAATCAGGGTACAACAAAAAGTAGCTGTATTCCCTTAGAGTTCAATAAAAAAGACTTAATCTTCTTCCCTACGGTCTCATTGTTCTGTTGTCTTACATAATGCACTTCAGTAAAAACATCTAATTGATATTTCTATTCTCTATTTTATTAACGCTGCATATTTTGATATTGAGGTAATCCAAAAGTAATCAGGTTACTTTTATATTTTGGTACAGGGATGAAATTGTTTAATCATAACTTGGTGTTTACGGTTTATTTATTTGTATGTCATTTTATCTTTTGTTGATTACCATTTAAAGCGTTTTTGTTTGTTTATTTATATGTTGTTTTAATGTTTTTGTTTGTTTGTTTTTCAATAAAAAACGTATTTTTTTAAGAAGAAAAACATATATGTATACAGTATGTCAATAATTGAGTTTTTGGGAGAAGGGGTGGGATTAAATAAGTGTACCCTTCTTCCCACCCCTTTTTCAGATGTGTAATTAAACAGATCATTTGTTTAAATATTATTTTTGTTTGTCCATTTGACACTTCTTGAGTTTGCATAGTATAATAATTCTCATGTTTCATTATTATTATTTTGTTGTTCCACTCGTTCCATTGACATGCTGGTTCCAGATGAAGTAATTTGCAGCGTGTCCACATTGTGAGGGATGATGGAGATAAACCACCGCCACCTCCACCTATAGTCCTCCGCCATCCATCATCCGACCGATCTGATAAATGGAGCGCAGCGTCTCACCCCCCTCCCCTCCCCGAAGCTCTGCCACACAACGTCTTGTGTTGAAGTGGTGACACATCGAGAGGCAGAGCCTATTAGAGCTCACATCAATCACCGCTGCTGCAGGAGGCCGCCTTCCACATCACCAACATGACAACTGACTCTGTGTGTGTGTGTGTGTGTGTGTGTGTGTGTGTGTGTGTGTGTGTGTGTGTGTGTGTGTGTGTGTGTGTGTGTGTGTGTGTGTGTGTGTGTGTGTGTGTGTGTGTGTGTGTGTGTGTGTGTGTGTGTGTGTGTGTGTGTGTGTGTGTGTGTGTGTGTGTGTGTGTGTGTGTGTGTGTGAAAACCCTTTTCACAACAGTACCGGGCAGATCTAATCGGCAGGGAGGTCATTTAATGAAAACTTGTTTTGACGACTTTCCCTTTCAGGCTCCAAACAAACGATGAATAAAACATGTTAAGCAGTGTGAGAGCTTCCACTTTTAACTGCAGACCTGCTCGGTTTTCATGTCTTTTGGGGGAAATCCTGCTGGTTTTGTTGGTTCGATGCAATATCCAAGTCTAAGTTAAACCGTGAGATGTTATCTTTACGGAAGCCAGAGGCAGAGGCAGCAGTAACGACTCCCTAAAGGCTTGTTCGTGCTGCTTCCCAGAGAGCAATTACCCGCAGAGTTCGTCACCACATCAGATCCTTTGGATTCCTTTAACTGATTAAAGTCGGCGGACTCACTGGTTTGAGAAAATTGCTTTAAATACACTTTATTTTTAATAAAAATGTTTGTTTGTTTGCACTGGGATCGCTGTTTCTCAGAACCCAAAGTGCTGTCTGCAGACATGAGACCTTGTTTACTTCCTTACTTACCAACTACCATCCAAAATGTCTTCCTAAATTCCTTCCGTCCCTACCTATCTACTTCCTCCCTTGTTTCCTTTCTTCCTTACTTCCTTCATACCTTCCTAACCTACCTACCTAATGTAGATTTTTTATTTGTTAGTTTGTCTATACGACACTCTATGAGTATGCACTAATTGGTCAATACAAAAAAGTGCTGATGATAAAATGCCTAATTATCAATAAAATGTTGATATAAGATTTAAAAAAAAACTGAAATACAATTTAATTAGGTGTGTTTTCATCTTCAAAAAACATATATAATGTTAATAATATTAGACCAGATGTATCCCATTTATCCAGGACAATAACATCTTGGAAATGCTGACACAACAACAATCACACAGCATGTGACAAACCCACACAGAGAGGTGCCATGAGTGTCATTATGCCCTGAACTATAATTTGCCGCCATGTCTAACACTCGGTCTGACTCGTGGACGTGTTCCTGTGTGAGTGAATGACATGGTGCCAGAAGCTCACCAGTGCTGTGGGAGAGTTTGTTGCCCAGTAAGCTCCACCCTGGCGGCAGGAGCAGGTGGTGCAGAGCCAGCTCCAGGCTCTCGTCCAGACGCTCACACTCCTGCAGGGGAATCTGACACTCGTCCAGCAGCAGAGCGCCATCGAGGCCGTCAGAGCGCCCCGCGGTGCTCACCTGGGGGAGGGGGACAGAAACATGAGTTTAACTGAGGAGGGGGGGAAGGCATTTTCCCCTAAAGCACTCACTTTAAAAAGGTCCCCTATCATACTGTTTTTCATCAATATATTACAGGTCTCAGATATATACAGAACCTGTCTCTGATTGGCTGAAACACCAAACAGATCATTGCAGCATTACCCATAATCCCCTCTGTTTCAGCCCTGTTTCCAAAGTGCTGATTCTCTGTCTGTTACTTTTGATGAAAATAAGGAGCCCCTCCCCACGCCCCTCTGAGAGAGATTTGGTTACAAAGAACTCAATGGTGCTCTAGGAGGAGATTCAGGTGATAAGGGGGGGGGGGGGGGTACCTTGGTTGCTGATTGGCTAATGGTTACACAAGACAAAACATTGTTATGACATCATAAAGTGGCCAAAATCTGATCAGCTCATTTTCAGACAGGTTTTTATAGAAATGGATCAAAAAGAGAGAGAATCTTTGTTCGTGAAACTTTCAGAGTCTCTTTCCACAGAGGGGACACATGTTGATGTAGAAGAGACATGAAGAAGAGGGGACACATGTTGATGTAGAAGAGACATGAAGAAGAGGGGACACATGTGGATGTAGAAGAGACATGAAGAAGAGGGGACACATGTTGATGTAGAAGAGACATGGAGAAGAGGGGACACACGTTGATGTAGAAGAGACATGGAGAAGAGGGGACACATGTTGATGTAGAAGAGACATGGAGAAGAGGGGACACACGTTGATGTAGAAGAGACATGAAGAAGAGGGGACACATGTTGATGTAGAGGAGACATGAAGAAGAGGGGACACATGTTGATGTAGAAGAGACACGAAGAAGTGGATTTTGCATGATACAGCAGGTGAGCTTTAAGACATTAAAAACATTATGCCCAGAATTGGGAGTTCTACTCTAATAATAACAGGTCTACAGGTCTACAAGTCTACAGGTCTACAGGTTTACAGGTCTACAAGTCTACAGGTCTACAGGTCTACAGGTCTACAGGTCTACGGGTCTACGGGTCTACGGGTCTACGGGTCTACAGGTCTACAGGTCTACAGATCTACAGGTCTACAGGTCTACAGGTCTACAGATCTACAGGTCTACAGGTCTACAGGTCTACAGGTCTACAGATCTACAGATCTACAGGTCTACAGGTTTACAGATCTACAGGTCTACAGGTCTACCACTTTCTTTGGTTCATTTCTTCTGTTGTTAATTCAGCAGGTGAACCTATATGTGTTAACTTTGTGTATTAAACTAAACGTTTCCTGTCAGCTCAGCTTTGAGTTCTGCTTGTTTAAATCTGAAGTGTGTGCTCAGGTGTTTCATTGTTGCAGTCGAGGCTAGATGTGACAACCATGAGCATATAACTCAAAGTCTTATCCTTAAAATAAGGGTAATTTTCAGACAGTCACGTTATCTCTTCCTCCTCCTTGGCAGAGCATATTGTATATTACATTTCCCCGGGATGATAAATCACGCTGAGAAGAATTCACTAATTGAACACAGAGGACTGCGAAACATCAAGGCTCGTCAGAGAGGGAACAGAAACACGGCCGTCTTCTGTCTCTGTCACTTTTCCCACATTGCTGTTTTCTGCGACAAGCCTCAGTCTGTGCAGTTATTATTATTATTATTATTATTATTATTATTATGATCTGCCCCCACTGGACTTTAACACTCAAATCCAGCATCAGACATTTGTTACGCTGCTATGGACAGTGTTTCACTAATGTACCGTAATTTTCGGACTATAAGCCGCGCCTTTTTTCCCATTTTTCGACGCTGCGGCTTATATAACGGTGCGGCTAATCTATGGATTGTTACAGCTAACGGCCACTAGGGGACCTCCTAAATCTATGGATTTTACAGGTTACAGTCCACCACCTTTAACTCTATGGGCTCTATGGCCGGTCCGCGCCCCCCACCTCTAAGCGGCGGCCTCCAGCAGGAAAAGCTGGAGGCCGGAAAAGAGTGAGACAAGTAGCGCGCAAAAGTAAAAGTGGAACCGAGAGTGGTACGAGAGACAGAACGAGAGCAAGACAGACAGACGTTACGAGAGCGAGACAGTTTGTCCCCGGACCACTGGTTGAAAACCACTGCTGTAGATCACTGCCGGTACGTGCGCTGGGAGCGCACCGTTTAAGTTTGAAAGTTGAAAAGTTTGTGTGTCTGAAACGCTATGTGATACAGTACAGTTTACACAGCACATGTTCTGTAGCTACTATTGCACTAAATGCTAACACTTGAATACGTTATGCAAATATGCAACTTGTTTGTTGAAATGTTAATAAATGGGAGCTTCCTCAAACAGCCATCTCTTTCCCGACAATCCCCTCTGTGCACGAACCCTTACATATGGTAATTAAACATTAAAACACCTGCGGCTTATAGTCCAGTGCGGCTTATACATGTACACATCATTCAATTTAGCTGCTGCGGCTTATATTCAGGTGCGCCTTAGAGTCCGGAAATTACGGTACATTTCCCAAAGATTTTGAAGTGACTGTTATTTTGTATATATTGATTGTTGGGTCTTTATTTATGTCTTAATGTGTGCATATATATACATGTGTCTGTTGATTGTGTATATATAGGTGTATAGGTATACTCGCCTCTTTGCACTGGCTTTTAATATTACATGTAGTTGAACATCAAATGTTTCCATTTGCATGTGTTTTTATATGTTTCTAGTTATTGTGCTTCTTATCATGTTTTTAATTATTGTTTTTTATTCCCATTGTGTTATTATATATTGTATTTACTGCCTGTACAGCATTTTTGGTCAACTGAGGTTGTTTTAAATGTGCTATATAAATAAATAAAGATTGCTATTGAGATATAAACATATTTGTATACATATTTTTATATATATTTGTATTCAGGATTGTGGGAAACAGTATTTCGATCTCTCTGTCTGTACCTTATATATACAGTCTATGGTCTGTTCACACAAACTGAAAGATTGCCAATAAAGTTGACTTTGAGACTTATTTTTCAGCTCCATTGGAAATGATTCGGTCTTTATGCTCACCAGGAACTGAGCCATGTCAAAAGCCAAATCCTGGACGAAGCTGAATCGATGCTCGCCCAGCGGAGTCACATGACACGGGTTCAGATCCTCGGGGGGGCCGCGGCTCGCTGAACACAGGGTGACAAACACCGCCTCGCAGCAGTCGTGGGCTAAGAGACAACAAAAGGGGGGACACAACAAGACAGGGTGAGAAAAAAGACTGGGAGGAGGTGTTTGAGCATGGAGAATATACTAATATATACTCTTTTTATACATATTTATACACATTTTTATATATATTTGTATTTTTGTATTCGGGATTTTGGGAAACGGTATTGCGATCTATCTGTCTGTACACACAAACTGAAAGATTGACAATAAAGTTGACTTTTGACTTTAAAGATAAGATAAGAAGTAATTTACTGAAGCCAATTTGGGGAATGTTTGTGTTGCAGCAGCATAAAAAGACATGGAATTAGAGAATGTAAAAGACTATAAATAAACATTCCAAAAAGTAATCATCTCAATAGAGAACAATTTCCTTCGGGATTAATAAAATCTTATCTTATTTTATAGAAATAAAATAGCATTAAAAAAAAGTAAAAAATATACAAATGTACAGTAACAAAATATAAAGCAAGATATTATGTAAGGGATCATGTGCTGCGACGCGGTCATTATGAGGAAAATAACACCGACAGGCTGATCAGGAGCCCGACGCGAAGCGGAGGGATCTAGATCGGCATGAAGGTGTTCTTTTCCCCATAATGACCAAGTCGCTGCACATTATCCCGCTTATTACATGGCCACATTCTCAACAAAGTAACGTTATGACTCCCACTATTAATTGAAATGCTTTTATGGATTTAGAAAATGATTTTATTGATTTAAAAAATAGTTGTATGTATTGATTTAAATTGACATGCATCCGCTAGGAAAAATAGTCCGTTGTTACTGTTTGAACTAACGTAGCAACGGCAGGAACTGCTTCGATAGCGTTTTTGATTACAGATTTGAAAACATCGCTCCTTGCTTTAAAAGTAGCACAATTCATTATGTCAAACCTTGGAAAGTATCTAGATATCCCTGCCTTAATGCCAAAGTAACTGACAACTGAATATGTGTCGCCGTTTGATGTCTATGTCTGGACCGCTGCGTAAAAAGGAGGATTTCTGCCCGTTACTTCTCCGCTGCTTTCTTGTCGCTCTTGTCTTGTCGTCGGCCAGACTGTATACAGTTAAATCGAACGGACTTCTTTCTGCAGATGTGAGCGTCCTAACAACGGTCAATAAGTCCTTGACAGCGGTCTGTCTGTTCGGTATTAACAACGTGTCACGTGTTCTGAATTGACAAATCAGAATCGAGTATTCAACTAAGCCATGTAATAAATATATATAAATATGTGAGGGATTGAATATTAAATATTAGATTGTAGATTTAAACAAATCAATTGGCTTTAATCTATAGTATCAGTCCGTATGTGTATATACATCTTCCATGAGTTTAAAATGTGTTTTGTGCTAGAAAGGTTACTTTAAGGTTATATTTAGCATATACTGTAGTTTGTAAAACACTTTTCTCAATATATTTTGCAGGTTCATTAGATATTTGACACCCCATCTGAATACCTCAACCCAAGGCTACTATAACTACCTTTGCAAGATTGAACTATATTTCTTTGGGAAACCATGAAGCCAGGGTTAAGATAAGATAATCAATTCGAAGACTAGAAATAAACGCCAGAAAGTAGAAAATATACATGTTGAATTACACATTTACAGTAACAAAATATAAAGCAAGTATTGATAAGTATGTGAGGCATGGAATATTAAATAGAATATACATGTAAAATGTACAGTGTAAAGGTTAGGACTCTTCTTGTAGAAACCCAAAATGTCAAGTATGATCCTGAAAATTAGCAAATGTGCCTCTAAGATTCAAATGCCTTGCTCAATGGCCAACCCAAAGTAGTGTTTTGGTGCATCTGAAGCCATTTTTCCCATGCCATTTGGTAATTGTATCCCACGACCCTGTGCCTGGTCACAGGACGTTTCCCCTTGAGCTGGACTGATGGAGGGAGCGATGGAGCAGAGCTAATCTGTGAGTGGAGAACAACACCTCCTCCACCCCACCCCCCCCTCCCCTCCTCTGATGGCTGTAATTCAGCCGAGCTCTTAACGAGATAACAAGTTGAACATGTTCCACCTTCTCTTTTACCGACTGAAGTCCTGACACTTAACAAACTGGTGCAGGGATGATTCCTAAACTCGGAAATGAGTCGGCATTTTAGCACTTCCTGTTCCCTGGTCTGGAAGTCAATTGGTTTTTGATTGTGTTTTTGTGGTTGTGAGCATGAATTAAGGTCTGTGAAGAGATGTTTAAGTTTTGTTCCAAGACATAAAATATGTCAGTAAATCCCACACTGGTGAATTCAAAACGGTTGATGGTGACGTGAAGTCCTGTGACCGTGCTGTAGTTCCTTTATAGCCCAACATTAGCCACCTTTAGCTTAGCGGTGGTGACGTGAAGTCATGTGACCGTGCTGTAGTTCCTTTATAGCCCAACATTAGCCACCTTTAGCTTAGCGGTGGTGACGTGAAGTCATGTGACCGTGCTGTAGTTCCTTTATAGCCCATCATTAGCCACCTTTAGCTTAGCGGTGGTGAGGTGAAGTCATGTGACCGTGCTGTAGTTCCTTTATAGCCCATCATTAGTGTCCTTTAGCTTAGCGGTGGTGACGTGAAGTCATGTGACCGTGCTGTAGTTCCTTTATAGCCCAACATTAGCCGCCTTTACCTTAGCGGTGGTGACGTGAAGTCATGTGATCGTGCTGTAGTTCCTTTAAAGCCCAACATTAGCCACCTTTAGCTTAGCGGTGGTGACGTGAAGTCATGTGACCGTGCTGTAGCTTATATTTAATGCATTTAAATCTAAAGTATTCTGTATTTCTACGACCCATTTACTCACTGTTGCTGCTTATTCATCTCACAGGAAGCATCTCCGACTTCTGCTTCTAAACATTTTAAATGTGGCAAGTATAGAATAAATGGGATGAGCTCCAAGAGGAGAGATGATGAACGAGCCGGGCTCCATAAAAAGTAAAACGAGGTGATTTCTCTCCAACACACAACATTAGTTTTAAAGCCAGGCCAGTGGAGGTGGATGATTAATGATTTATCACTTTCGACTTTCTTACACCGCTATAATAACTCCTGACTGCCCTATGCTTTCTGTGGGATGGGAAGAAGAATTACACCACCACCTTCCTCAACATACATTTTTTTCTTTTTAATATATTTTGGCACCCCGTAATGTTCGTTCGAGCTATAGCACATAATGGCTATGGAGAATTAACAACTAAAGCAGTTGTTGCCGTTTTTATTTTGGGGCTTTTTAAGAATATATTTACTTTCTTTTAACTTCTTTTGACACATTTGCCCCCAGGTTGTGATATGAGACTCAATATTGTCTTAGATTTTATTGATTGTATTGTACTGGTTTTACAGGCTGCATTACAGGAAAGTGATTACATTCTGAATTTACAAGACTATTCGAGTTCAGACTTTAATCTCAGAACTTTAAAAACACATTCACTCGTGGTCAGACCTCAACACATATTTGATACCTGGCCCCAATCCTCTTCTGTATACAATTCATAAATATACATTAGAAACGTTGCAGTTTAAAAGTCTTTCTGTTTTGTTGCCATTAAAACCTTAAGTTGATATTATTCATATGGATAAGAAAACCTTTCAGACATCTTTCTATCCTCAGACCAGACATTTCTTTCACTGATGCCTGACAGGAGGATTGAAAACAGATTCATCATGCCTCCATCACTGTAGGTGGAGCTGCTTTCCCACAGGTGCATTGGGAGTCATTTATATATTCTTTACTTAACCAGGTAAAAGTGTCATTGAGATTCAAATCAATTTTTCAAGAGCGACCTGGCCAAGAGGACAGCATGAACAAAGTGACAACAAATGAACACAAAACAATACAGGCAGACGAATACAGCTGTAAAACACAAATGAAATGGCACATAAACCGGTCAATATGCAAATAAAAGAAACTATTGTAAAACATTCAAACTGGCACAATTTTAAAACAACTTCAATTACGGGATATACGAGCACTCACATCGACCAATGGTTCCTTTAAGATGGACTTGAATTCCAAATCTGACAGTTTCAGCTCCTTCTGTACTTTATTCCAAACATAAGGGGCAGTATATTTAAAAGCTTCTTTACCCAGTTCTGTTCTCACTTTAAGAACCAGCATCTGAATAAAATCTTGGGAGCGCAGGCCATATAAACTTAGTTTCTTAACACATATATGTGTAAATATAAGACCGTGACAGGGAGCTTCAGGCGTTTTGGGTGGGTCAGCTTACCGGGACACAGCGCCTGCAGGGTGTCATGGCTGCTCCTTAGGGTGCTGGTCAAGTGTCTCTGTGTGCTGCCAGCGAACAGCAGGAAGTAATCCACGCCATCCTCATCCTCAGCCAGCTCTTCATCAGCGAGCTGGACCGTGATGACACAACGACCCTGCAGAGAGAAGGAGGGGGGAAATGGAAAAGAAAGGCAGAAACTTAGAAAAGATGTTTAGAGAAATATAAGTTTGTATATATTATTAAGATGGCGGCTCTTGCAGACACAGGTGGCTCCCTCTCTGCCTGACCAAGACTTTATAATATACACACACACACACACACACACACACACACACACACACACACACACACACACACACACACACACACACACACACACACACACACACACACACACACACACACACACACACACACACACACACACACACACACACACACACACACACACACACACACACACACACACACACACACACACACACACACACACACACACACACACACACACACACACACACACACACACACACACACACACACACACACACACACACACACACACACACACAAAGATTAATTTATATTTTTATAACTATCCAATTATGTACATTTTATATCTTTACATTTACATTTTTGTAAATGTAACTACTGGCTTCCATACAGAATTAGCTTTGCTGCTAATGCTGTTATCAACACTGCTTTTATCTATGTGTTGTTGAGAAATTAGGAAAACCTGCAAAAACGTTGATATGCACGATTATATGGACAATAAAGACTTTCTGAATCTGATTCAAACGGACTATTCTGCCATGTGTTGCTCCTTATTTCTCACAATATCCATGCATCCTACCTCTTCATCGATGGATTTGCAAATATAAAATACTAATATATGTGGAATAATGTGTGTTTTTCTGCTATGGAAGCACATTTTTTAATCAAGACAAACTTCAAGCAGCCATTAACAAGGCACATTTAGACGAGGCACATTTAGAGCCAGCCAGGGAGGCGTGTGTCCACTGTGCAAAGGGAAAGCTCAATAACACAAATGCATAATTGAATACAGCCTAGAGCAGTGGTTCTCTGGTCAGGCCTCGGGACCCACTTTTTACTTTGTCATTAAATCGGGACGCAACATTTTGAACCACTCAAATCTATTCAACAAAGAATCGTGCTGTAATATATACGCTTTTCAGCAAACAATATTAATTAAAGTGAAGTGCAGTGCATATATCCCTTATATCCCTTCACAGAACTAAAGTATGCTTTCAAAAAAGGTTTAATGAGATGATGGAATCAAAGCTGAACTGTATCACATAAAAAGATTTTTAGAAATACTAACATATAAACTACGCATTCTGGTACACTTTGAGAAGAAAATAAATAAATGTATTAGTACCTGACATATTAATAATATGTTATGCCATTGTTTGTTTTTCACTTTGTTCTGACAGCTGAACCTTCTGCTCCACACAGAGAGAAGAGTAAAGAGGAGAGTGTCTGTGTCAAATAGTTTAAATTGTGGGTAAGGGTAGATAGCCCCCATTGTTCTGTGACCTGTCAATCATCAAACCGGGGGTCATATTTAATTATCTGTTCATTTCTATCTGAAGTTGTACACATGGAAGTATAAATAATTGTTCTACCGCAAAGTTATTCTCCGTAGGGACTTCCGGCAACAATCTTGATTCTGATTGGCCAGAAGACTAAAAAAAACATCAGCAAAGATGTTTTATTGAGAGGAGGATCACTACGCAGCCCCGAAGCTCTGGAACTCCCTCCCCCAAGACCTCCGTGAGTCTGATTCCCTCACCCTGTTCCAGTCCCGTCTCAAAACCCACCTCTTCAACTCTGCTGATCCTTAAACCCGCCCCTCCCCCCTCTGACCCAACATCCTCCTGACTGCTTTTCTGTTTTTGTTTTGTTTGTGTTTTTGTTCTTGTTTTGTTTGTCGACCTTACTCATAATGTAAAGCTTCTTTGGGTCTAGAAAAGCGCTATATAAATCCCATTTATTATTATTATTACGTGACAGACGTTTTCAAAACCATTTATGGTCTCTGGTACTTCCAGTCCAACGCCTACTGCCTGCACAGCGGGTCTTTTTCTTCCCTCACACATCCCACTCGAAACGGGTCCGCGAACCACCAGTTGAGAACCACTGGCCTAGGTAGTGTCTGGATAGCACAAAAAACTGAAGCAACAAGAACAAATCCTAATCTTACCCCTCTTATCTGAGAGCAAATGTAACCTGAATATAAAAAATGGAACCCCGGACGGCCACTTTAGATTCATTTAAAACCACTTCTGTATCCAGATGTGAGCTACAATCCATTCCCTCTGGATATCCGGATGCCAAATTTTAATAATACCACGGTGTAAAACTTGATGTGGAGTCTGCCAGAACACTCCTTACAAAAAAGCCTTAAAGATAACAGAGTAGTGATTTATTGATTTGAAAAGCTGCTCATCACATCATGAACAAACAAACAGCAGCTCGACTTTGTGCTGAGGAGAGAGCGCAGAAGAGAAGGAGGACGCGTAACGTGATACACACCTCCTGTATCAGTGCTTTTGATCTAAAACCCTACTATTTAAAAGAAACATCTCATCCCAAGAAGCATTATTTGTCAATTAGTCTTCCGGTTTTACCGTGAATTCTTGAAGAAAACGAAAGGTTTTGTTGCATAAATAAATATATATATTTTTTTTTAAGCGGTGAATTAGGAAAGTAACGATAAAGGGGCCCTCATTTAACAAAAGAAAATCACATGCGTATTGCAGACGAGTTTAGGGGAGAATTTGTAATCTATTTTTTTGTATTTATATACAGCAGTTTCACACTTCTTAAAACACAGCGCCCATTCTACACTTTTAGGCTTGCAGACCATTAACATGCACTAAAACCTACAGAACACACTGCAGGAAAGAGAACACCCCAAAAAGCCTGACAGGGCCTTTTTAAAATGCTTCCTTCTCTTGGTGCCATGAGAGGAAACGTTTTAGCTCAAGAATTCAAGATAACAAGGTTTGATATTGATATACAGGCGTGAAGTATTATTATTACATAAACAAGCTGTGCACGACCTGTGTGGGCAACATGAGCAGCTGCTCTGACTGGATCTGGGCCGATTAAAGTCCTGGAGCCCCGGCCAACTTTACACCAGAAATATCATGGAAGAAGATAACAGAAGCATTTTTGGCTCTTGTTTAACATGAACACGTAAAACATGAACAATTCAGCGTTAGTTCGTTTTTTAAGTCAATAAATCTCATGCTGCAGGTAAGACAGGAAGATGTGTGTCTCTGTTAACTTTCCAGCCTTATCATTGTTAACTGCATATTGAAATATCCTGATTCTCATATGTACTTTTGTATTTATTGGTTAATAATAATAATAATAATGGATTACATTTTTTATTAGAGCGCTTTCACAGGTGCTCAAAGCGCTTTACAAATACACATTACACATATTAGACATGTCATTACTGTGGACATTACCCACAGGAGCAAATGCGGGTAAAGTGTCTTGCCCAAGGACACAACGGCCTGACGCAGTGGCGGCCGAGGCGGGATTCGAACTGGAGTTCACCAACGCCCCTTGATCTGATGACCAACGCTCTAACCACTGCGTGCGTACATTTGTCCTATAACTCATTTAGTTTTTATATTTGATTATATTTCACATTTGTACACAAAGGTCTTAAGGCCCCTACAAACCAAACTGACACCAAAGGACACGCCCCGACGGACCCGACTGTTATGTCTCCTCACGTCTCCTGCGTCTTGGCCAACAGTCACACTGGAACACACCGCAAAGACTGCGCATGCGTGAGTGGCAATAACTCTCCTTACCAGCAGGCGGCGGTAGTGTGTATTCGTCATTCAAAAGAAGCAACAACCGGAAGACAGACTGCGTGATAACCGAGAGAAGAAGAACAGACTGCCTGATACAAACAAACAACAAATAGCGTGTTCCACTTTCACTCTACAGCGAGAAGCTCACGGGGCTTTCCCCAACCTGAGTCGAGAGCTGGAGTTAAATGAAATCTCACATTTGCCTTCTTAATCGTTTGATTGGGTCCCTCACTTCCGTTTCGCTTCTCATGCACTGATTCGCTAAGCTGAACAGCCAATCAGTTGATTTCGTTTGCCGACTGCCTTTTACCGACAGCCTACCGATTCAACATGCTGAATCGGCGGCGGAAAGTGTCGGCAAGGCAGAAAAGACACGACGGTGCGGGACACACCAATCTGAGTAGGGCGACAGGACGCTCATCGACGGCCAGACATCTATCGATGGCCAAAATCACACACACACACACACCGGGCCTTTAAAGAGCAACTTGCAGGGTTTTTTTTTTTTCTACACTTATGCTTAAACTTGCTTGAAAATTACAATTAAAAAAGTGAATGTAGGATTTGATATTTTAGGATTTGAGCGGTTGTGTTGAGCGGTTGTGTTTTAGTGAGCTGGTATTTTATTGTTTATAGTGTTTATGTAAATATTTGTATTTCTTTATTTTATCCTTGTATTTCACATTTATATTTTAACTTCTCTTATTTATATAATTATATGAAGAATTTTTACATTAAATTCCTAGGTTTACATAAATATTGTGATACTATTTTTGCATTCATTTCACATCATAGCATTAACTTCATATGTTTATGTAAACATTTGTACATTACATTTGACTTTTCCTTTTATTTCAAATGTTTACATGAGTAATATGTTTTACAAAATATCATGGAAGTAGATGACAGAAGCATTTTTAGCGCTATTACGGGATTGTCGTTTAAAACTCGTCAGGTAAAACATTAAAAAGTCAGCGTTAGTTTGTTTTTTAAGTCTATAATTCTCATGCTGCAGGTAAGGTAGGAAGACGTGTGTCTCGGTTCATTTGGAGTTTTCCAGCCTTATCATTGTTAACTGAATATTGAAATATCCTGATGTTCACATATTTATTCTTCTATTTCTAATGCTTGTATACATATTTTGATTTCACTTAATTCTAATCAAATCAAGCCAATCCTGTTTGTATAAATGTTGTTTGATATAATTTATATTATCTTTTCTATTTCACATTTTTACTTTAACTTCTCTTGTTTAAATACATATTTTCATCATATATTATTTTACATTTGTGTTTTAAATTCCAATGTTGTTCATATATTATTTATTTTGTATTCTAAAATTAAGCAAAACCCAATTGTCCCATGGGATAAACAAAGTATTTCTGATTCTATTTCTGATTGCAAAAAACAATAAAATGGTCAGGTATAGCAAAATGGGTCTGAGGCTTTTCAAGCTAAGAAACAATTAGGGTTCCTAAAAACCACTGACACTCAATCAGTGTATATTTACATCTGTTCCTCAGCTGTATTGTGTGAATGCAAAACTCATTCCAATGTAAGACACATTGAAGCAGACTCCATTGTGCATTGTGTGCTTTTTCTGAAAGACAATTGACTGTGTTGTGGCTGAATGGATTGTTGTTGTGGGCACTGGTGTAATCTGAGGACAGTCTGAGGAGGAGGAGGAGAAAATAGAGATCTTGTTCAAAATGAGGGGAGGGACTCCAGCTCGTTGAGGGATAAGAGAGAATGTCATCCCACTTCATCTTCCCAGTGCTGCCATCTTTTCTCCAACATGAACGCCTGTCCAGTTAAAGCTTTTAGTGTCTCTACTTTAAAGAGTCCTCTCCTGCTGATGTTCAGGTGTATATCAGTATGTAGTGTCTCTACTTTAAAGACTCATCTCCTGCTGATGTTCAGGTGTATATCAGTATGTAGTGTCTCTACTTTAAAGAGTCCTCTCCTGCTGATACTCAGGTGTATATCAGTATGTAGTGTCTCCACTTTAAAGAGTCCTCTCCTGCTGATGTTCAGGTGTATATCAGTATGTAGTGTCTCTACTTTAAAGACTCATCTCCTGCTGATGTTCAGGTGTATATCAGTATGTAGTGTCTCTACTTTAAAGAGTCCTCTCCTGCTGATACTCAGGTGTATATCAGTATGTAGTGTCTCCACTTTAAAGAGTCCTCTCCTGCTGATGTTCAGGTGTATATCAGTATGTAGTGTCTCTACTTTAAAGAGTCCTCTCCTGCTGATGTTCAGGTGTATATCAGTATGTAGTGTCTCTACTTTAAAGAGTCCTTTCCTGTTGATGTTCAGGTGTATATCAGTATGTAGTGTCTCTACTTTAAAGAGTCCTCTCCTGCTGATGTTCAGGTTCATATCAGTATGTAGTGTCTCTACTTTAAAGAGTCCTCTCCTGCTGATGTTCAGGTGTATATCAGTATGTAGTGTCTCTACTTTAAAGAGTCCTCTCCTGCTGATATTCAGGTGTATATCAGTATGTAGTGTCTCTACTTTAAAGAGTCCTCTCCTGCTGATTTTCAGGTGTATATCAGTATGTAGTGTCTCTACTTTAAAGAGTCCTCTCCTGCTGATGTTCAGGTGTATATCAGTATGTAGTGTCTCTACTTTAAAGAGTCCTCTCCTGCTGATGTTCAGGTGTATATCAGTATGTAGTGTCTCTACTTTAAAGAGTTCTCTCCTGCTGATGTTCAGGTGTATATCAGTATGTAGTGTCTCTACTTTAAAGAGTCCTCTCCTGCTGATATTCAGGTGTATATCAGTATGTATTGTCTCTACTTTAAAGAGTTCTCTCCTGCTGATGTTCAGGTGTATATCAGTATGTAGTGTCTCTACTTTAAAGAGTCCTCTCCTGCTGATGTTCAGGTGTATATCAGTATCTAGTGTCTCTTCTTTAAAGAGTCCTCTCCTGCTGATGTTCAGGTGTATATCAGTATGTAGTGTCTCTACTTTAAAGAGTCCTGTCCTGCTGATGTTCAGGTGTATATCAGTATGTATTGTCTCTACTTTAAAGAGTCCTCTCCTGTTGATGTGCAGGTGTATATCAGTATGTAGTGTCTCTACTTTAAAGAGTCCTCTCCTGCTGATGTTCAGGTGTATATCAGTATGTAGTGTCTCTACTTTAAAGAGTCCTCTCCTGCTGATGTTCAGGTGTATATCAGTATGTAGTGTCTCTACTTTAAAGAGTCCTCTCCTGCTGATGTTCAGGTGTATATCAGTATGTAGTGTCTCTATTTTAAAGAGTCCTCTCCTGCTGATGTTCAGGTGTATATCAGTATGTAGTGTCTCTACTTTAAAGAGTCCTCTCCTGCTGATGTTCAGGTGTATATCAGTATGTAGTGTCTCTACTTTAAAGAGTCCTCTCCTGCTGATGTTCAGGTGTATATCAGTATGTATTGTCTCTACTTTAAAGAGTCCTCTCCTGTTGATGTGCAGGTGTATATCAGTATGTAGTGTCTCTACTTTAAAGAGTCCTCTCCTGCTGATGTTCAGGTGTATATCAGTATGTAGTGTCTCTACTTTAAAGAGTCCTCTCCTGCTGATGTTCAGGTGTATATCAGTATGTAGTGTCTCTACTTTAAAGAGTCCTCTCCTGCTGATGTTCAGGTGTATATCAGTATGTAGTGTCTCTATTTTAAAGAGTCCTCTCCTGCTGATGTTCAGGTGTATATCAGTATGTAGTGTCTCTACTTTAAAGAGTCCTCTCCTGCTGATGTTCAGGTGTATATCAGTATGTAGTGTCTCTACTTTAAAGAGTCCTCTCCTGCTGATGTTCAGGCGTATATCAGTATGTAGTGTCTCTACTTTAAAGAGTCCTCTCCTGCTGATGTTCAGGTGTATATCAGTATGTAGTGTCTCTACTTTAAAGAGTCCTCTCCTGCTGATGTTCAGGTGTATATCAGTATGTAGTGTCTCTACTTTAAAGAGTCCTCTCCTGCTGATGTTCAGGTGTATATCAGTATGTAGTGTCTCTACTTTAAAGAGTCCTCTCCTGCTGATGTTCAGGTGTATATCAGTATGTAGTGTCTCTACTTTAAAGAGTCCTCTCCTGCTGATGTTCAGGCGTATATCAGTATGTAGTGTCTCTACTTTAAAGAGTCCTCTCCTGCTGATGTTCAGGTGTATATCAGTATGTAGTGTTTCTACTTTAAAGAGTCCTCTCCTGCTGATGTTCAGGTGTATATCAGTATGTAGTGTCTCTACTTTAAAGAGTCCTCTCCTGCTGATGTTCAGGTGTATATCAGTATGTATTGTCTCTACTTTAAAGAGTCCTCTCCTGTTGATGTGCAGGTGTATATCAGTATGTAGTGTCTCTACTTTAAAGAGTCCTCTCCTGCTGATGTTCAGGTGTATATCAGTATGTAGTGTCTCTACTTTAAAGAGTCCTCTCCTGCTGATGTTCAGGTGTATATCAGTATGTAGTGTCTCTACTTTAAAGAGTCCTCTCCTGCTGATGTTCAGGTGTATATCAGTATGTAGTGTCTCTATTTTAAAGAGTCCTCTCCTGCTGATGTTCAGGTGTATATCAGTATGTAGTGTCTCTACTTTAAAGAGTCCTCTCCTGCTGATGTTCAGGTGTATATCAGTATGTAGTGTCTCTACTTTAAAGAGTCCTCTCCTGCTGATGTTCAGGCGTATATCAGTATGTAGTGTCTCTACTTTAAAGAGTCCTCTCCTGCTGATGTTCAGGTGTATATCAGTATGTAGTGTCTCTACTTTAAAGAGTCCTCTCCTGCTGATGTTCAGGTGTATATCAGTATGTAGTGTCTCTACTTTAAAGAGTCCTCTCCTGCTGATGTTCAGGTGTATATCAGTATGTAGTGTCTCTACTTTAAAGAGTCCTCTCCTGCTGATGTTCAGGTGTATATCAGTATGTAGTGTCTCTACTTTAAAGAGTCCTCTCCTGCTGATGTTCAGGTGTATATCAGTATGTAGTGTCTCTATTTTAAAGAGTCCTCTCCTGCTGATGTTCAGGTGTATATCAGTATGTAGTGTCTCTACTTTAAAGAGTCCTCTCCTGCTGATGTTCAGGTGTATATCAGTATGTAGTGTCTCTACTTTAAAGAGTCCTCTCCTGCTGATGTTCAGGCGTATATCAGTATGTAGTGTCTCTACTTTAAAGAGTCCTCTCCTGCTGATGTTCAGGTGTATATCAGTATGTAGTGTCTCTACTTTAAAGAGTCCTCTCCTGCTGATGTTCAGGTGTATATCAGTATGTAGTGTCTCTACTTTAAAGAGTCCTCTCCTGCTGATGTTCAGGTGTATATCAGTATGTAGTGTCTCTACTTTAAAGAGTCCTCTCCTGCTGATGTTCAGGTGTATATCAGTATGTAGTGTCTCTACTTTAAAGAGTCCTCTCCTGCTGATGTTCAGGCGTATATCAGTATGTAGTGTCTCTACTTTAAAGAGTCCTCTCCTGCTGATGTTCAGGTGTATATCAGTATGTAGTGTTTCTACTTTAAAGAGTCCTCTCCTGCTGATGTTCAGGTGTATATCAGTATGTAGTGTCTCTACTTTAAAGAGTCCTCTCCTGCTGATGTTCAGGTGTATATCAGTATGTATTGTCTCTACTTTAAAGAGTCCTCTCCTGTTGATGTGCAGGTGTATATCAGTATGTAGTGTCTCTACTTTAAAGAGTCCTCTCCTGCTGATGTTCAGGTGTATATCAGTATGTAGTGTCTCTACTTTAAAGAGTCCTCTCCTGCTGATGTTCAGGTGTATATCAGTATGTAGTGTCTCTACTTTAAAGAGTCCTCTCCTGCTGATGTTCAGGTGTATATCAGTATGTAGTGTCTCTATTTTAAAGAGTCCTCTCCTGCTGATGTTCAGGTGTATATCAGTATGTAGTGTCTCTACTTTAAAGAGTCCTCTCCTGCTGATGTTCAGGTGTATATCAGTATGTAGTGTCTCTACTTTAAAGAGTCCTCTCCTGCTGATGTTCAGGCGTATATCAGTATGTAGTGTCTCTACTTTAAAGAGTCCTCTCCTGCTGATGTTCAGGTGTATATCAGTATGTAGTGTCTCTACTTTAAAGAGTCCTCTCCTGCTGATGTTCAGGTGTATATCAGTATGTAGTGTCTCTACTTTAAAGAGTCCTCTCCTGCTGATGTTCAGGTGTATATCAGTATGTAGTGTCTCTACTTTAAAGAGTCCTCTCCTGCTGATGTTCAGGTGTATATCAGTATGTAGTGTCTCTACTTTAAAGAGTCCTCTCCTGCTGATGTTCAGGCGTATATCAGTATGTAGTGTCTCTACTTTAAAGAGTCCTCTCCTGCTGATGTTCAGGTGTATATCAGTATGTAGTGTTTCTACTTTAAAGAGTCCTCTCCTGCTGATGTTCAGGTGTATATCAGTATGTAGTGTCTCTACTTTAAAGAGTCCTCTCCTGCTGATGTTCAGGTGTATATCAGTATGTAGTGTCTCTACTTTAAAGAGTCCTCTCCTGCTGATGTTCAGGTGTATATTAGATATAATGTAAACAGTGACCTCCTGACCTGGCTCCTAGGGCTCTGATGTTTAAGAAGTTTGCCAGTTGGACTGCAGGGAACTCCTTTCAGTGGAAAAACAGTAAAAGCAGATTCTACTTTATCCCCAAATGTAGCAGGAACTCCTTTTATCTTTCTGAATTCCATTGTTATTGATGACTGTGAGATTCTGTTTTCAATATATTGTTTTATCTATCCATCTATCTATCCATCCATCTATCCATCTATCTATCCATCCATCTATCCATCCATCTATCCATCCATCTATCCATCCATCTATCCATCCATCTATCCATCCATCTATCCATCTATCTATCTATCCATCCATCCATCTATCTATCCATCTATCCATCTATCCATCCATCTATCCATCTATCTATCCATCTATCTATCTATCCATCTATCTATCTATCCATCCATCTATCTATCTATCCATCTATCTATCCATCCATCCATCTCTCTATCCATTCATCTATCTATCCATCCATCCATCTCTCTATCCATTCATCTATATATCCATCTATCCATCTATCTGTCTATCTATCTGTCCATCTATCCATCTGTCTATCTATCTATCCATCTATCCATCCATCTATCCATTCATCTATATATCCATCTATCCATCTATCCATCTATCCATCTGTCTATCTATCTATCTATCCATCCATCCATCTCTCTATCCATTCATCTATATATCCATCTATCCATCTATCTGTCTATCTATCTATCCATCTATCCATCTGTCTATCTATCTATCCATCTATCCATCCATCTATCCATTCATCTATATATCCATCTATCCATCTATCCATCTGTCTATCTATCTATCCATCTATCCATCCATCTATCCATCTATCTATCTATCCATCTATCCATCCATCTATTTCTACCAACAGCCTAACAGTTAAAGGAATATGCAATAGATAATATCCAAAGTGTGATGAATAGCACATTATAGTTCACTCTGAGGCTTGGTACAGTAAATATGTTGTGACGTGTAGGCTGTATAATGTGTGACAGAGCTGTAGAAAGTTTTTCAACTTGGTGCTTCTGCAAAAACTTCTTACTTCTATCAGGATAAAACCAGACACAGACACATCATCCCCTAGGCAACAATACAGACCATTACAACACCTGAACTCTGTGAGGAACATCCATCACATTCATCTGTTTGCATCTAGCTAATTATTTATCCATATATCATATTCCATTTACGTGTATATAGACTCTTCTTGCACTATTTCAATTGTATTTGTATTTACTTGCACATCTCAAAACATTCTCTTGCACTATTTGATTTCTATTGTTATTTATGTCATTATTTGTATTGGTTTTATTTGTTTTATGTCCTATATATATATATATTCATGTTGCTCTGTTTGAGGAGCCTGTGACTTCAGTTGTTCATTGCCATATCTACACTGTAGCTAATGTGCACATGTCACATGGCAATGAAGCCTTGAAACTTGACTCTAGACGAGAAGATGGGTCAGGCTGGAGCTCAAATGGCTTCTTGCACTATTGCTATATATACGCTCAGATTCTCATGGTCATAACTAAACTGTAGCTAATGTACAAATGACAATAAAAGCCTTGAACCTTGAATGGCTCACGTGAAATCACAAAAATCTGCTCCACAGTCTGCCACAGGCCTGGAAATGCTCCGGTGGTAAAGGGGGGGTAGTCTCAGGTCCTTGGAACTCAGAGAGGGATTTTAATATCAGCGAGGCTAACCAGCAGCCTTGGGATTTGTTTGTGTTTGGCTGCAGCTGAGGGGGAAATGTGTTCAAGGCGACCAAATAGTCCAGATGCTACGAAGGAGGGACGTAACCTTCAGAGAGCCGAGACCAAACAGAGCAGCGTTAGAGAGGAGATGTGTGTGACACTCTCTCCATTAAAAACTCATCTCTCATGATA
This sequence comes from Notothenia rossii, assembly GCF_949606895.1. NCBI lineage: Eukaryota > Metazoa > Chordata > Actinopteri > Perciformes > Nototheniidae > Notothenia > Notothenia rossii. Next base: position 5,075,196 of record NC_136904.1, on the reverse strand, counting down.
TCAATCTGCTGCTTTTGGCTCATTAGCTGCTCAGATGTGTTTGAAGGCACGACAGCAGTATCTCAATATGTCAAAATGCACATCCATCCATTATAAATAACATTATGCAACTATTCTTAGGAAGTTATGAAATAGTTTCTACTTCATTTGTTGTTGTTTATTCACAGGATATGAGACTGCTAAACTCCTGATCTCTATGAAGAGGGTTAAAAACTAGGGCCGGGACTTTAACGCGTTAATTAAGATTAATTAATTACACAAAAATTAACGCATTTTAATCGCACATATTTTTGCACCGCGGAACGTTTCTCACTGGATGAGTTTCAGGGGTACCGATTATACTGGAGCACCAACTAACGTTCATGACTTCAAACAACCACAAACCACAGTGAACAATAGTCAAACGTGAACGAAGAAGCTGATGAGACCGCTTTGGTTGGCCCCGTGGATGGGACATTTTGTTTTTAAAAACGGACGGATGGAAGCGTCGATAAGAGCACGGTTGTTTGCAAATTATGCAAAAAGGAATTTGCATATCACCGCAGCACATCAAGCCTCAAGTATCACCTCAATGCAAAACATATAGCAGCTAGCGTGGAAGCTAGCGTGGACGTTAGCCCGACTCGGAGAGTACAAGGACCCACACCCATTTTTAAATCAACTGTTGGTAAATCAACAAAGTCTGTTATGGCCTCTGAAGCAACAGAGAGATGTTTTCTAATAGTCAGGGTTTCCAATGTTCTGAATGTACTTGAAAGTATTGTGTTATACTTAAAAAACAAAGTGTTATAGTTTACAGAAGGTCTACCTACCTATAGGCTACCTGAATCTCTGAAATGTACTATATTCCTAAATATGCTATTGCTACACTTTATGGCAAAAATTGCACTTTTCTGTTGGTCTTGGTTAAGAACCACCTTGAAAAAAAATAAACAATGTTTTGTAGCTTAAGCTTATGTATTCAGTCATTATTCAATGGTATACTAAAATCCATGTGAAAGAAATTGCTTCTCACTGCTCTCAGGTCAAATATTTATATGTGATTAAAAATGCGATTAATTAATTACAAAGCCTCTAATTAATTAGATTAATTTTTTTAATCGAGTCCCGGCCCTATTAAAAACTCATCTCTTATCCTCGGCACTGATTGGATATGAAGGTTTGGTGGCTCTGAATGGTCTGGTGCCTCGTGCATTTGTGAACTGCCACTCTGTGATTTAATGAAAATGTAAGTTCTACATTTACAGAAGATATCAAAAGGAGAAGATTTAGATTTTTTAGATCGCGTAATATCAAGACGCTGCTAAAACGTTTTTGAAGGCAGTATCTCAATTGGTCAAAATGAACATCCATCCATTATCCATAACATCATAGGCAACTATTTTTAGAACTGAAGTTATGAAATAGTTTCTACATAACTTGTCCTGGTACATGCATGTTATTTCTTCACAGGATATAAGACCTATAAGCTCCTGCTCTCCGTGAAGAGGCGAAATACACTTATGTTCATATTTGTCCACAAACATTTGTGGCGAGAATTATGGCGAGCTAAGTACCGTACATATAATTACAAGATGCAGTCACTATTCTTTCTTTAATTGTACCTTGTTCTATTTTTACGCACACATGTGTATTTTCCCTGCAACTTACTTGAACCATGTTGTCTATTGTATTTATGTTTTAGTTTATCGCAGACAGACAGAAGACTTTCGTTGCCAAGACTACGCTGTGTCTATTGTGTATACGACACATAAAACCCTTTAACCCTCCTCTGTTTGATTGCTTGTAGCCAATCTTCCATCTCTGGATTTCGGTGGTATTTGAAAAGAAAGAGTGAGAGTAAGGAGTGGGAGAGACTATCAGCAGAATAAGATCATTGTTGGTCCTTTCAGAAAGACAATGTGTAGGCGGGGGGGTAGAGGAGGAACAAAAGCTGTGAAACATCTGCAGGAAACACAGCTGCACTCAGCAACCTTTGGGAATCATGCAAACACACACACGCTGAGGAGCTGAACATCTGCACACTTATGTAAATATATATAACATGTTCAAACAAATGCTCAACTTTTTACTGTGGCATCTTGTTTCAATAGTTACTTTATCACTTGCTGTAATAGTATTTTAATTTGTATTCTATGTTGTCCCTGTTGCTGCTATACATGCCTGATTTCCCCCAAGGGGATAAATAAAGGTCCATCTTATCTCATCGTATGTTAAAGGTCTCCTATTATGCTATTTGTAGGCATATATCACAGGTCTCACAAAAAAACCTGTCTCTGATTGGCTGAAACACCAGACAGATCATTACCCATAATCCCCTCTGTTTCAGCCCTGTTTCCAAAGTGCTGATTCTCTGTCTGTTACTTTAGATGAAAATAAGGAGCCCCTCCCCACGCCCCTCTGAGAGAGATTTGGTTACAAAGAACCCAATGGTGCTCTAGGAGGATATTCAGGTGATAAGGGGGGGGGGGGGTTACCTTGGTTGCTGATTGGCTAATGGTTACACAAGACAAAACATCGTTATGACATCATAAAGTGGGCAAAATCTGATCAGCTCATTTTCAGACAGGTTTTTATAGAAATGGATCAAAAAGAGAGAGAATCTTTGTTCCTGAAACTTTCAGAGACTCTTTCCACAGAGGGGACACATGTTGATGTAGAAGAGACATGGAGAAGAGGGGACACATGTTGATGTAGAAGAGACGTGAAGAAGAGGGGACACATGTTGATGTAGAAGAGACATGAAGAAGAGGGGACACATGTTGATGTAGAAGAGACATGGAGAAGAGGGGACACATGTTGATGTAGAAGAGACATGGAGAAGAGGGGACACATGTTGATGTAGAAGAGACATGGCGAAGAGGGGACACATGTTGATGTAGAAGAGACATGGAGAAGAGGGGACACATGTTGATGTAGAAGAGACATGAAGAAGAGGGGACACATGTTGATGTAGAAGAGACATGAAGAAGAGGGGACACATGTTGATGTAGAAGAGACATGGAGAAGAGGGGACACATGTTGATGTAGAGGAGACATGAAGAAGAGGGGACACATGTTGATGTAGAAGAGACATGGAGAAGAGGGGACACATGTTGATGTAGGAGAGACATGAAGAAGAGGGGACACATGTTGATGTAGAAGAGACATGAAGAAGAGGGGACACATGTTGATGTAGAAGAGACATAAAGAAGAGGGGACACATGTTGATGTAGAAGAGACATGGAGAAGAGGGAACACATGTTGATGTAGAAGAGACATGGAGAAGAGGGGACACATGTTGATGTAGAAGAGACATGAAGAAGAGGGGACACATGTTGATGTAGAAGAGACATGAAGAAGAGGGGACACATGTTGATGTAGAAGAGACATGAAGAAGAGAGGACACATGTTGATGTAGAAGAGACATAAAGAAGAGGGGACACATGTTGATGTAGAAGAGACATGGAGAAGAGGGAACACATGTTGATGTAGAAGAGACATGGAAAAGAGGGGACACATGTTGATGTAGAAGAGACATGGAGAAGAGGGGACACATGTTGATGTAGAAGAGACATGGAGAAGAGGGGACACATGTTGATGTTGAAGAGACATAGAGAAGAGGGGACACATGTTGATGTAGAAGAGACATGGAGAAGAGGGGACACATGTTGATGTAGAAGAGACATGGAGAAGAGGGGACACATGTTGATGTAGAAGAGACATGGAGAAGAGGGGACACATGTTGATGTAGAAGAGACATGAAGAAGAGGGGACACATGTTGATGTAGAAGAGACATGAAGAAGAGGGGACACATGTTGATGTAGAAGAGACATGAAGAAGAGGGGACACATGTTGATGTAGAAGAGACATGAAGAAGAGGGGACACATGTTGATGTAGAAGAGACATGAAGAAGAGGGGACACATGTTGATGTAGAAGAGACATGAAGAAGAGGGGACACATGTTGATGTAGAAGAGACATGAAGAAGAGGGGACACATGTTGATTTAGAAGAGACATGGAGAAGAGGGGACACATGTTGATGTAGAAGAGACATGGAGAAGAGGGGACACATGTTGATGTTGAAGAGACATGGAGAAGAGGGGACACATGTTGATGTAGAAGAGACATGAAGAAGAGGGGACACATGTTGATGTAGAAGAGACATGGAGAAGAGGGGACACAAGTTGATGTAGAAGAGACATGAAGAAGAGGGGACACATGTTGATGTAGAAGAGACATGAAGAAGAGGGGACACATGTTGATGTAGAAGAGACATGAAGAAGAGGGGACACATGTTGATGTAGAAGAGACATGGAGAAGAGGGGACACAAGTTGATGTAGAAGAGACATGAAGAAGAGGGGACACATGTTGATGTAGAAGAGACATGGAGAAGAGGGGACACATGTTGATGTAGAAGAGACATGAAGAAGAGGGGACACATGTTGATGTAGAAGAGACATGGAGAAGAGGGGACACAAGTTGATGTAGAAGAGACATGAAGAAGAGGGGACACATGTTGATGTAGAAGAGACATGAAGAAGAGGGGACACATGTTGATGTAGAAGAGACATGAAGAAGAGGGGACACATGTTGATGAAGAAGAGACATGAAGAAGAGGGGACACATGTTGATGTAGAAGAGACATGAAGAAGAGGGGACACATGTTGATGTAGAAGAGACATGAAGAAGAGGGGACACATGTTGATGTAGAGGAGACATGAAGAAGAGGGGACACATGTTGATGAAGAAGAGACATGAAGAAGAGGGGACACATGTTGATGTAGAAGAGACATGAAGAAGAGGGGACACATGTTGATGTAGAAGAGACATGAAGAAGAGGGGACACATGTTGATGAAGAAGAGACATGAAGAAGAGGGGACACATGTTGATGTAGAGGAGACATGGAGAAGATGGGACACATGTTGATGTAGAAGAGACATGAAGAAGAGGGGACACATGTTGATGTAGAAGAGACATGAAGAAGAGGGGACACATGTTGATGTAGAAGAGACATGGAGAAGAGGGGACACATGTTGATGTAGAAGAGACATGAAGAAGAGGAGACACATGTTGATGTAGAAGAGACATGAAGAAGAGGGGACACATGTTGATGTAGAAGAGACATGAAGAAGAGGGGACACATGTTGATGTAGAAGAGACATGAAGAAGAGGGGACACATGTTGATGTAGAAGAGACACGAAGAAGAGGGGACACATGTTAATGTAGAGGAGACATGGAGAAGAGGGGACACATGTTGATGTAGAAGAGACACGAAGAAGAGGGGACACATGTTAATGTAGAGGAGACATGAAGAAGAGGGGACACATGTTGATGTAGAAGAGACATGAAGAAGAGGGGACACATGTTGATGTAGAGGAGACATGAAGAAGAGGGGACACATGTTGATGTAGAAGAGACATGAAGAAGAGGGGACACATGTTGATGTAGAAGAGACATGAAGAAGAGGGGACACATGTTGATGTAGAAGAAGAGGGGACACAGGTTGATGTAGAAGAGACATGGAGAAGAGGGGACACATGTTGATGTAGAAGAGACATGAAGAAGAGGGGACACATGTTGATGTAGAAGAGACATGGAAAAGAGGGGACACATGTTGATGTAGAAGAGACATGGAGAAGAGGGGACCCATGTTGATGTAGAAGAGACATGAAGAAGAGGGGACACATGTTGATGTAGAAGAGACATGGAAAAGAGGGGACACATGTTGATGTAGAAGAGACATGGAAAAGAGGGGACACATGTTGATGTAGAAGAGACATGAAGAAGAGGGGACACATGTTGATGTAGAAGAGACATGAAGAAGAGGGGACACATGTTGATGTAGAAGAGACATGAAGAAGAGGGGACACATGTTGATGTAGAAGAGACATGAAGAAGAGGGGACACATGTTGATGTAGAAGAGACATGAAGAAGAGGGGACACATGTTGATGTAGAAGAGACATGAAGAAGAGGGGACACATGTTGATGTAGAAGAGACATGGAGAAGAGGGGACACATGTTGATGTAGAAGAGACATGAAGAAGAGGGGACACATGTTGATTTAGAAGAGACATGAAGAAGAGGGGACACATGTTGATGTAGAAGAGACATGGAGAAGAGGGGACACATGTTGATGTAGAGGAGGCATGAAGAAGAGGGGACACATGTTGATGTAGAAGAGACATGAAGAAGAGGGGACACATGTTGATGTAGAAGAGACATGAAGAAGAGGGGACACATGTTGATGTAGAAGAGACGTGAAGAAGAGGGGACACATGTTGATGTAGAAGAGACATGGAGAAGAGGGGACACATGTTGATGTAGAAGAGACATGAAGAAGAGGGGACACATGTTGATGTAGAAGAGACATGGAGAAGAGGGGACACATGTTGATGTAGAAGAGACATGAAGAAGAGGGGACACATGTTGATGTAGAAGAGACATGGAGAAGAGGGGACACATGTTGATGTAGAAGAGACATGAAGAAGAGGGGACACATGTTGATGTAGAAGAGACATGGAGAAGAGGGGACACATGTTGATGTAGAAGAGACATGAAGAAGAGGGGACACATGTTGATGTAGAAGAGACATGGAGAAGAGGGGACACATGTTGATGTTGAAGAGACATGAAGAAGAGGGGACACATGTTGATGTAGAAGAGACATGGAGAAGAGGGGACACATGTTGATGTAGAAGAGACATGAAGAAGAGGGGACACATGTTGATGTAGAAGAGACATGAAGAAGAGGGGACACATGTTGATGTAGAAGAGACATGGAGAAGAGGGGACACATGGTGATGTAGAAGAGACATGGAGAAGAGGGGACACATGTTGATGTACAAGAGACATGAAGAAGAGGGGACACATGTTGATGTAGAAGAGACATGAAGAAGAGGGGACACATGTTGATGTAGAAGAGACATGAAGAAGAGGGGACACATGTTGATGAAGAAGAGAGATGAAGAAGAGGGGACACATGTTGATGAAGAAGAGAGATGAAGAAGAGGGGACACATGTTGATGTAGAAGAGACATGGAGAAGAGGGGACACATGTTGATGTAGAAGAGACATGAAGAAGAGGGGACACATGTTGATGTAGAAGAGACATGGAGAAGAGGGGACACATGTTGATGTAGAAGAGACGTGAAGAAGAGGGGACACATGTTGATGTAGAGGAGACATGAAGAAGAGGGGACACATGTTGATGTAGAGGAGACATGAAAAGGTGGATTCTGCGTAATAGGCGAGCTTTAATAAAACATAAAATGTCCGTCATAATTCAGAGTTGTTTTAGAGCCAAATGGATGTCTTTCAGCCGCACCGTGTGACTGTGCTCTCTGCTGGTAATCAGTACTTAACAAAGTGACCTGCTGGGGTATTGACCTGCTAAACATGGCGTGTTCAGCAGGGAACAGGCAACTATTAAGCAACATCAAAAGAACAGCTGGAGGCCGGCAGCCCGGCCCCCTCTTCTTACATTTAAATATGAGTGAAGCTTCACATCCTGCAACCGTAACACTCTGCAGGTAGGGCGGTGTTTCTCACACAATCAAACTGTAATGAATTCTCACCAAAGCTGCTTTTAATGATGAAACTCATTATGCAGTTTAAATTGATGTTGATCCCCCTGGCTGGAGTCTTCACTAGAGACAGCACAATGAGGGAGTTTGCTCCACTTCAACACCCAAACTAATTTCAACACTTCCCATGGCATCCACTGACTACTTCATGAGTTACTCTAAAGACAGATTTCATAGCTTTAACTCGGAAATAAATAAAAACGAATTAGGCCCTTCACCATAACTACTACTACTTGCTTGGACAATATGTTGTACCAGGAATTACCAGAGACGACACAATAGGCGCTTTCAGTTACTTTGCCGGAACTAAAGAGCAGATCGCGTTCACACCGGAATAAGTCCCTGAGGGAGGATTAGGCAAATGAAGCCGCTGACGTCACTTCTTCTTCTTCTGCTTTGGGTTTACTGGTAGGCTGCAAACAACTTCACGGCGTATACTGCCACCCAAAGTCCCCGGCCGGAAGCCCCCGGAGTAGGGGACTGGCTTCAGTAGAAGCTGCTGGGACTCCCTCCTCATCTCCACCGCTCCCATGTTTTATTTTGTGTTGCCATAAGTTAGTCTCTCTCCGTTTGTGCACTGGAATAATGCTAATGCTAATAATGCTAATGCGAGGAAAATGAAATGGCGGCTTCACAAAACTTTTTGGGAGTTTTACGGGGCGTGGTTTGCATTCCGCCAGCCAATCAGACACAGGAACTTTTTTCTCCCATGAAAGTCCCTGCTCTCTAGCAGGGACGGAGAAGGGGGTGGAAAGGTTCTCATTAACTAAGTTCTAGCTCCGGCTTGTTTTGGTGTGAACGCACATTTTCGGAACTATATCGGAACTATACTGGGTCAAGGTACTCCGGTGTGAAAGCGCCTAATGAGGAAGTTTGCTCCACTTCAGCACCCAAACTAATGTCAACACTATTCCTATCACCATGAGTTACTCTAAAGCTAGATTGTATGTTTTACTGAGCCTACTATTCTATTTTATTTGTATTTACTTGCACATCTCAAAACATTCTCTTGCACTAGTTTATCTGTTTTATTTGTTCTATGTCCTATACAGTATATATGTTGCTCTGTTGGAGGAGCATGGGACTTAAGTTTTTCATTGACATACATACACTAATGTGCTAATGACAATAAAGCCTTGAAACTATAAGCCTTGTTGCGTGGAAATCACTTAATACAAATAAAAATAATAAACCCTTTCACCGTAACTACTACTAATACTTGGACAATATGTTGTACCAGGAATTATTGTATTGGTATGCATAATGAAATTATAATAATACATGATGATCCGTTCAAAAGATAAATACATTTCAATACTTCAAAATATTCAAACCTTGGAATTGGAAATAATACTTAAGAAAAATAATAACAACCAAAACCAAACAGTTTACAAAAACTGTGCGGAGTCTACACAATGCCTATTCTTATAACAGTAAGGTATTTATGTTATATACAGTAAATCATTTCAGACACAAAGGGAGATTACGTTTGTGTGATAGAGATTCTGTTTTTAGTGTTTGTGGATTGTTATGTAAGGACTGCAGATGGAAATTAGAAATGAGCTCAAATCTGGCATAATTCATATCTTCTCTTTTCTGAGATATGTGTGTGTGAGTGTGAGTGTGTGTGTGTGTGTGTGTGTGTGTGTGTGTGTGTGTGTGTGTGTGTGTGTGTGTGTGTGTGTGTGTGTGTGTGTGTGTGTGTGTGTGTGTGTGTGTGTGTGTGTGTGTGTGTGTGTGTGTGTGTGTGTGGGCATTCAGAGACACAATGTGAAACAGATTATATGTTGTGCTACTTACATAGAGAGGAGCTTGCTGTGGATTGAGTTTCATGTCCCTGGACTCTGGAACGACAAGAGACAATCAGAGGTTATGGCTTTGGGGTTTGTTAATATACTCTAAACAGGTGGGAAGTAGTGGAGTAGAAATACTTTGTTACTGTACTTAAGTGCATGTTTCTGGTATCAGTACTTTACTCCACTACTTATTTTTCTGATGACTTTTTAATTTGACTTCTTACATGTTGAACACAAATACATAACCTCATCGCCACTTTGAGTTCTAACCGGTTACCTTGGCGACACACTTTACCTCACATTGACTATACACAGTATTGATTGTCCTTCCTTCTTATCTTCCAACCATTTGGACGCAAACTTGCATTTCCCCATAACGATGTTGTTTAACAACCGGCGTAAACGGGCCTTCGCGCTATCAAGCAGTGAGCGTGAGATGTCCTGTTCAGATGACGTCACATCCAACGGGATGCTATAAATAAACTACACAGAATCACACTACACACCTACTCAATGATTACATTCAGGCAGACTGTAGAACACAACCTCTTTGGACCATTTATATACTTATTAGAAACAAGCTACAAAATGGAATACCTTGGAAAATGCTGTTTAATACTTTTTAAATTCTTAATTTATCAATTTGTAATACTTTTTAAGACCCCGCGGACACCCTGTAGCATAACTGAGCTAGCTAATGTGCTAACCAGCCAATCATCTTTGAGTAGATGCACGCTCTCTTCTGCACGGGGATAAGGTTGCCGGATGTAGTTTGGTTAAAGGACAAACAATTCCTACATTAAATGTTTTTTAATGTGTCTTTGGCGCTTCTGAACACCCCAAGTCGAGTGAAGTCTAGTTGCATTACATTAAAGAGCAAGCAGATGTTTCTACATCCCAGAACTCTACATTGATTTAGCTCTACAGGTAAGAGGGGAAGTATGCATTAAGGACTTTGGGATGAACTGTCTCTTTCATAACGTGTATTTGTGCTCAGTGTTTATTTATCTCCAGACATGAAGTCAAATTAGCCTTCATAGTAAGTCAGTCTGGCTTTCTAACAAACACAAGTCCAATATTCACTGTCCTTCAAGCTCTGTGAAATATAAAAAGTGTGAAATGAGCCAGGGTTGTGTTTTGCTGGAGTAAAAAAAACCTGCAAACAAATTGCTTTCGATAACACCGGGCATGATGGCTTTTGGTTTTTCACATCAGCTCTAGCAGCATCAGAACATTGTTGCCGACAAGGTGACAGTTACGCTTGACCCTGGCAGTTTTCCCAACACTTTGTGGGAGCTTTATAGTGCATGAACAGACCCACATTGAGTCATACGGGAACACACACACTCATCATCCAACCAAAACTGCCAAGTCTCCATTTGTGCTGGTTTATTCAAAGCAAAGACAAACTGCTTGTGTCTCATCCTTACCGAGCAAACAGTAACAATGAGTTACAGCACCGAAACACATTACTTTGATTCTGATTCATTGGTTTAAGCCCGGGAAGATACGTTTTGTCCAGCTCATGTTCACGTTTGATTCTCTACTTCAAGTCTGAGACGCAGAGCTGTTTTCTTGGCACGAGGTCAGCAGCAGTGGGTGTGTAATAACATCCAAGAAAACATATTACGGCGATACACTCGAGAACGAAGGGATTGGAAACCTTTTCGTTGCACTTTCTTGAGCCGATGTTGGATTTCGTTCATTCATCAGTAAGTCAAGGGACTGGTCGACTTTGAGAGCACGTATTATTCGCCGCTATTTGGAGACAATTGACTTTTGTTTGCCTTTCCCAGCTGGCACTAAAACAAGTCTTTGCTTCAGCGCATTAATCACATGAAGCCCTCAGAGACAAAAGGCCGGGACCTAATGAGTTCAGCAGAAAACACCAAAAGGGTCAATGTTAGACTCGACAAATCAACGAGACCATTCTCTCTCTGCAGCCCAATCCAGACATGTTTCTTCTTCTCTGCTGAATAAATAGGCACGGTCAGAATTAAGCGCATCAGGTTAGAGGATAATCAGTAGCTCTAATAATACTCTGGAGCCTAATCCTCTTGCCTTAAGTGACCAGAGACCAGCCTCATCACAACATGCACGTCTTGGACTGATAAGACTCTCGCATGATGTCTCCAGCAGACTCATCTGTTCCTTTATGTTTGAATAATTAAGAAATGTTAGTGTTCTCTTTATTAATATTCGTAAGTGTTTCTATTGAGAGAGCGGTGAGGCCTTGGTGTCGCACACTGCTCGAAATGTAGGCAGACAATTATAATTATTTCAACCTTTTAGTTTCCTTAAGAAGGAAATGTGTACGAAACGGACAGTTTGAGTGAGACCCATTATCATAAGACTAGAATTGACTCCCTAAATCTCCTGATGAAGCAGTTCTGCGCTTGAAGTACAAATTATTTCAAGTTCGCCCTGATGACCGCTGCCCTTTCAACCCAAAACCAGTCAGATAACAGCAATGTTTAGCGGTGCAAGCTAGCAGAGGAGGTAACCAAAGAAACTAAACTCAACCAGCTTTTTTTAAAAGCAAGACTCTGCGCCCGACCTCGCAGTGAGCAAAGAGAAAAGGTGTATCATGTGAATGCAGCCTTACGGTACGTCTACACTACAGGCATCAAAAAATGCTTTCAACGCTTCGCCCATTCACTTGAATGGGGTGACGTAGAAGATTTTTAATCTTCGCCGAACTGCATTGTGGGGAGCATGGCATGGCTTTGCAAGCATCACGAGCATCTATCGGCATCAAAAGTTGAACAATGTTCAACTTTTGAGGCTCGATGCTTGGCATCAGCCAATCAAATTCCGTTTATGCAAATCCCGCCAGTGCAAGCGCAGCCAATCAAACCACAGCCAATCAAACCGCGTGCAAGCTGGGAGAGCCAGACCGCAGTTCATTTCCTCATCATTCCAAATGAGATATTACGGTAGCAAATCACCCGGTTCTTTACGACCGGAACTATTTACCGGGATACAAACCGGAGGAACCAGGCATGGAGGGAGGTGGCAGAGACAGTGGGTGAAACTGATAGTTTTTTTCGCCTGTTTGGAGAGTTTATATCCAGTTTACTTCGTTTTAACATTGCTATTGCTTTGTATGTCGGGGGCGGGAGATTCATGTGATTGGTGGCTCGCAAAAAATCGCCAAGGTTCAAGATTTGTTCATGCCTGTAGTGTAGACGGGCCGTTAGGGTTAGGGTCCGTCTCAAGGGTGCTTCAACAGACCAACTCAACTTCATTATAATTGGCTGATATTTCATTTTAAAAAGACACCACTAGGTGCTAAACCTTTGCAAAATATTGGAAGGATGCGTTGCCAGATTCAAAGTGTTGACGGCTGATGAAAGTTAAAGTTCATCCAATGAAGGTTTCTGGCTCTTATTACAGCTAAACACACAACAGTGCTACCCCCGCAATACACCCTGAACCCAAAACCAATCAGATAACATTAAAACAAATGCCTATTGTCTTCAGAGTTTCCCATACATTGATTTATTTGTGGCGGGCCGCCAGTTCAAATCCTGCCTGGAACACCACTACTAGTGTGCCCTTGAGCAAGGCACTTAGCCCTCGGTTACTCCAGGGAGAGAGTCCCTGTAATTGGTCCTTGTAAGTCGCTTTGGAATAAGGCGTCTGCTAAATGCCTGAATTGTAAATTGTAAATGATATTTTTGGGAGAATTCACAGATCCTCAACTCCGGTGTGTTTCACTCATTAACAACGCAACACAGAGCAACAAGATCGTTGTCTACAGTAGCCATGAACTCACATGTATTATGTTATTTGAGGGGGGGGTGGATGCATGGACCACCCGAATAGGTTAAGGGGCCTTTGGCTTTTCTTGCCGGGGGGGGGGGGGGTGCGGTGCCCCCACAAATAGAATCGAATTCTATGGGAAACACTGGTCTTAAAGAAGGAGCTTTATTTATTTTGTTTAATATACCTTTTTTTATAAACCTTTTACTGCTTCCAGGTGTGTCCTCAGATAAAAGGGATACTTTTTTATGGATACTCTCAAATCACCTTATTTCTCAGCTATGACGTTCATTTGATCAAAGACTGAGTCCGTACATTAAACAGTAGATACGAGGTTTAGTTGTTGTTTAACGGTAGCCACAGGATACTACTCGCTCCGCCATATTTCCCCTGCTAAACATTACCAAGATTTTACATGTTATGGATTTAGGTGACATTGATAAAAATGGGAATCACAATGACTGTGTACACATTAGCTCACATGACCATTAACCATATGTTCTTTCAAACCAAGACTCAAACATTTGGTCACTTTTGTTTCTGGGTTGTTGCGATATGATTCAGATATGAAAGTTACACAAAGAGGAAGCTGATTCAGAATAATGTATCATCACAGGATGGGATTGCTCCACTGCCTGTATCTGTGTATCTGTGTATCTGTATATCTGTGTATCTGTGTATCTGTATATCTGTATATCTGTATATCTGTATATCTGTATATCTGTGTATATATATCTGTATATCTGTGTATATGTGTATCTGTGTATCTGTGTATCTGTGTATCTGTGTATCTGTGTATCTGCATATCTGTGTATCTGTATATCTGTGTATCTGTATATCTGTATATCTGTGTATATATATCTGTATATCTGTGTATATGTGTATCTGTGTATCTGTGTATATGTGTATCTGTGTATCTGTGTATCTGTGTATCTGTGTATCTGTGTATCTGTGTATCTGTGTATCTGCATATCTGTGTATCTGTATATCTGTATATCTGTATATCTGTATATCTGTGTATATATATCTGTATATTTGTATATCTGTATATCTGTGTATCTGTGTATCTGTGTATCTGTATATCTGTGTATCTGTATATCTGTATATCTGTATCTGTGTATCTGTGTATCTGTATATCTGTATATCTGTGTATATATATCTGTATATCTGTGTATATGTGTATCTGTGTATCTGTGTATCTGTGTATCTGCATATCTGTGTATCTGTGTATCTGTATATCTGTGTATCTGTATATCTGTATATCTGTGTATCTGTGTATCTGTGTATCTGTATATCTGTGTATCTGTATATCTGTATATCTGTGTATCTGTATATCTGTGTATCTGTATATCTGTGTATCTTAAGTACAACGTTAACTCCTGTTAACTTGTCCCCAGGCTGTGTTTTGTAACAGCCTATTTTTGTTAGCTTAGCTCCTTATTCCACTTAAGAAGTGAGGTTTTCTTTTGTTTATTGTTTGTTAGTTATTTAACTCTTATTTAAGAGCCTCCCTTAGTTCCTTTCTTTGTTTATTTAAACCGGTGCCTTTGTGGCCCTTTTGTTTTGAGTGTGGCTGCTTGTTGCCAATCATATTGAACTCTCTCAATAAATAACTTCTAATTTACCAATTCCAACTGGTTTTATGTTGCTTTCCCTTTTCCCCGAGCCGGGACGTAACAGCCATTAACCTGATCCTTTTCCAAACCAAGACCCACACATACGGTCACTTTGTTTCTGGGTTGTTGCGATATGATTCAGTTATGAAAGTTACACAAAGAGGAAGCTGATTCAGAATAATGCATCATCACAGGATGGGATTGCTCCACGGCTTGCTTTGGATTCCTGGAGGGACCTTTAACAGAAACACATGCTTCCAAAACGTCACTTTAGTGTGGGTGTGAAGCTAAGCTAGCTAGCCTTTCTGAAGTAGGGTTAGTTAAAACATGTCCTGGCATCTGAGGAGGGTAACTGAGAGCTTGTGTAATGAAGCTGATATGTTGTTAAAAGGGTCCCATCGTGTTCTCTATATTCTTTCAGAGGCAAAAAGAGCAAAGTAGTGGGGAAAATACTTTACTGTGCTCTTGACTGCTTTGTGGATGATTCAAAAAATACTTTACATAAACATGAAACTATTTAACACACACTACATTTCTAAGTTATAGCCTTTATATTTTGGTCTATAGTGTATGATGAAGTGTTGATTGTATATGACTGATAGTGCTTTTAATAATCCACAATGTTCTTACCCTCAGGGAACCCCTGACCCACAGAAAACACAAGCAACCGAGCTGATGTGGCTAATATAGAAAGCTAAGGCTAAGGTGTGCACAAACAATTGCTTTGGATTGAATTTCTGGCCACCTGATGAATGTACGTCCAATAATAAACACATACTTCAGAGAAAATATATGTTTATCTTTATATTAACTGAGATTTTTCCACACTTTTTGGCATTTATGTTGTCATTTTGTGCTAAACAGCTAGCATGCTTTCAGCTCGTCATAGCTTGTTTGATTCAACCCACTGTTGTATATATCTTAGGCTCTGATTAGAGGCAGGATTCAACTGGACGGTTATCAAACCACAGTAAAACAATGACCTAATAAAGACTAGCTGCAGACTTTCTCGACTTCAACACAAGAAACTATTTCAAAAGAGTCACTTGAACTTTCATTGACATAAAAAACATTTCTTAAAGCCAGTTTGATATCTGCTAACCACACGATGGGAGAGTGACAGTTGCTCTTGGGCAGCAGAAAATCATTCAGCAAGTACACGGGGGGTTTTCTAAAAATAACCACAACTGTAGGACCTTCCTCAGGACTGGAAAATACAGAAATGACAATTCACTGATTCCTGTGTCACAACGAGCAGCAGTATTTTCAGGCAATTTACTGGAACAAGACGTTTTTGGGGCTGAGGATAATACCTGGATTTCTAAAGGTGAAATGACAGTGTCAGGTTGTGTCTGCTACAACGGTCAAACTGGAGAAGATAGAGAACACAGAAGAATCGCTGATTGGGTTTACTTAACCCTTGTGTTGTGGTCGAAAGCTGTTTCCGTTCATGGTGTTCTCGTGATGTATCTCAGTCCAAAACACTCAAACATAATGACTATCATCCCATATTGTTTTAACTACATCATCACTAACTTATTATGCATTCACAACCTCACAATCCTGTTGTCATTTTATTATAAATGGCCCCCAAACACATATTTCTGAGTAGAAAATGGGATTAAATTCACTTATTATATTCCCTATAGTGAAGACAGTGGGTAATGATGTTATCTGACTCTAATAGACTAATATTAGAATACATTTCCCCCCCCAAAACGTTTTTACAACTTTAAAGTGGACCTATCATGCTATATTTGAATAATATAGTGTAGGACCATACCTATATAAGGCATATTTATACTTTTTATTTTTCAAAATACCAAACAGATCATGCATTTTAGCCATTCCTCATTTCGCTCAATTCAACACAGTCTTTGCATCATGGGCTGATTCTGTGAGAACAGCACCATCTACAGGCCTGGCATATGGACTACAGCGTCTCCAGCGCTTTCCAACGGCAATGTCCGTGGCTGTCTCCTCCTGATTGGTGGAGTTGGCCCAATAGCCGTAGCGCCACTTCTGTGACGTCATAGAAGTGTTCAAATCTGGATCAGTCTGTGTCAGATCCGTTGCAGCCCCTTTTTAAGAGATTTGGGTATGGAGGAAAATAGAGAGGGTTGTGTTTTCTGACACTTGGTGAGTTCCCTGGAACACCGGGGACACATGTTCATGTATCAAAGACGTACAAAGGTGCATTTTGCATGATAGGTCACCTTTAAATTATTAACTATAGCTCCAATAAAAAAAAACTAGAGGGTAGTTATAATATAATTATACCTTGCAACGGGTCACGGGAGACCCGAACACAACAAGGGTTAAGAAGGAAATGGGTGTGAAACGGATATTTTTTGTGAGTCCAATTATCAAAAGAATATAATTGCCTCCCCTAAATCTCCCGTTTAAGCATATAGTCTTCTTATCTGCAATCTGTTTTCTTCAAGGTATGTAAATAAAAACCTGCACATTGTCCATATGATTCAGTGAAAGCACCTTGTATCCAAATCAAACTGTTTCTCTCTGGTAACAGAAGAACCTTGAGAAATGACATCCCGTAAACTCACCCCACGGCCACCCGACACCTGCTTATAGAGATTACACAACCCATTAACTCTGGCTAAAACACTGGGTGCAGCCAGCCTTCAGTCGAGCTCCTTAAGAGTCTCCATTATGCCAGAAACTGCCTTTGAACTGCTTTCAAAAACGGCATTTTCTTGCAGTATAACGGCCACAAAGCAGCCGCCACATTCAAGTGCACGGCCGTTACAAATCAACCGATAAATCCAGAGACAAAAAGGCCCTCAACGCTGAAATAGAAATGGTGAAACGCCAAGTGAGGGTTGTGAATGGACCAGTTATGGCTTCCACTTGGCTTTCAAATCAAGCCATTATAGCCATGTGACTGCTGCGTGAATGGGAGGATGAACAGGATTAGCTTCACAACTCAATAATCCGACTACACCCTCTCCGACCGATAGCTGCAACACAACCACAGTTACAGGGCAGACTGTGACTAAAGTGATGAAGACTTTTCCTGCAGCTCTGTCTGTTAACGTGTCCCTTGAGACATGGGTCATCACGTTGCCTTCTTCTCTCAGTGGGAATCAGACATGAACCAATAAGGATAGAGGTGCATCCAATGGTAATGTCACAGTGAAGTAAGCACCATTTTGGGTCCAATATAAGCGACAGGAGAAGCTTCACTGAGTCTGGTTATTTGGATGAGGTGTCTTTATATCAGATTTGAATGTGTTCTTATAAAACTTAAAAGCACCCGGTGGAGTTTTCGTCAACATAAACAAGTTTTCTATGTGCATTGTTCTTCTTTTAAGTCCAACACTTGTATTGCCTCCTCATAATACTCTTGCAAAGCAGTGTTAAAACATTGTTTACATTCAGCCATCTTTCCTATAAATCTTAGCTTTTCAAAGTCCTCTGTCGATCAGTGGAAAAATATAAAACCAAGGGTTGAAATGCGTCTCCATGCACAAGTTAATCAAACCTGGAACTACTCAAGATCAGCTCCACAGAACTACGATAGGTTAATAAGTCCCCAGGGAAATCTTTAATATGGTGAATTTCAACTTTTACAATTGTAGATACATGAGTAAGCCAAGCCTTATAACTAAGCATAACAAGAATGATCCAAATGTAGGTAAGTATTCAAGTGTTTCTTCAAATAAAACATGTCTGTACTTCTATGTCTTGCTTCCGTCTTTGACACCATCCTCTAAAAAGGCCTCTCACAACTAGGCCGGTCACGATAATTAATTTTGTTGGACGATCAATTTTCCCAGAAATTATTGCGATAAACGGTAATATTGTCGGCACCGTTCTAAGACCATTTTAAACTACTGACATAATGATAATATATAATAATAATTCAAGTACATCCTTTCAAACAGAACTTTTTATTGAACATCCAACATTGCAAATGAAATGTGAAATAATATTCAAATATATAAAGGTTGGTCGTATTGCTAGCTTTTGTTGCTACCTTTTTTAAAACAAATGCGACACACCCCCAGCTCAAGTCCGTAGGTTCGCCTCGTTGATTTGGCTTAAATCCAAAATATTCCCACACCGGAGATGTGGAATTAGGTTTTGCAACCAATTCCATTTAACTTCCAATTCCCCTCGAGTAAGTCACACGTTGTCTCCTGCTAGTCTCTTTATTATTCATTTGGCTGCTACACTGCTGCCGTGGAGAGTTTCCTCACTTGGCTTAGTGTGAGCCCCGCCCCTCATAGCGCGCCGGGCTAAAATTCTGTTCACATCCTTATGTAAAAAAACACGCAACAAACACATGTAAACAAACACGCATGTAAACGGCAATTTATCGAGCTCAGAAAAGTTATCGAGTCCATTTTTATTTATCGTACGATAAGTCAATTTATTGATTATCACGACAGGCCTACTCACAACTTTTCCAAACCCTCCAGATCAAAGAGATGATTGACCATAGATGATAGGTAAACAGTGGGTAGATGAGAGGTTAATGACCATGATGGCATCAACCTAATCTCTCGTGTCAGCACCACTCCCCCAGAGACTTCCTGTAGGAACATCCTCCTGTCCGAAGGTCACATCTCTTTAAACTACTAAAGCGTGATTAGGTGCAGGTCGAAGTTCTTCAGTTAGATTATTAAGTATTTCAAAACCGAAATACTCCAGGAAATAACATTGTTTTATGCATAATCCAAGTGAGTTAATCCACTTTACAACAATGATCTACGTGCACTTGTGCAGCAAAGCATTGCCCTTTTAAACATCTACAGGGTAATGATGACACGTATAGATGCCCGCCTGCTAATCTTATCAACAAAGTGGCATCAATATTGGAAAATAAAGTTTATAATAGATATGTTCAGCACTTGCTGCTCTTGCCCAGAAACATGCTTTTTTTAACTTATCATGCCCTTCCTGCAAATCATACCCATAAAAGGGCGGTCCAGAGAGGGGAAACCCACCCAATTATAGATAGAGAAGAACAAATAAACAAATAATACTTCAACTTCAAACTCCGATTAGGGAATACATGTATTTTGGTTGTACACATCAAGGGTTTATATGTTAACATGTGCTGCTGAAAAAGAGCACATTCTTGCTAAATTATGGGAAGAAAGTACAAGCTAGTAGCTGCTGAAATGTCCAGTATGCAGCTTAAAATAAACCAGGTCACATTGTTTGAACTCAATGTACACAACAGGCAATGTACAACTATACATCAGTGTGGTATGGCCCCATGGTGCAGTCTTTCTGGGTCAAACACCTCCCATTGGTCATTAATTAACTCAAAGAATGTCAATGCATTTCCGTGTTAAAGGGACAACAGAGACTTGGGGCTGCTTCTCCATGGCACTGTTATTGAATTGCTGAGCATAGAGAACTGAAGTCAAGGACATGGAGACACCTGTAGAGAGGGACAGAAGCCCAATATAGACCTGAGGTGGCATCCAACACCACGGCTTCATGATGACAACAGACAGGAGGGTGTTTGTACCTCGAATACACGCTCTAATACACACTACAAGGACAACCTGGCCTGGATACCTTTTGCTTGCTGCGTGCCATTTCTTTCATAGATACAGAGGTGGCAAAAGTACACACTCTCTTTACTTAAGTAGAAGTACAGATACTTGTGTAAAAGAATACTTTGGTAAAAGTAGGAGAACTTTTTACTTAAAGGGGACCTATCATGCAAAATGCACTTTGTGATTTCTTTTATACATAAAGATGTGTCCCCGGTGTGTCGGGGAACTCACGCAGCGTCAGAAAATAAAACCCCTTCTCTTTTCCTCCGTACCCAAATCTCTAAAAACGGAGGAACAACAGAGCTGATCCAGATTTGCGTCCGATATGACGTAATATCTGAAATGTGGACCCACAGCCCTATCAGAAAGTTGCTATCAGAAACAATGCCCGACTGTTTTGGACGTAATATGGTCGGTGTTTACATTAGCATCGCTAACACTCAGAGCTAACCTGTACTGGAGAGCATGTGTGTGAAGAAGCAGGAAATAAAAAGGAACTCACCTTGTGGTATAACCGGCAAGAGAGAAAGCCTTTGAGCTCCATACTGTTTCAGAGAGAATCCTTGATAATCCATGATATGGCGTTTCATCACCGCAGTATTTAGTTTAGACAGTAGCTGCCGGGTCCCGCATGAGCTCAGCCCCCTCCTTTTTAATTTTCTATCGAATTTTTAAACCCAAAATCAGCACTTTTGAAACAGGAAGTGAAATAGAGGGATATGAGGCATGGCTAGAATGGGTGATCTGTATTTTGAGCAAAACACTTCATAGACATGTTTTTTATATATTTGTATATATCTGAGACCTATGCTATTGCCTAAAAATAGCATGATAGGTGACCTTTAAGTAAAAGTACAGTCTCTGAAATGTACTCACAGTAAAAAGTAACTTTCAAACTGGCTGTTTTTGAACCTTACATCATATTAATATAATATAATGTTTATATAAGTGAAAAGGAGCTTGATTTGAACTTGTATTACTGCCATTCTGAACGTATTCAGCGTGAACAACTGAAACAAAGTACCTGTATTTGCTGTCGCCAACATTGCAGATGGGAGCTTTGCCTAAATATAGGCTTAAACAAATCAAACAAAAATGATTATAGTGCATTCGCCACAAATCATTTGAAACTTAATTCACCTCACGTTAACACTAAAGTAACGAGCCTGATTGTCAAAGTATCAAAGTAAAAAGTCGTCAGAAAAATAAATACTTAAGTAAAGTAAAGATACCTGAAAAATCCACTTCAGTACAGTGACGTATTTCTACTGCGTTACTCCCCACGCCTGCATTGATAGCATGTGGAAGGTGCAAAACAGAAAAGCTTCTTTGTTTAACATCCAATCCAATCGTGAGCTATTAGACTAGCAGCCGTCCACACACACTGCCAGGTTTAGGGGTTAAATGCCCACTTGAGCTTCAGATGTAAGACCTTCTGTTACAGTAAGAAGCTTTGGATATAATGCTTCACCAAATGTCAGATAAAGAGTGCCAAGGGACAGCTCTCAGACTGATTTAAGCCGGTTGATAGGCAGAGCTCGTCTGCAGTGCTCAACTTCCTTTTATTCGTGCATCATCACCCTGTCTGTCCCTTGTCATGCACTTTTGAGGAAGTGCTGGAGCATGAGATGGATATCAAATCGAGTTTAACGGTTTTGCTGAAACACTACATGACAACGGACAGGCTTTGTTTGCCTTTTCGTCCAAATAAAAGCTTCATAGCAAACTTAAACACAAGACTTCTTAAACTCTTCAACATTTCTCAAATTCATGAGGAATTCAGAGGTTCACTAGAAGCTAATTTCCCTGGTCCCCAATTGCACCGTACACGAAGGAAGAATGGTCAAGGGTTATAACTATGGGGTTTGAAACACATGAGTACTAGGTACAAAAAGTGCAGACAATAAGAGGATTGAAGCCCTGTGTGGCTCAGTTGGGTTTGATGTTTACTCAGACGTTTGTTTAACCTCTCAAGCTTTCTCTAACCACTAGTTACTGGCCGACCAATCCAATACAGACCGCTCTGCTCCATAACACAGTTCCCCAGAGAGGGCAAAGTGCGTCTGGTCTGTGTTCAACTCTTGCGTGTTTCTTTTTACGGTTCTCTATCAGCACCTCCTTGGGCACGGCTAAATGAGTGAGAGCTACGTCACCTTCCTGAACAACCTCATCACAGTAACTTAGACACACAATGTTGATTACCATTTATATAGTCACGGCTGTTTGATTTAATCAAACTTTGCCATTGTCTCTCCGGACAGATATGAGGCCAGGGTGGTGATGTGACCTCAGCCTGACACACAAAAGCTGCCTGTGTGCGCAGACTGCACACAAATGCTGGCTGACGACACAAGGCCGCTCGATGAAAGGTCTCCTCAGTGTTTGGTGACAGTTATTACCCTCTCCACTGGAACCAAATACCTGTGGGCCCAGATAGCATTATCTTACTGTGAGGCCAAGAGGGCCGGCCTGTAATCAGGGTCTGCGTCTTGATCAGTGCTCCTCCCCAGGTTTGATACCTTCCCCCTCTGTTTCCACACAGAAACCACGAGGGGCTTTGGACATTTAAAAAAAGGTATGGTTGAACATATTGGGGAATCTGCTTGTTTACTTTTTGCAGAAATCGATTGAAACCTCTGTCTCGTCTGCTGTCTGTTTACGCTGCTATGGACAGTCTGGCACTAATGTACATTTCTCAAAGATATTGAAGTGACTGTTATTTTGTATATATTGAATGTTGTGCTTTTATTTAGGTCTTAATGTGTGCATATGTATAAATGTGTCTTTTGATTGTATATATATATTTGCATACATGTTTTATATATATTTGTTTTTGTATTCGGGATTGTGGGAAACGGTATTTTGATCTGTCTTTACACACAAACTGAACGATTGACAATAAAGTTGACTTTGACTTGACTTTGTACCATGACTTAAATCAGCAGACATATGCTGTGTCTCAAATCGTGTACTTGTGTATCGTAATTTTCGGACTATAAGGCTCACCTGAATATAAGCCGCAGCAGCTAAATTGAATGATGTGTACATATATAAGCCGCAGGTGTTTTAATGTTTCATTACCATATGTAAGGGTTCGTGCACAGAGGGGATTGTCGGGAAAGAGATGGCTGTTTGAGGAAGCTCCCATTTATTAACATTTCAACAAACAAGGTGCATATTTGCATAACGTATTCAAGTGTTAGCATTTAGTGCAATAGTAGCTACAGAACATGTACTGTGTAAACTGTACTGTATCACATAGCGTTTCAGACACACAAACTTTTCAACTTTCAAACTTAAACGGTGCGCTCCCAGCGCACGTACCGGCAGTGATCTACAGCAGTGGTTTTCAACCAGTGGTACGGGGACAAACTGTCTCGCTCTCGTAATGTCTGTCTGTCTCGCTCTCGTTCTGTCTCTCGTACCACTCTCGGTTCCACTTTTACTTTTGCGCGCTACCTGTCTCACTCTTTTCCGGCCTCCAGCTTTTCCTGTTGGAGCCCGCCGCTTAAAGGTGGGGGGCACGGATCGGCCATAGAGCCCATAGAGTTAAAGGTGGTGGACTGTAACCTGTAAAATCCATAGATTTAGGAGGTCCCCTAGTGGCCGCTAGCTGTAACAATCCATAGATTAGCCGCACCGTTATATAAGCCGCAGCGTCGAAAAATGGGAAAAAAGGCGCGGCTTATAGTCCGAAAATTACGGTACTTTACATTTGCTTTTTTGAGTGCATCAGTGTGTCCTTATGTGAAGTATGGCCAAATACACCAAGTACCCGGATGGTGCTCTCATAAACATCAAAAAGCAGGTAAACACAGCCCTATACATATAAAGGTTATTCTGTCGAGTTGTTTTCACTTTTTAATGATCCTACCACTTTACTGGTACCAAAAGAAGCCACCATTAATTTTAGGGTTAGCTGAGTAGTCTGTAAATAAAATAATTAACAACAATAAACTGTAACCGCAAATGATCGTTGCTAGCTGGTTAGCTAGCCAACAGCTGCGATTGTCATTTACGATGAGGGCGCAGTATTTGTATCCGATTTGTGAAAACACTACACAATTGAAATTCCCACACTGCATACATTTCAAAGTGAACGACCTCCAGCGCACTGAGGGAAGAATCTGAATTGAGACACTGCAGACTTGGATTACCCGAAGCACCTTCAAAAGTGACTTTGTTTGTAGAAGTTAGTCGTCCCGAAGATTGCACGATAACACGTATGAATTCAAATGTATGCTAAACTTAGCTAGCTGCTAGCGGTAGCCTCTTTCTTTACATAAAGACACGTAAGAGGTGTCAATCTTCTTGTCAAAAAAATTATATAATTTCCAACTCTTCCGTTAGCAAATAAAAGTGGCTGCTGCTACGTTTCAAGCATTATGACCGTTTATATAAAAAAGACGACTGAAACTGTGATAAGGCTAGGGTTAGGGTCAGACTATATACTTGCACTGAACATTTCAATATGGCCCAGAAAACTGCAGTACAAACATATAACATAATCAACAGGGCATATTTCTGTTACTTTAATTTAGCTGCACTTGCACTATTTCTATTTTATTTGTATTGACTTCATACTTGTTAACCCTCCCGATTTTCGCGGGAGACTCCCGATTTCATTGCCCTCTCCCGGTTTCCTCCCGGGGTCATATATTTCTCCCGCATTTCTCCCGATTTCTGACAAAATCAGATTTACACACGACTGTTTCCACTCGGACTTTAATACAGCTACACCATTGTTTGGTTTCCATGGTAACACGTCTCTTTAGTAGCGCGCGCAACTGAAAGTCTGAGAGGGTGAGACAGATAGTCACAGAAAACAGAACAAGAATCGACAACTACTCTACTCTCTGCTCACTCCTTTCCTGTAAAATACAGGTCCAGCCCACACATACTGTATGCTCCATCAAGGACGGTGCTACAGGCCGCAAGTCAGTGCACTTACAACTACAATATTGGGCCTGAGTGGCGCAGTGGGCTGTGTGTTTGAGCATCAGATCAAGGGGGCGCTGGGGAACTCCAGTTCGAAACCCGCTTCCGCCGCCACTGCGTCAGGCCGTTGTGTCCCTGGGCAAGGCACTTCACCCGAATTTGCTCCTGTGGGTATTGTCCACAGTACATGTATGATATTAATGTGTACTTGTAAAGCGCCTCGATGACTTTGAGGTGTGAAGATGGACGGTGTGGCGCAGTGGGCTGTGCAAAGGGGCGAAACCCGCCGCTGCGTCTGTAAAGCCGTTGTGTCCTTGGGCAAGACACTTCACCTGAATTTGCTCCTGTGGGTATTGTCCACAGTACATGACCGTTACATGTATGTACTGTATGTGTAATGTGTATCTGTAAAGCGCTTTGGGTCATGGAAAAAGCGATATAATAAATATAAGGAATTATTATTATTATTAATTAATAAGCATGTTAATGTTAATCTAACAGCTCCGGCGATCCACTAGCATCAACAACAATTTTGCATTTTGAAATGCTCCTGATTTCTGAGGTCTAAAGGTTGGCAAGTATGATTGACTTGCACATCTCAAAACATTCCCTAGCACTATTTCATTTGTTCTATATCCTCAATATATTCATACTGCACTGTTGGAGGAGCCTGTGACTTCAGTTTTTCATTGCCATATCTACACTGTAGCTACAGTGCTAATGACAATAAATCCTTGAATCTTGAATTGCATCAAGGGATGATGATGAGTGATATGCAGGCGAGCAATGACGATGTCAACGTATTTAAAGAAGGTAGAAAATCTCTTAAAATGATAGGAAATGTCACAGGCAACTCACTCAATCAACCGTGATGTGTGAAATAAACTGATGTTGGAAAGAAGACTAAATAGGGGGATGAGAAGCAAAGAAAACACACACAAAGACAAGGAGACGTTGGAGCTTTAGAAAAAGGAAAGTGGCTGATAGTCCCATCTCACAAGTTAGAGGTTTAGAGAATCCTTGACGAGGCAGATCAGATTAACACGACCCCCACTGCCGTAATGCATGTGGTTAGATTACAGCATTACAATTAACAAACCAACTAACTTGCGATTAAAAGCATGCACGTCACCAACGCTCACAGTGACCCCATCATGCTATTTGGGTTGTTATCAACTCACTGCAAGAAGTTCCTGCCAATGATTCTCCATGTTTGGTCAATCAGAAACTCTAAATTACCCACAAATATGTGTGTTTGTGTTTGTGTGTGTTTACACTGGTAATCTCTCTACGGTCCTTCCAGCATGATAACCAGATGACACATTTCAACCCACTCTGTTTATGCAGGAAATGTGTTAAAAAAAAATGGTGTGAAACTGAAACCGCGGCAGTGGTTTTTGGGAACTGGATTGCCAGTAATGTGCACTTCCCCCACTGATTCCCCGTCTACATCACATGCATTTCAGCTCACAGAAATCACTCCATTTCCCAAACAGAGCCATTATAAAAAAGATGAACTTCGAACTGAGATTGTTACTTCATTATCTAAATATATGATGAGGTAATCAACCTCTAAGTGCTGATTGTTCAACAACTTCAGAGGTAGATTAAATGACCAAGATAAATAAAAGACCATGTTTCTTCCATAAGTATCAATGTTTCGTAAAGGCATGGAGATCCGTTCAAAACACACCCTGTGAAAGATGTTTCTTTCTAAAAACTAAAAGTCTTGCATTTTGACCTTTTCAGATATTTCTCCCAAGGCTCAAACTTGGACGTGCAATACTTGTATGTAGGTAGAGAAATACGTAATTTAAAAAGGTAACAGTCATGAACATAACATTGTCTTATCATCTAAATTCTGATTCTGCATTTGTGCAAAAAACTATATTGAAATGTCTGCAATCAGTTCCTACGTTCAGGTCCTTTTATTTAAATTACCTTACTGAAAGCTACCATGTAATCCTGCAGGATACAGCATTTGAGTATAAAAACATACAAAATGTGGTAATTGAGGAAAATATAACAGAAAATATCACCTTGAATATCTGCGAACAAAATGGACGAGTATCAATATTTCAGAAGGTGTCTCATTGACAAAGATTTAATCAACAGAAATGGTTTGGAGGCAGAATTTATTTGCTATACTTCCTTAAATAAATCAGGACCTTTATAAGAATATAAGATCAGAAAGAAATTCATAGCTCTAACAAACTGTCTTTCTGTAAAACAACACGTGTCATTTTCCATAAGCTGAAGCCAATTCAAACGTAATTGAATGGCACACACTTTGATAACAAAGCCATCAAAGGGTAATCTAAAGGAAGGCGTTGTTAGGCAGGTTTGGAGCTGTACTGCAGTCCCAGAGGAATTATCTCAAAACGGAAACAAGGACCCAAACCTCCAGATTAACAGTCTAACTCTTTGGTTTTCCCTCGACTACAACATAAAGACTACCTGTTGAGTCATTCTATTTTTAATAGAGACCTTACCCCAGGTGTGTGTGACGAAGGCGGCTGTGAGCGGACTCCTTCAGGTGCTCATTAAACTAATGTTAGATCCATCAGAGAGAGCAGGTGTGTTTACACCACGCAGGTAAACTCACCACTGATTACACCGAGCTAAATATGGCTCTGTGCTCACACACACAGATCAGAGAGATGATGTCAGAGGGGGCGGAGCCTGAAGGCCACAGGTCAGGTGCACGAAGTACAATAACAGCTCACCTGCAGCGAGTGGATAGAGACAGGAACATCATCTGTGGGACTAATAAAGGTATTCTGATCTCTCCGTAAATCAATTAGAGAGAATAAGCAGCACGGGTAGAAGGGATTACAGAATCAGAATATTCTTTTCTGGGGCGAATTAGGATTTTGTTGCACTATTTTTTTAACAAAATAAAGGAGAAATAAACAAAAGATGAACTAAATATTGATAAAAACATAAGAATTTAGAAGTGAGTTTAAAGATAAAAAAATATATTTTTTTTTTTCGAAAGTAAAAGTACATCTACCAATAGAAATGATAATAAAAAAATCTAGAAATATTTAGAAAAAAGATAAGAAATGTAAGAAAGAATTTGCAATATTGGATATACGTCCATAACTATGGCTGGTAAGGCTATAATGATTTAGTCCACCAGTAGAAAATGTATATTTTGTCAAGAAAAAAGTCATTTTACAAATAAAAATACTACAAAATGAGATAGTTTGAGTTAAAACATAAGGATATAACTCTTATCTTGCTCTAACATGAAAGCAAATGTAATATTGTTGGGGTTTTGAGAGACAAAACTGAAACACCTGGTCATCCTGTCTCCTCTCCACTGTCGCTCTCTAATAAACCCATAAGATGCCCAAACATAGCCCATTTTTAAAATATTTTGTCAAATTGAAAGTCATTTTTTAAACAAAAATACTAGAAATGCTGATATTTCCATCAAAACATAAGGATGTACTTCTCTTCTTGGTCTAACATGATAGGAAATGTAATATTGTTGGAGTTTTGAGAGACAAAACCACAACATCAGGTCAAATTTAGCCTTGTGTGTTTTCCTATCTGTCTCCTCTCCACTTGCTCTCTAATAAACCCATAAGATGCCCAAACATAGAACTGTGCGCTGGACAGAATCCATTTCTTATCAGCCGCAGAGATGAGTCGTGGTGTTTTGGGGAAATGTCTTTGAATAGGAAACAAACTTTAGTCTCACAGAGGCTTTTCTTATAGCTGGAGTTAACTGACATCCAGGATTCAATCCACAGGGAGGAAACATCTCCTGCAAACTGAAATCTGATGTTAGTATGCACACAGGAGAAAGCCTGCAGATAGCTTTGACCGCAGACACCCCATCTGTTTGCTCTCCATCCGCCCTGACTATCCAGCTTCTGATTTGTTCTTCGATGTATTTGGGGTTTCTTCCTGAGGCCTGTACTTACGACGCTGGTTCTCTTCTTAGCGGGGTAGCCATGGTAACTTATGCTGAGCGGCTAGCCTGCTCCGGAGCAGGTTTGGTTCCAGGATAAGAGCTCAACTCAGTGAAAGCACGGCCTGCCAGAGCTCAGTGTGCAGAGTTTAAAGCGATCAACTCATATTACAGGAGAAAGGAAATACAGAAAAGCTGCCGTTGCAGGAAAGACGGCCGGCAAAAATTACCTGACTGTGTGAACGTGAACATTAATAGAATATCACCTCCCATCTTCAGAGCAATCTGACTATTAAAACATTAGCGTTAAGAAAGCTTACTTAAATATCTTCCACAACATAAGTAACCGGATCAGAGTAACATTAAGTACAGTCCGCGGCATATCACATCATAATGTATCATATATCTCCTTATCTGAGTCAGCTGAGCCGTATCTGGCCGTGCAACACTCACAGTGTCACATACTGTATGCAGAAGTATTATTTTAAGCAACACATTAAGTTGAGGAAACACTCGAGTCAAATGTAATTAAAGTCAGATGGTGTCTTAGACGGGGCAGTGATATCATAAACCTGTTAATGTACGCATTCAAACACTTGTTCTGTTACCAGCTGTGTTCACCTTGCAGGTGCAGCTATGTGGCTTTGATCCTGGATAAAGTGTTTAAGTCATGGATGTTTAAAGTTTAACTTCTTCATATGTCTAATATTATAGTTGACTTTTCATTCAGGAAGTATGACGCTGCGCTGTCAGTACCCTTGTCCCTATTTGTGATTGGTCAAATGTTGCTAACCCCGCCCCTTTCATGTGAATGCGCACTCAGCTGGACAGAGAAACCCTGGCTTGAGTTACCGAGTTAATAACCAGCGTCGTAGGACCGCTTAGCGAGAGCGCGTTTGTTTTGGATAGGTAAACCGGGCAACTCAAACATATCCAGGCTCTGTCCATTCGGAGACTTGAAGCATCTTCAATTTGTCTTTTGTATTGGGTTTTCAGACAACAGTAGTATACAGAGTATCAAATCGGGCTTTAGGTAATACAAAAACAGGTAAGAAATACCAGATTAGAGAAGGAGAGTAAACAGCGCACCTGTCTGGTAAAACAAAACAAAAAAGGCCACGAGCAAACCAAACAAACACGATGGGTCACTTCTGACAGTTAAGACATGATCTTGATACATGGCAGTTGTAAATGAGTGTTCACATATACTCGTACATATATTGAATGCAAAGCAGTAATACACCAATTAAGTCATTCCAGCTAATTAGGCGCGTCTAAGAGTTTGTCAGTCCGGGATAGTGTCAAAAATTGTCCCCATGTCTTCTTAAAACTAGCAGACGACCCTCTCAGCGTACATCTAATTTTTTTCCATATTAACAAAGATAAATACATCTCTAATCCAGTCCTGATGGGCAGGTGAAGCTGGGGATTTCCACTTGAGTAGAATCAAGCGTCTAGCTAAGAGGGTAACAAAAGCTACAAAGTTCTTCTTACAATTTGTCTTTTATTGCAATGCTGACCGCTTCTGAAGACACGTGTTTATCTCCTAACACCTCACTTGCTTTTATGGGATGTGTATTGCTATTTGTTACCGTGGTTTTGTTGATTTTGTCACTGTGTGCTTGTCTCTTTATTAAATATATTATCCAAGTTATTTTATTTGGCCTTCATCTGCTCTTTTCCTCTGTTGCAACAATGAAAATATATTAGAATTAGTATTTTTAGATCAGACATTTTATTTAAATCAACTTTCTTAGAAAAATCAGTACCGGTGTTAAGACGAAAGTCAATATTACAATTTAAATAATAATATCTGATAAAAACAGACCAATTTGTATGTATTTTCGTTTGGATTATTATTATTATTATTATTATTATTATAGTATTGTTCAATACCAAAGGGTTGAATTGTCTTATTTTGAATAGCGTAGTCTACTTTTCTTAATGATAAGCGAGCTGTTATTGAAAAATATTAATGCCGCTTCCGGTAACACGGCAACAAAAGGGGCCGGTCTTTGTTCCCAAAGCCACGGAGGGAGAAGTTGGCGACAGTGTGTGTGAGGCTCCGGAGACGCCGTTGGTATGTTTCTCCGTTGTTTATTGTGTTTTGAGTTCTTGATCTGTTGCCTTGTTGTGTGAGAGTACTGTTGCGCAATCGACGGCTTTTACGCAGCGTGGTTTGTGTGCGTTTAGTTTGGTGTATGTTTTGGTTGAGGTTTTCTGGGTTGCTTGGTTTCAAGTAGAGAAAGATACTTTGTTATTAATTCATTTAAGTTAATGATGTTTGTATAATAACTCAATTTATCATTTGAGTTATAATACCCTGAAAAGGCAGGAATGTGACTGAATTATATAAGCTAAGAAGTCAAGTAAGAATTAAATAAACACATTAATACAAAAATAAGAAGTGAAATTAAGATCAAACTATATCAATTCCAATGCCATGTTTTTACAGCATGGTCTTTAAAACCCTCCTGTCCACATGATGCACATTCTCACAGATTTCTAAGCGATTTACACACAATGCAAACTTCTAATGCGCAGACTGGACCATTTGTTAGTAGAAGCCTGAAACAGCACCTCATGCACACTAACAATAGAGCGTTCTCACAACGTGTCAGACACAAGAAAATATACATTAATTTACATCAGAATCCAAAAGTTTTTATTTTTATATAATTTAAATCTTTTTATAATGGGACACAGGGTTCGGTCCGGAGTTTGAGAAGCCCTGCTATAAAGTGACTACAGTTGAGCACAGCAACACGACTTCAACGTCACGCAAACTTAAGATCCATATTCAAAAATACAGATTCTAAATGGTCCGAGTTTGAAGCGTTTGTTTGAACAGTCTGCAGGAAGCAGGTACTTGCTTTCAAGCAGAACATGCCAAACAGACTTAGAGGAGTGTTTACGTGTTCGGCTTAATGACGTACGGCCTCGATAACTTCTGTAGTCCTATTCAGCCACTTGGTAACAACCATCTTTTTTCAGACACGTCAACTCTTCAGGAATCACCAGTGGGGTCACTGCCGATGGATTTAATGTCGTGGAACAAAATGTGATCCGTCTCTTAAATGTGTCTCAACCACAGACCTGATTTCCAGCTATTTTCCTAAATCCTATGGAGAAAGTCTGTTGACTCAGAGACGAGGGAACAGGAAGTGGTAAAATGCTAACTCACTTCCGAGTTTTAGGACTCGTCACTGCACCGCTCTATTAACAACAAAGATAATCCCCAGGAGAAAAAAGTCACCACTGCGAGCCTCAAAATATGAAGAGCTGCGGAGCCGGCTGCTGTTTGGGAACACACAGTCTCCAGCTTTAACAAAAGAGTCAAGGTCTTTCTGCATCATCAGCTATTACCTGTTAGACTTCCTCTAATGCTGCAGCAAACACGGCGTAATTACAAGGCTGACAGCGTGCATTTCCTCCATCATCATCATCATCATCATTAAATGAGGGGTTTGAGGCACAATCCTCTGGTAATTTAGAGACTCCTCTCATTTGCAGCTAAACACTGATTTCTGACTGAAGGCCTCGAGCAGACACACAGAGAAACGTCTGAAACACTGTCATTAACTACGTTGAAATGTATTTAATATGCACCATTATTTTCTCTTTGTCATATACTGTATATGTATTTATATATATACATGCAGGGGTGCACATAACTGGTACGCAGGTAGGAATGATAGTCCTGCACAATGGGGGCTAATCGCCAAAACTCCATTACATCCACTTGTGTATTCCTGGCAATAAATATGTATTCTTACATCAAAACCGTGTCTCCTGATTGAAGTATGACTAAATAAAGAACCTTGACCTTGAACCTTGACCTTGAACCTTGACCTTGAACCTTGATTGAAGTAGTGTTAGTAGTGTTGTGCATTGAGTAAAGTACATCTTCTTTTAATCTAAAAATGTAAATATGTATTGATCTGTAGTGAATATGTTCCTATCTTATTCTGAAATGTAATTCGTATTTCTTTTTCTTTGGAGACCAGAAAAAAGGCAGGTTGCTATTTACACTCAGTTGTAGATAAAGGATCTGTAGTGCTGATAGAAAATGAAACTGGATAAACAGGAAGGCTCTCCAAAAGGAATAAATAACCACCAGGAAGGAAATATTAAAAAGCCTTTATTGTAGAGGCTAAATCATTAAAAACCCGACATGTTGTAACCACTCCGGGTCTTTATCAAAAGACACGTCTAGCCCCGACAAAGATCTGCAGTGGATGAAAACCGGTGACTTTTTATTGACTATATAAGAACGCTTTTTAAGGTTCCTCTCCTTGTGTTGCCTGGATCTAGTTCCTGTTTCTCCAGTTTCTTCTTCCTTTATCCACAGTTTAGTAAACACAACAAGCAGCTCTCTCTCTCTCTCTAACCGGCCAGAACTACTTGATTTCTTGCAAATGAATATAAGCTATTGAGTGGATTTTGTCAAATGTTGAACCCCATCCCTGTTTTCTAGGTCTCAGGCTCGAAAATGACATTTCCAGAAGAAATGACCATATCTTCCCTTCTAAAAGGGGAAAATAGAAAAGTCAGAATCAATATAGATGTTTTTATTTTAAAGAAAATTCAGATTGAACATAGTAAAAACTGTAAATTATAGTGTCCGTCCAAAGATTATTTTTTACTTATAGTGAAAACTAACCTTGGATGATGGTAAGGTAGACTAAAAGCTTTAGGAATCCAAAGTACAATATATAATAAGTACCCTGTATCAAGATTGATGCAAAACAAGTGACATTTGACCTTTTGAGAGAGATTTAGAAAAAAAAACTCCACCTCGGAGGTGATTTGGGTGGAAATGGGCGTTTTTGCCGTTTCTCTGGAACCCATTGGTCGATTTTGGTGATTGACATCTCTTTTTAACCGTTAGAGCCAATAGAATCGAAGGGGGATTTCCACATACACACGCACGTTAACAAAAAAAAGTGGGGGCTTCGCGCATACAGTTTTGGCCAGAGCGAACCTATCTCCCGCTCTGACATCTGGAAATGGAAAAGCAGGTTTATTGCTCATGGATTATCAGAAATCATTTCAAAGGGACACAGACACACATTGGATTAACCTATGGATTAACTTCAGCAGCGTTTTTATAGTTTTAATGCCATTGAAGACCACTTTTGAACAGACAACGACAAAGGTGAGCCATTTTGCCGTTTTAGCTACCTAGCGCCACATCTTTTGATGTCTGTTTTTGTTTATAAAGTCGCGAGTTCTTATCATGAAGTGATAATGTAGGTATCGATCGATTCTGTGTCATCTCACGATCAGATCGATGGGTTGGACGTGCAGCTACGATAAGTAATAAGGGTGTTATGAGTGAGTTTCTGTGAAGTAATGCGTTAGCATTTGTGTGCTCGTGGCTAATTTAGAGGCTCAGCGCTAGCTTTGTGGGTTTAAAAAAAAAAAAAAAAAAGATGATCAGTTAGCTGAGTTTCTTCCCGTTACGTGGATATAAAACATTCATAGGTTATTAAATATTAAGAAGCCCTCAGACGCTGTTTCCTGCAGGTGATGCGTTTTTCCGCCCGGGGGGGGGGGGGGGGGGGTGGGGTTCAACAGGTTAAACAAAGTGTAGACCAAAACGTAGCAAGGTATTTTAAGTGATAATGTGAATCAGACACACCTTTGGGGAAAAACTGAACAGGTGTATGTCCACTTTTCACACTTTGACTTTCATTAACTAAGTTCAAATTCATTCAGTCCACAGCTGCATATTACATTACAGGTCACTTGTTAGACGCTTTTATCCAAAGAGACTCACATACTCAATACTGTGGACAATCCCCACAGGAGCACTTTGGGGTGAAGTGTCTCAGGGACACAACGACATGCTGACTGCAGTGGGGTTCGAACCTGTGCTCCCCTGATCCCAACACCAACGCACAATGCACTGCACCACACGCCGCATATAAATCATTCTCTAGCGTTCTCTAAAGGACTACAAAGATTAGACATCATTATAGTTCGATGGTTTAGTTCTCATTTAGTTTTACATTTTATTTGTAAATATTACAGTGATTTATAATATGTTCTCAATGGTTTGTTAATAAAATGTCAGAAAACAGTGAAAAGTGTCTTCCAGCTTCTCACACTCCAACGTGATGTCTTCAAATGTTGTGCTTCATCATTTTAAACCCAAAGATTTAAATTGAAATCTTCATTATCCCACCTCCTCATCAATCCAGATCTTCATCAAACCTCCTCTTCATCCCTTCTACTTATCAAAACAAGATCTTCATCATCATTACCAATATCTAGACCCCGGGAGTTTCCTATTATTCTCACAGCTGCATTTCCCCCTTAAGATATCAGGATCCGGGTCTAATAATCTTGAAGCACTTGAAATGTATTTGTGTTTATCTTACATGTTACAAAACCAGCATCTAGCCTGATGAAATACATCTTTGGGAACATGGAGTACTTAGGGTTGTGTTAGTTTTGGGGTATTTGGTGAGAGTTAGGCGTTGTTTAGCTTGTAAATGTTTCTTTAGAGTACGTGAACTCTCCTCTTGTCTAGGGCGGCTCGATTATGGCAAAAATCATAATCTTGATTATTTTAGTCAATAATTGATATCACGATTATTAAAAACGATTATCCATTTACCAAAAACATTTTGAACAACAGTTGATTACCCTGAACTTTAATTATAATTCAACTGAAAAACCAATAATAAAAAAATAAAAAGTATAACAAAAAAAAAATAATGGTAATAATACAAAAATAATCGTTTTATTTCGATTACGTTGTTTTCGTAATCGTTGCAAGCCATAATCGTAATTGCGATTAAAATATGATTAATTGAGCAGCCCTACTCATTAGGGATGTCCCGATCACCTTTTTTTACTCCCGATCCGATTCCGATCATTTGATTTTGACAATTTGCTGATACCGATTTTTCCGGATCCGATCTTTATGCAATGCATTAAGAGATATTCTATCCAACATGGATATAGCTTCTTTCTTTCACAGCAGCATTGGATCAGTTCAGTTGTGCAGCATTGGATCAAAACAAAATAAAGCTTATCAGTACTCGTTAGCTTACTGCTACAATTAGACACTGCGCCCACTCTGTTGCCAGATTTGAGAGAAATAAGCAACCAGGTCTATGAAAACAAGCCCCGAAGAAGCAACACATACATGATGTTGTGTCATTTGAAACCAAACCTAAGGCCTCAGGATGACTTTAAGACTTGAACATGGGCATTTTTGTTTTGTAACATTTAATTAAAAAAAATTATAATAATAATAAAAAAAATTAAAAAATACGATCCCCGATTTTTTTGTCCCGATTCCGATCTTTTGAAAATCACGTGATCGGCTCCGATCCCCGATCACGTGATCGGATCGGGACATCTCTACTACTCATGTCTAGTTTTAAGATAAGATAAGATAATACCGACCTTTATTAATCCCTGTGGGGAAATTCAGTAGTTTAACAGCAACTTCTGTTAGTAGAGATATCGTAAATACTTTCTGTTGAGTGTCTGGACCCCTTTTAAAGCTTCAGATACCTTATTAGGATGAGCCATTTCACAGATCTCCATTCTGTCTGATGACTTCTGAATAAATGATTGGATTTGAAAAGGATGATGGATAGGATGTGTTCCTCGATGCCACTTCTGAGCCATGAGTGTGTTACAAAATGGGAAACCAGAGGGCGGCCATGTTTATTCGCCTCGTCCTTTGAACGTTTTTAACTGGGTGGGATCAGGCGAGTGTAAATGAATTAGTAGGCTTCTGTTTCCCTTCACATGTGTGCAGATCCTCCCACTGCCATCAAACAGGAGGAGAAAATAGACCCCTAAAGATCTGCTTCCACACACTTTATAATGCTCTTATCTTTCTTAATGGTATTTATCCGAGTTATATAGCATGGACAGTTCAAGCTTTGCAATATTGAAACTTAAAGGCTTCATTAGTCGGATGCACACGGTTACGGAGCAGTTTTAAGCGTTGCTACATGCAATAAACATGAAAAAGACGGAGAAATAGTGCAAGTGAGATGCTGGAATAAGAAATAACACACGTAAAAATAAGAGAAAACTGAATTTAAATTAAAAAAGTGTACAGTGGGATAAAAATACAGCTTGTTGTAAATATGTATAAATATGTGAACTATAGACATACATGTGTACTGTGAATACAATACATGATATAATAAATCCTTATAAATACATTTGTATCATTCCTGGAGATGTGTTAGCAAATGATTCATGCAGAGCAATAACTTTTTACCCCCAAACTGCTAATATATTATTTAATGTTTGATTTTATTACCACAAAGAGTGACTCTACACCACGTGGGTTTTTTTACAAACATGCCCGAGGGATATATCAACTCATAACCAGTTCAGCTCGTAATATCAATTATTTAATTTACTAATAATATTCTTTGTCATAGCGAATGTTGTTAAGCTAAGTGCTTTTTTATTTCCTTTTTTTCATATATTAAAGAATAATATTTGTTCTTGCCATTAACGTCTTATGGAAGAAGTAATCAGATATATTACTTGAGTAGAAGTACTCAGATCTTGTAAAAGTAGAAGTACTCAGATCTTGTTCTTGAGTAAAAGTAGAAGTACTCAGATCTTGTTCTTGAGTAAAAGTAGAAGTACTCAGAACTTGTACTTGAGTAAAAGTAGAAGTACTCAGATCTTGTACTTGAGTAAAAGTAGAAGTACTCAGATCTTGTACTTGAGTAAAAGTAGAAGTACTCAGAACTTGTACTTGAGTAAAAGTAGAAGTACTCAGATCTTGTACTTGAGTAAAAGTAGAAGTACCAAAGTGTAGGAATACTCTGTAAAAGTCTTGGATTCAAAATGTTCCTCAAGTAAAAGTAGAAAAGTATTCTCATCAAAATATAGTTAAAGTAGCGACAGTAAAAGTAGTCTTTGTGCAGATTGGTCCATTTCAGAATAATATATATGATATGTTTTATAATGATTGATCATGAAAGTGTTCTCAAAGCTGGTAAAGGAGCAGCTAGTTTGAATGACTTTGTATACTGCAGGGTAGCTGGTGAATTTACTCCAGGTGGAACTAAAGTCTGATTTAACACTTGATTATATTTCACATCATTCATCCACATCTGACTAAAGGTATTAAATACATGTAGTGGAGTAAAAGTACACCATTTACCTCTGAACTGTAGTTGAGTAGAATTACACAGTAGCATAAATGGAAATACTCAAATACGTAAATGTTTGAACTTAAGTGCAGTACTTAGTTACATTACACCACTGAACACATTGAATAAAGCGTTTATGTTAAACTGTAGCTTCTGTTGGGTGGTGTCATTTTACATTTCTATGGGACAACAGAAACGTGAGAAGAGGCTCTGAATGAGGATGTCATCATGGCTCCCAAAGCAACAGGTTAAAACCCAGCGTCCAGCAGCCATTATAACCTCTTCTCCCGGTGTTAAAACACCTTAAAAACACCCCAAACACCGCGAGAGTACAGTCATATCTCACTGCAATAAAAATACTTGTCTTACCTTTGATCTCAGAGAAGTGAAGCAGCTTTTGGTCGCATATTAATATTCCTCCGGGACGATGGACCGGCAGTTTTTAAGTCCTTTAAAAATTACTTTTAACTGTAAAATAAAAAAGTATGAGCGACGGAGGGTCTCACACCTGCAGGAACATGAGCTTTGAGAGCACTTTCCTCCAGTTTCTCACAGTTTCTTCTCTCAGTTGTTAGTGTTTCCCAGGACAACTCCGGGGGAGGAGTCTGGGCTATTATAAGCCCTGTTTGCACTGGGTGTCTTTAAGAATGCTTTTTTTTAAAAACTAAATAAAGCACTTTTTCAGGTGTAAAACAGCCCTTAATGATCCAGGCTGCTATTTCTTGTAAATGCATTAACAACTTAAGCAAAGGTTCATCATTGGGACTGTTTTGGATGAGTCTCGTGGTCGCTGTTTTGTGGCATCATGAAGCTAGCTACATTCTTACATCATCCTGTGTGTGTAGGATTTTCAAAATAAAAGACACGTTTTACACGGATATAAAATATGGGTTTTAAAACTTTATATTTATGGCTTCAGGACTTATGAAGTAGTATTCTTTTATTTATTTTTTTATATTTTACTCCTTGAAGCTTTGAAATTGAGTCAAGTCAAGACCCACCTTTTTAGTTTGGCTTTCAACTGAATTATATTTTTACTCCTTTATTTTGTATTTATTTATTTCATATTAATTTATTTTCTAGGTTTGGAATTGGGCCTAAATGTCCTTGACCACAACATAAAAACACGTTTGGATAGCATAGAATAGTGTGTGCGTGCGTGCACGTGTGTGCGTGTGTGTGTGTGTGTGTGTGTGTGTGTGTGTGTGTGTGTGTGTGTGTGTGTGTGTGTGTGTGTGTGTGTGTGTGTGTGTGTGTGTGTG
Organism: Notothenia rossii; assembly: GCF_949606895.1. Classification (NCBI taxonomy): domain Eukaryota; kingdom Metazoa; phylum Chordata; class Actinopteri; order Perciformes; family Nototheniidae; genus Notothenia; species Notothenia rossii. Next base: position 5,035,643 of record NC_136904.1, on the reverse strand, counting down.
TGTGTGTGTGTGTGTGTGTGTGTGTGTGTGTGTGTGTGCTACAAACAGTGACATGACCCCAATACACAGTAAACCCAGATTTGCCGAGTAGACCTCCCACCGTCTGCTCTTTTATTTTGAAGGCGAAGCTACAAACGGTACAAAAACGCTTTTTCTGCAAACTGCTGAAACTTTACAAACATCATACCTTGGCTTCTGTTATCAATAAATACAAATACAGCACAATTTATTAAAGATGTAATGCATACAATGTTATATTTGAGTTGTTGTTTAACACACTTTGTACCTTGTATTTAGCAATATAACAGTTACCATTAGCTGTGAGTTTTCTCCAGCACTGTAACTGCTACTTGCTAATCTGAAATAGCCACCAAAGGTCAGAACATTTTAAACGAAATAAAATCTAAATATTTGAGACTATATGAATACAAATGATTTACTTGTAAGGTCTTTGAATTAGATAGATAGATAGATAGATAGATAGATAGATAGATAGATAGATAGATAGATAGATAGATAGATAGATAGATAGATAGATAGATAGATAGATAGATAGATAGATAGATAGATAGATAGATGGATGGATGGATGGATGGATAGATAGATAGATAGATAGATAGATAGATAGATAGATAGATAGATAGATAGATAGATAGATGGATAAATAGATGGATAGATAGAGAGGGATGGATGGATGGAGAGAGAGAGAGAGAGAATTAAAAATAGTATATCAAATATAAACAACATAACTAATTTTGGATTATTAAAATGTTCTTTAAAAATGCTAAAATACTGCAGTATCATAAAGGCTTACACAACAGGATATACATACTTTATATACATATGATAGTATATATAATATGTAATAATTTCACACTGAATTTCCATCTTTCTTTCATTGTTTGTAGTCCTTTCTCTCTTCCTGTTCCTCGGGTTGTCTCCTTTGTGGTCCATGTTCAGGACCGATATACCCAGCTGTCATTAGAGTGTGAATCACAAACACTTGGTTTGAAACTGGTGTAAGCATCATGTTGTTTGTGGAGGTTTCTTTGCTGTCTCATGGTGACTGCAGACAGCTAATCACCTTTCACCGTTCATGCTCAACTCTGACTGCTTTTTGCACATCTTTGCACACATGTCCTCCACTTTAACATATAATACACTGTAGTTTTCCATAGATATACTAACTTTCCTAAGTCCTCCTTTAGTTGTTTAGCTGTTAAGGTTATTTGTATAGTTGCATTTAAATCTGGTGTAAATACTTGTCTTTAGCATGCTTTTTTAATGCTAAATTGTTTCTTAAAAATGCTTATTTTTTATTATCCTTATACATTTCTTATTTTACCTACTATGCAACTTATTTTTTTTAGATAGTTTATGTTTGCACAACCAGATAGCAAAGCAAATTCCTTGTATGTGTACCTGGCAACAGACTTGATTCTGATTCTGATTCAGGCACCGGGGAAACTCTCCTGCGGTGTGATCCGCCCTCTGCTGGTTCTGAAGAACTTCTGCATTACAGGAACATGAATGGATCTGAGGACGAGGTTTTTAAATAAAGGAATTTAAACTCTCTGGCAATTAGAAAACTCAATCTTATCTAGCACACATTGCTACTGCCCTACACATTTCTCATCAACACATAATATATTCCTGCATTTATCTATTTGTAAATATTGAAGAAGCAAAAACTCTGACATGTAAATCCACTTTCTGTCTGTTTTTAAACACTGGGATTTTATCTGCATGTATTTATTGCACGTATGTATGCAAGGTATATGTGTACATATTTCTTCTTGTGTTGTGTTCCAAAGCTGTTACCGTTCATGGTGTTCGCGGGTACATTTTGACCCATGATTTATCTTAGCCCAAAACACTCAAAAGAATGACAATCATCCAATATTGTTTTAACTAAATCATAACTAACTTATTATGCATTCATAACCGTACAATCCTGATGTAATGTAATGTTATGGCCCCAAAACACATTACACTACATATTGCACACGTGCATGTTTGTGTTCAGGTTCAAGTGTTAAAATTAAAATAACCATTAAGTTACAATTTGACCCCGAGTCATCTAAAACAATTCTGCCTGAACACCAAATTATACACTTTTTTTTAGAGACCTTCAGACTTGGCTAAAATGGTCAAAATCAGTTTTGTAGTGTTTATATAGCTGTGATGGAGGATATCATGAAGCCTTGTTCCGATAAAAAAAACTAGAGCGTAGTTATTATATAGTTTTAACTTGAAACGGACACAACATAAGGGTTACGTGTATGGATACATATGTGCACTTTTGTTTTATTTTATGACTTGTTATGACAGGATTGCTTTTTAAGTGATGTTGTACCTCTACAATGACAATAAAGGAACTCAATTCAATTCAATTGAGGCATTTGGCGATGGTGCTGCAAGGGAGGCAACGAGTTATGGGTTACTATGAGGCCGTTTCTGGACTCAAATATTCTTGGCTGTCCGTAGTGTCAACTATGGAGGACGAAGGCGAAACATCATAACAATTATTAAATAAATACAAATGTAAATAAATGAAATGTAAATAAATGAAGTAAATGTATGCATGAATAAATACAAAATAAGTTAAATGCCGAACTGATGCATGGTGGAAAGGAAAAAGGACAAATGCTTTTGCACTAAAATGCTCTTCTGGATGTGTGTCTATCAGTTTAGTTGCCAAAAGGTACAGACATTTGTATCCAGTATCATTATAAAAGCAAACTCAAGCAAAACAACTCATGCAGTAGAACGGTTTCCTTATATCCAGAGATGTGTCCCTGTCTGTTTAGCATTCAATTTCCTCTAGTCCGCTGCAGTCCATTAGCGTGAAAGGTTTTCAAATCAACCCTGCATGGAAATGAATTGTGCAAAGACCTTGTGTGTTTGTTGTGCACACACCTGTGTATAAAGGGTGCAGTGTTTGGAATAACCTTACTTTTCACTAGGTTTCTGTGCATTATTGTGAATGAATGAAAAGCAGAGCGCAGCTGAGAAGGACATTCATTCCCTGGCTTTAGTGAGCAAATAAAAGTATGTTTTCTATAATAAAGGACAGAATCAAAAGGATCCATTATAGCTTGCAGATCAAGTACAAAGATAACACATGGGATAACGATCTGTTTCAAATCCTTCCCTTCCCAAGACTCATCTGACTGGCGTCTTTAGAGTTAATGAAACAGAGATTGTATTATGTGGTTATGAAAAGAAAAAACGTTCATGTGAGCCTACACTTCAAATCATTTCTATAATAGAGTCAGAGTGGTCCCCGGGGTATGAAAATATTAGGTTTTTAAAAATTAAACAGTGGGAGTCTTGATAACTGCACATAATAAAATACGTATTTCAGTGATGGCTGTGAGAGTGTGAGAGCAGACTGACCTATCACAGCCAGGCACATCATTCTGAGTGCACTTTCCCAACACAGAGTCCATGCTTTTGTTCCTCTCAGCATTGCTTATCTGCTTGTCTGGGTCATAACTGTGACAAAAGCATTACTGATAGACCACACCGTTATCTGCTGACACTTACAATAAATGCCTGTTGCCAGAAATAATAAATAAAACAATAAATATCCTGTTTGTCACTGTCTTCAGCTTCAAAGACATTGAAGCACCATTATGTTGTATTCCGGATTAATCTGGATATAACGCCCCTACAGATTCAGAGGAATTCACTCTTACACCGCTATCCTACAGAATAGACTACAGCTAATGCAACAAATAGGCTTGTGCTAAAGAGCATCAAGAGGCGCTTTCACACCGGAGATCTTTTCCCCGTACTTTTCACGTTTATTTTCGATAGTTCCTGGAATTTTGGGTTCACACCAAAAAGAGTACTTAGTTCCGAGAACTTTTACCCCCCTTTTCATTCCCTGCTAGAGAGGTGGGACTATCCTGGGGGGAAAGTACCAATTTCGGATTGGCTGGGCGGATTGCAAACCATGCCCAGTAAAACTCTGAAAAGCTTTTGAAGCCGCCATTGCATTTGCTGGCATTAGCATTATTAGCATTAGCATTAGCCCCGCGCACCAACGGAGAGAGACTAACTTATGGCAACACAAAAGAAAACATGGGAGCGGTGGAGTGATGAGGAGGTATCGGCGTTCTGGCGATTTCTCCCAGCAGCTTCTACTGAAGCCAGTCCCCAACTCCAGGGACTTCCGGCCGGGGACTCCGGGTGGCAGTATACGCCGTGAAGTTGTTTGCGGCCTGCCAGTAAACCCAAAGCAGAAGAAGAAGAAGTGACGTCAGCGGCTCATTTGAGTAATCTTCCCTCAGGGAATTTATTCCGGTGTGAACGCGATCGGCTCTTAGTTCCATGGGGGAACTAAGAGCTGGGAAGTACGGCAAAGTACTTGGTGTAAACGGGGTCTAGTAGACCAGCCGGAGGATATCGGAAGGAAACTTGAAAACATATTCTCCATAAAATATATTACAGTTTCAACAAGATCAACTAATAGCTGTAGAGCTTTTTGCATTTCTTAAGCACAGATTGCAAGATCCAACCATCAAAGTCACATAGTTTAAGAACAAACATGGCATCAAAATACATTTTCAACTATTTTTTTTTCAAATTATAACATAATGTTGCTTCAAGCCTGATGCGTAACATAAATCAACGTTTGACTTCTGAAATGTCTGCAAACTTGAGGAACAGCTGTGCTAGTGTTTGGATAAATGATAGGGAGCTTAAAAATTGGACACATATCTAAACTTGAGTTGATCTTTTTCCTTCAGAGAAAGGTATTGTGATTTTCACCACCAGTATTCAGCTCCTGCAGCAGCTCAGTTACAAAGACATACTGTGCTGCAAACTATATTGCTGTCAAAAGATCTACTTTGGGTACTTTCTGTATCTGGCACCTCATCAAACTTGTGCACACAATTTTAGAAACATGGGGTTCCCATCACTGTATGTGAAATTGAACCACATAAAGGTTGTTTTGATGGCCCAGCAGGCAGCCAGGCCTTCATCCAGGCTTTCTCGTCTCTCCTCCACCTGCAACCAGTCGAGGGTTAGATAAATAGCAGGTGGTATTGAAAGGAGTACCCATTCACCGCCATGCTGAGCCGCACTTAGACACATTATTGCAGTCTGGAGGGGGAGTGGAGACGTGGTGGGAATGTGGAATCAGGGCTGTGTGCAGACTGCCAGGACATGAGCGAGAAGGGGAGACAAGCGTGACACAAAGAAGTACATAGCTGCCTTTGTGCTGCAGTAAAAAGGAGGTTTTGTAAGTTTGAGGACTTGGTTGGAAGAGGATGGAACAGATAGCGCTGAAAAAAATCCAGCCAGAGTAAACACTTGGATGTAGAGACAAATACACACTGAGAAAGGAGAGGCATATCATTTGGCTGAAGGGCCTTCAGAGTGCTGCACATTCAGTGGGAAGCTTCTTACACATGCTTGGAGTAGTTTGAACTTCGAAACCCAAACTAATGTAACGTTTGACAAAAAACCTGCAAGCTGAATAACAGCCAGTCTTCAATAGCAACGGCCCAAAACATTTCCATCAGGAGAAACATGCAGCATCTTCTGAAACGATGCAAATGTGAAAACTAAAATATGCCAAAACACATGAAGAAACATCTTCAACAACTTTAACAACACATGCAACATTTAGAAAACATTACAAAATTGATGAAACATGTGCAGCGTTTACTAAAAGTGCTGCATAAACCAAACGCTGGGGACTCACACAGTAAAAAAAGAAATGTGGCGCACACAGCTGGGAGACCAGGGGACACTAAAGAGTGATGCACGCAGCTGGGAGACCAGGGGACACTAAAGAGTGACGCACACAGCTGGGAGACCAGGGGACACTAAAGAGTGATGCACACAGCTGGGAGACCAGGGGACACTAAAGAGTGATGCACACAGCTGGGAGACCAGGGGACACTAAAGAGCGATGCACACAGCTGGGAGACGAGGGGACACTAAAGAGTGATGCACACAGCTGGGAGACCAGGGTTTTTTCTCAATCTCGAGTAAAGCTGCTCCAGAGCCACTATTTCAAGCATACCACGTCATCGAGTCCTGCCGAAGGACTGTTCCAATGTCCAGCATACTTGGAATTCTACCGAGGCCGGCGTACTCCGTAGCGAGAAATTTCGAGGCTGCACATGTGTAGACTCTGCGGTCTTAAAATCCCCATAATGCTTTGCGCAAGGACCAATTTCCAAATCTTTGGCGGAAATCGTGCTCCATTTAAGGCGGGGCCTCGCATATGACGCACACCTGTCAGCCTGTTCCACCATTCTCCGTTTTCCGAGGCTAGGAAGGATTCTTGCCTTGCTTCTGAAGGACCTGACTCGGAGGGACATGTGCTACCAAGGAAGCGTCCTCGACATTGAGAAACACCTTATGGTACACTAAAAAGTGACGCACACAGCTGGAGGCCAGGGGACACTAAAGATTGACGCACACAGCTGGAGGCCAGGGGACACTAAAGAGTTACTCACACAGCTGGAGGCCAGGGGACACTAAAGAGTGACGCACACAGCTGGAGGCCAGGGGACACTAAAGAGTTACTCACACAGCTGGAGGCCAGGGGACACTAAAGAGTGACGCACACAGCTGGAGGCCAGGGGACACTAAAGAGTGACGCACACAGCTGGAGAACAGGAGACACTAAAAAGTGACGCACACAGCTGGGACGGAGCGCTTGGTGACGTTCAGGATTATAAAGCTGAACAACTGTATCTGTTGCAGAGTTAGTCTGTCTCATAAAAGTAAGTGTTTGTCAGTATATCTGAAATGACTAGGTTAGCTACGTTAGCTAGCTAGCTTACAGTAGATCTGCAGTAACATCAGAAGGAGTCATGTGATCACATTATTAAAATAAGACCATCAAACATTTTAGGTGAGTTTCCAACAACGGAGACAGTTGTTCAGCTTTATCATCCTGAACGTCACCAAGGGCTCCGGTCCCAGCTGTGTGCGTCACTCTTTAGTGTCCCCTGGTCTCCCAGCTGTGTGCGTCACTTTTTAACGTCCCCATGTCTCCCAGCTGTGTGCGTCACTCTTTAGTGTCCCCTGGTCTCCCAGCTGTGTGCGTCACTTTTTAGTGTCCCCTGGTCTCCCAGCTGTGTGCGTCACTTTTAGTGTCCCCTGTTCTCCCAGCTGTGTGCGTCACTCTTTTGTGTCCCCTGGTCTCCCAGCTGCGGTCGTCACTTTTTAGTGGCCCCTGGTCTCCCAGCTGTGTGCGCCACTCTTTAGTGTCCCCTGGTCTCCCAGATGTGTGCGTCACTCTTTAGTGTCCCCATGGTCTCCGTTGTGTTTTGAGCTTCTTGCAGAGTTTTGTATTTGCAGCGTTTGGTTTCTGCAGCTTTTAGTAAATGCTGCGTATGTTTCCTCAAGATGGTGAAGATGTTTCTCCATTTTCATGGGTCTTGGCACGTTTGTCTATTTGAGACTTGTAAAGCTCAAGAAGAATCTCTCCGTGTAAATATTTGACTTGTTAAAACAAAACCAAAAAGATTCCCTCACTGTTATGCTTTAAAGTTTCTCATCATCGTCATTTCGGGTTTAGTTGACACAGTATAAAAAGTTCTGACGGCGTAAAGACCAAAATAAAATCTGGAAGCGTCCTCTGGGTTAAAGCTGTCTGTTTTCCCTCACTCAGCTGCCACCCACCATTTGTTTTTCGCTGGAATTTCTACATGCTAAACCCCGAGGAAAAACAATTCTCAGGGCATTTCACACATGTTACTGTCGGCTTTAAATTGACTCTGGATGTGTGATGTTCTAGCAGCCGTGTTTTTTACCCTCTTCTCAGCTGGTGAGAAAGTGTCAGAGCATCGGAAAGGCATCTCAGGATTATCTTGATGTGTGGTGTAATTGCACAGATAACAGAACACCAGTCGTGTTGCTGCCATTCAGCAGATTGGATTGGGAAATATCCAACAATGCCGTCCAACCAAACCAATGTGTGTGTGCTCCTTATTAAAGGTTAATCTTATTTTACTCTTTGTTTTTTAAATTCTTACAACAAATAATGTTAGAAAAGCATCAAACCAGGTATAGATCGATCCTACTATCAACAGTCCCCGTGAAAAAACAAAGCTCACTGCTCTGCCAATGAGCTCCAATGTTGTCCAATAACTATTAAAATCACGTTATTGTTGCATTGGGGAATTTTTTTTATAGCTATAACTATTTTGAGGCATTCCCACATTCTGCTGGAGCCAGTAATAACCAGAGCTCTTTATTATTCTGCTGCTGAAAATAGGTTGAAGCAAAAACACAGTGTACACAGAATAGTATTTGTTTATAACTAAAGTGCCCAGTTTTTAATGATGAGATTTGTTGACAATGTAAAAACTATTTTGAAGATACGTAAAAAGAAGGAAAAGAAATAGAAACAGTGCAAACACACAAAACAAGGACAAGTACACCAAAGAAAATAGTCAACAACAATTGAATATACTTGATTGTCTTCACTGGTCTTAGGTTTCTATTCAATTGCTGTCCATTTTGCTTTGGACTGTAGCACCTCTCGTGAAATATTTATAAACCATGAGTTCCTGGGATCAAAATATGGTCCTTTGGGAGGTTTTACATAAGGGTGATTTTAAATAAAGTATATTTAACCATGCCGGTTGATCAAGTTTGATAGTCCTATTCCAATAGGATCCCATAGAGAATGCAGGTCATTTTTGACCCACTTATGGAAGCTTGGGGTAGTAATACAAAAACTACAATTTCTTAAAATGTAAATTTTTAATTTGAATGGCGTGATATCCAAATCATGTTTTTTGAGGAATAGCAGGAATATGAAATGATAAAAAAATGTAATTACAAAGATACTTCAAGAAAACCACCTCACCGGGTCCAAAAAGACCCACTTATGCATCTAAGGGTAACACGAGTAAAAACATTCTAGAGACAGACAGAGAAAAACAAGTAGGAGAATTTTCACTGTCAATGGTCAGAATTCAGATGTTTATGATATAAATATGTATTTATTTTATAATTAACATCCCCAACGAATAACCCCAGTACCTGTCATGTCCACCAGAGGTCAGTGTGTGTGCTGCTGCTCGTCTCGAAATCCATATGATCCCATCAACTGGGATTTACTGTAACCCACCACCATACAAATCACTGTCACAGAGTGTGTGTGTGTGTGTGTGTGTGTGTGTGTGTGTGTGTGTGTGTGTGTGTGTGTGTGTGTGTGTGTGTGTGTGTGTGTGTGTGTGTGTGTGTGTGTGTGTGTGTGTGTGTGTGTGTGTGTGTGTGTGTGTGTGTGTGTGTGTGTGTGTGTGTGGTCCACCAATCATTCCGGAGAGTTAAATAACTTGTTCAGACCTAAGATGATGAAATAAATGACTTTCAACACAGGATGTATGTTTTGGAGTTCCTGCACATTTGTACGTTTGCTTATTATACCGTGTGTGTGTGTGTGTGTGTGTGTGTGTGTGTGTGTGTGTGTGTGTGTGTGTGTGTGTGTGTGTGTGTGTTTAGGTCAACGTTTAAATGCACTGCACGTTTGTGTGTCATGAAGTCCTGCTGGATGCACGCCAGGTCAGGTGACTTTAAGCTGGGGTGGCGTTCCCAATCAAAGGAGAGGGATTTGGGGTGTTGGGAGCCACGCTGCTGTGTGTGTGTGTGTGTGTGTGTGTGTGTGTGTGTGTGTGTGTGTGTGTGTGTGTGTGTGTGTGTGTCACCTCCACATCCCACCTCCACTCAGCAAAGCCCCGCAGATTAACTCCTCAGATCTCTCTCTGTAATTAGGAGTAAACAGGAGGGAAGCCTCAGAGAGGAAACTCAAAAGCGCCCACAGTCGGGGGGGATAAACAAAGAGGGGCTGATTTATTGTTGCTGCAAGTGTAATCTCTGTGAATATTTCTATACAACCTGCAGAGCTTTTGTCCAGTGGGTTACATAGAGGTTTCATATGGAGAAAATAAAGTGAATTATATAAGACATGAACAACATTTCTCTATTTAAAAGCTTCAACCATGTTCTCTTCCATAACTGATTCTTATTCATCAAAATTATCAATATTAACTTGCTTCGATTGTTATAATTATTGTGTCTGTACAAGAGACAATATTTATTTGTATTTAGTATTTATTTAGTATTTATTCTGTATTTATTCTGTATTTATTTTGTATTTATTCTGTATTTATTCTGTATTTATTTGTATTTATTCTGTATTTATTCTGTATTTATTTTGTATTTTGTATTTATTTTGTATTTATTCTGTATTTATTCTGTATTTATTCTGTATTTATTTTGTATTTTGTATTTATTTTGTATTTATTCTGTATTTATTTTGTATTTATTTTGTATTTATTCTGTATTTATTCTGTATTTATTTGTATTTATTCTGTATTTATTCTGTATTTATTTGTATTTATTCTGTATTTATTTTGTATTTATTCTGTATTTATTCTGTATTTATTTGTATTTATTCTGTATTTATTCTGTATTTATTTGTATTTATTCTGTATTTATTCTGTATTTATTTTGTATTTTGTATTTATTTTGTATTTATTCTGTATTTATTCTGTATTTATTTTGTATTTATTTTGTATTTATTCTGTATTTATTCTGTATTTATTCTGTATTTATTTTGTATTTATTTTATATTTCTTATTGGTTTTTTGGTATGTCTTTAATTAATTTTCCTTTTAAATAAAAAAATGTTGTGTTTATTTTGTATTTCTTATTTATTTACATTTTTTTGTTTATTCTTTAGTATATTTCTTTTTGTGTGGGTGTTGTAGTACTTTGTAGACCCTGATATTTAAAACGTTTTTTAAAGTGTTTTTTATTTGATATTTTTACTTTATTTGATTTTTATTTTACTTTATTCGTACTTTTACTGCTGTTCTGTTAATTTGTGTTTTGCAATGAATGGATAACAACGTTGCTGTATTGTGATGAAACCTGCACAGCTATTGCAATTGAAAATATTATATACTGTACATACATTTCTGTAGATTAACATCTTGTTGTACTCTTATTTGTATTCTTATATTTATTACATTTTTGCTTCTCTTTTACACCTTAATTTGTTGGCATGCACCATTATTATTATCATTATTACTTTAATTTATTTTTCTTGATTTTCTTGATTTTTGATTTTATTCATCTGTGTGAATCTTTGCTCTCCTGTTTTTTCACGCTTACCCTCTTGCTGCTTTCTACAACTGAATTTACCCTCGGGGATTAATAAAGGTTTATCTTATCTTATATACCAAAGCAAATTCCTTGTATGTTGTATTCCATGTATTCTTATTGTAGACAATTTTATTTTATATTAGTCTACTTAAATTAAATCAGAGCATACATTTTGCGGGTGTGGCATATATGGATTATATTTCACATTATGAATCCATTCAGATGAGGGGGTAATTCTTCCACCTTGTAGGATTTTTTAAACACTTTCAGACAAAGAGAGAGAGAAGAAAGGAATCAAAACTTCCAGGATGTTTCCAGGACTTGCCTTTTAGCCTGAGATGCAAAAACATCCACCCTAAAAAATGTAACACCGTCTCAATTAGAGCCCAGTCAGCACAGGAATAACAGCAACACACAGTTTGTAGCGTAGCATTCATTTACACAGTAGGGCTTTGGTTCCTGTGTTTCTCCTCTGCTTGTTATTTCAAAGTTATTGCATGAAAAATATGAGGCACAATAAAGAAAAGTGAAGTGAAACATGAGCAGGTGAAATCCTGAGGGGCTTCTGATTCAGAAACATCAGAGAGAACAAACAACAGCAACATTTATCAAGAGTTCACGAGAGGACTCTTTAAAGTAGAGACACTACATACTGATATACACCTGAACATCAGCAGGAGAGGACTCTTTAAAGTAGAGACACTACATACTGATACACACCTGAACATCAGCATGAGAGGACTCTTTAAAGTAGAGACACTACATACTGATATACACCTCAATATCAGCAGGAGAGGACTCTTTAAAGTAGAGACACTACATACTGATATACACCTGAACATCAGCAGGAGAGGACTCTTTAAAGTAGAGACACTACATACTGATATACACCTGAACATCAGCAGGAGAGGACTCTTTAAAGTAGAGACAATACATACTGATATACACCTGAACATCAGCAGGAGAGGACTCTTTAAAGTAGACACTACATACTGATACACACCTGAACGTCAGCAGGAGAGGACTCTTTAAAGTAGAGACACTACATACTGATATACACCTGAACATCAGCAGGAGAGGACTCTTTAAAGTAGAGACACTACATACTGATATACACCTGAACATCAGCAGGAGAGGACTCTTGAAAGTAGAGACACTAAATACTGAAAATAAGAATGATAAGAGCACTTTAATCAATATCTTGCCAGATTTTATATGAAACCAAACGTCCAAAAACACTTAATAAAATAACTAGATCAAAAGTAATCGTATACATAAATCTATTCCAGTAGACAAACATGAAGGGGTCTCCAACATATTGATATACTGAGTAGTGTTTTGGTGATATACTCCCGCTTATACATCCAGCACAATGTCGTACACAAAAGAGTATACTGATATACACCTGAACGTGAGCCTGATAGGGCCCCTTTAATATGAGCACTTGAGTCAAAAAGTTGTATATATATTTATCGAGTCTAAAGTTACCAAATATCCACAGTTTAGACACGTCAGACCAGTAAAACAGGGACACACAGGGCTGGGTGTATCACTTTTTCCCAGAATCCTCTTGCTGGAAGCTGTATGCATGAGACCTCTCTGTGATCCATCAGCTGTAATCCCAAAGTGTGCAGAGGACGTAAGAGGAAGGGCAGCGGGGGAAATCATTGTTAGCATCAAAACACCAACGTCCCCTCACATCAAGGCCTGATTGCACACTTTACAACCCATATTTTTGGGCTTGGATTGAGGATTACCTCTTGCATATAGTGTCAAAATAACTATAATTTCAGGGGAAGACTCGGGGTAGAGGAATGTGAGAATTAGATAAGGGATATTACCAAATACCTGGAACAAACTTCCAGAAACCTGCAGGTCCGCTGTTACTCTGATTACTTTTAAATCCAGTCTGAAGACTTTTTTTTTTGCCGCTGCTTTTAATTGAACTATTCATATCTTACACTGTAACTTTTATTCGTGTACCTGTGTCATTCATGTTTTATTATCTTTGCTTTCTAATGTTTATAATCTGTTTTATGCTCTTAATGTCATTTTTGTAAAGCACTTTGAATTGCCTTGTGTTGAAATGTGCTGTATAAATAAATGTGCCTTGCCTTGCATTGCATGAGGGTGTTAAACCCAACCGCAGCGTGTGATTGGTTGACGGTCCGTCTGGATGGATGGGTAATGGCGGTTAGAGGGCGGGGCTTGGAGGAGGGGTTAAATAGAAACTGGTGAAGAGTGTGGGGGCTAAATTTAGCCAATGGCTCTGCTGGGGTGGAGCTAATCCTCTTTGCACTCGAATTATCTGGCCTTCGGATTAGAGGGCTTTGCCTCTATGCAAGACATCTACTCTCTATAATGATGTCCCATAATGGGCCGTACCATTTGCCCTCGTGGGGGTGGATGAGGTGCCAGACTGGACACTGCAATGAATAAAGGACTCCTTATATGGGCCAAAGTTTGTCAGTATTTGCTCTAAAATGGCCTCTCCATTTGTGGTGGTTTCCATACATGTAATGTGATGTAGAGAGCGTGCATTTGTGACAGATGGCACATAAGTAGCAAATCATATTGATAGTAAAATGAGAACCTGGTGAGTTAGAGAAGTATACAGAGAAGATATAAATGTGTATTAAGTACTGCTGCATATTACATAACCATTTTGTCCTATTATCTCATTCTGGGCAGGCAAGTGGAGACATGGTGTCCAATCTGGGGATCGAAAATTGAATCTGTAAATTATTTGTAATGCTTTAAAACAGGGGAATAACCCTCTTGGTAACAATATGCAAAAAGTGCATGGATCACAAGACAACAACGTTTTAAAGCAGTGCTACAAAAGATGCATTATCTAAATAGTTTGAATAAAAACGGCCCCTTCAATGCAATAAATACACTGAACAAAAATATAAATGCAACACTTTTGTTTTTGCTCCCATTTTTCATGAGATGAACTCAAAGATCTAAAACATTTTCTAGATACACAAAATAACCATTTCTCTCAAATATTGTTCACAAATCTGAAAAAATGTGTGATAGTGAGCACTTCTCCTTTGCCGAGATAATCCATCCCACCTCACAGGTGTGGCATATCAAGATGCTGATTAGACAGCATGATTATTGCGCAGGTGTGCCTTAGGCTGGCCACAATAAAAGGTCACTCTGAAACGTGCAGTTTTGCTTTATTGGGGGGGTCTGGGGGGGTCCGAAAACCAGTCAGTATCTGGTGTGAGGGTTACGGTTAGGGTTAGGGTTAGGGTTAGGGTTAGGGTTAGGGTAATGTTGTGAATCGAGTGGCCTGTGTTCATCGTCCAACATACGCCTGCCCATACCATAACCCCACCACCACCATGGGCCACTCGATTAGTAGAAAGTACAGGTATTTGAGTTCAACATGTAAGAAGTCAAAGTAAAAAGTTGTCAGAAAAATAAGTAGTGGAGTAAAGTACTGATACCAGAAACATGTACTTAAGAACAGTAACGAAGTATTTGTACTCCACTACTTCCCACCTCTCTATATTCCTGTATGTAAACCACAGGAATGATGAGTGTTGCCGGAGAGCTGAGATGATCCATCTCCACACAGACTCATCCATTATCCCCTCTGCACTCACCCAACAAAACAAAAACCACCGGGCCGTCCTTCCTGCTTCAAGGGAAGAGTAATATTTCAGCTGGTTTCTTTTCTGCTGATATGCTTATTTGGAGTCTGAGGATGGACGAGCGGCTGCTGAGAGTCGGTGTCTCACTCAAGGACACTTCAGCACAACATAGAGCCATAGTGGGGGTGAGCTCTTCTACTTAAAGGACAGAAAGGCTCATCCTGGCTTCTGTGACTATCAATCATTGTGTGCATATAAAGTGTGGTACAAACTAAAGCGTGCACACTCCTGGAGGTCTCTTGAAAGCAAGTGCAGATCAGATTCAAGTCTTATAATAAACATTGATAAATTATATTTTCCACATTCAAAGACTCTCAGACTTTCCACCTAATTTCTGGTCGGTACACAGGAAACTCTTGCTGAAATGTTTTGCCCTTTTCTGTACATTTGTATTTCTGCAGACCCTGCTTAAGAGAACGACCCACAGTTCATAGCGCAATGACATCGTCTGGTTGCAAGTCAATCTGTATAGAAGTCTATGAGACAATCACTCGACTTTAAACTTAATTTATTACCTTAGTAAATATGTCTTTGTTGCTTTTGTCCACGTATTTTTACTTTAACCCTTTAACTATTCGTGAATTTTCATTGGAACATTTTCGGTTGCCCAAAAATGCCCTTTTTCATTGTTTTGGTTTTACTTTGCTCCATCCTGCCAAGTAACCTCTAGTTGCACAAACAAAGATGGCGACCATGGCGTGGTCCATAAACCAATGAGTGACGTCATGGTGATAACATCCACTTCTGATATACACTAAGGTCAAATTCAGAGTTACCATGAAAAGCCAAGTAAGACTGGTACATATTCGTTGCTCTGGTATGCCTAGATTTACAGATAAACACATTTAAAAGGACCTACATACAGCAGTACATCAAACACATCAAATCATATCACTAACAACTCACATTTTCATCAGCTCTCTCTTTGCTGCTATCTTACCATGGGTATATGTGCCTATGTTTTTTTATTTCCATGAATGCGTGCTTCCTTCTTCGATGAATGTTCTTTTTTTACTTCTGCCTATTATTTGCACCGGAAGGACCGATAAGGATCCTTGGCCTTGGCCTTGGCCTTGACCGTAGCATGTCTTGGTGTCATTGAGGCCACATGATAAGAGATATCCCATTTTTATTTACATTATCTTTAAGGCTATGCACCTTCTAACACTCAGACAGTTAAAGAAAGTTTTTACTTCCTATAGCCTGTTGCACTTTACACTAGACGGACTGTATCAATGGTTACTTTTGCCTATTATTTGTAACTTAAGAGCTATTCGATTTGTATTGACATCCTTTTCAAGCCCTTGCTGACTCTCACACTCAGACAGATTAAGGCAGGGGGGTCCAAACTACGGCCCGGGAGCCAAATGTGGCCCGAGGGCCATTTTGAATCGGCCCTCAGCAGATTCAGAAAGTATAATGCAATATGGCCCACAAATTAAACTTGTGCTTGTCTTATATTGTACTTCTTAAACATATATATGTTAACATGTATTACACAGTAGTATT
Source organism: Notothenia rossii (assembly GCF_949606895.1). NCBI lineage: Eukaryota > Metazoa > Chordata > Actinopteri > Perciformes > Nototheniidae > Notothenia > Notothenia rossii. The sequence continues at coordinate 5,019,318 of NC_136904.1, read as the reverse complement.
CATGTGTTAATGAGACCACTTTTCAAATAAATTCAGTCCATTCAAGTTCAAAACGTTTTCTAACAAATCTTAGTTGATGAGAAAAAAGCCCAATGACTTATTTGCATAACAAGCTTGAAATAGACCCTTCCTATTTCCTCTCATTCTTATCAATCTGAAGCTTCTGTTTTAAGGAATAAGCTGCTAACAAATTAAAGTGAACCCTCTGGATGGCTGTGATCTAGGCTGTTTGTTTTCTTAAAGCATTTTCAAGAATCAAGCATAATTTATGTACACGTGTTTGATTTAGCTAATTTATAACTGAATGTATGAGGCGATATACTTCATCTCTAGTAAGTGGCCCTCGTGAAAAAAGTTTGGACACCCCTGGATGAAGGCCTTGGTTTGGACATTGGGATCGGGTCTCTCTCCACAGTTTGTAGTTCCTATGAGTGGATCTTTCCTGTTGCTCTTTACACTGGACGGACTGTACCAATGTGTCCCAGAGGTGGGGGGGTTATTTCCGGGGAGTTTCCGGTGGGGATGAGCCCTGGTGCGGTGGGGGGGTGGGGGGGGGGGGGGGGGGGGGGCAGGTTGTGGGGGATCGTGATGTTGGATCCTAATCCCTCAGCGTTGGCTGCAACACGGCCTTAGTAGGATAAACTGACATGGACATTTGAAAAATGCTACTTGGACGTTAGCAATTATTTAAATGATTAAATCAGAAGTCCTTTTTATCCAAAGGGAATGCCAACTCTGGTAAGGCCGAAAACTTTATTCTTTCTTAAATGTTTGCTGTGTTTGCTCTTTCATTTGTTGTTTTAAAAATTGAGGGGAGGACGTTAGAAAAAAAAATAGGCTGATGATGTACTTGCAGTGCCATCATTTGTTTTTTACGTATCTGTTGCAACAACTTTTAATTTCTTAATAATCCAGCAAGATTATAATACATGCAAACAAATATATACTTCAAAAAAGAGCGGTTACAATCAATGGTATTATAATTTTAAAACATGTTGGCTTTCTATGCATTTTGCCACCAGTCAAACCCTCTGCTTCTCATTATAGCTGATGCTTAGAGATATGTAGGAAACACAATACTTTAAAACCAGTTTATTGTCTTCAATTGCTTTTAAGAGAAATCTAAAGTCTCTGGAATCAGGATTATTTCAACCTAGCATATTTGCGTTTATGCATGTGCCTACAAATATCAAGTTACACATTTGATAAGGCCCATAAAGGCTGCTTTTGCTTTGTAAATTACGTGGTGACCATATTTAACTCATAGATGTGCAGCTGATCACTGTGACAGATGAGCGGACAGGAAGTCACCCAGAAATCATTAAAGACGGTCCCTCGACCTCTTTAAAGTCACGGAGGGGCTGAGATTAATGTGAACTCCCTGCTTTAGGGTTAGGGTTAGGGTTGTAGTAGATCCCTGCAAAAAGAATCAGGATATGTTTGTAATTCATCTGACCTCAGTGGCATCTAACCCTGTGATCATCAGCCATGTTTGTACCAGGACAAGCAGAAGTCTAGACGTTCGAGTTGTTCAATTTTGCTTATTTTCAAGCAAAGAAAAATGTTTGCATCGTTCAAAAAGTGCATGATGTCCCAATGCACATGTGACAAATCAAATGAATTGTCAGGTTAAGAAATGTTTCCTTCATATCAACTCCCTTGGAGCAGTTCCAAGTTTAGTACAGTGTGAAAAAACCTCAATAAAAGCAGATTGAGATTAAGAGAAAAACACTTAATGAATCTGAGGTTAAATGTTTAATCACATCCTTGAATGTGGTAGATAATTAATCAAATGTTCTGCAAAGTTAATTACATCTTACATCCGCAAATATGGGGAAAGATTGTGAATAAATAAACACTTCTTCCTGTTCTCTCTCTGATGGGAAGGCACGAGCGAAGTCCAGGTGAATGTAAACGAGGCTCAAGCTGACCCCAGATCAGCTGAACTGTTGAATCTACAGCTTTACTTCAAAAGTCATCAGCACTGCACAATGTGTCGGTAGAACGATCTACAGAAACGTAGGAAGCTATGAAGACAGAGTTTGGCTCGACTCGTAACTTATCCAAAAGGTCACTTGAGAAATGGAGATATCTTTTCTGTAAATTACAGAGTGACCTATCTGCTTCCTGTTAAAACTCAAACTGCCATTGATTTTCATGATTCAAGGGAAGCTCGTTGACTTTTCAAACTCCGGGGGAACACTCTCTCAAGGAGGCAGATCGTGACCTTTTCAAACTCAGCACAGCCATAAATGCTGATTTGACATGTGAATTATACACAGATCAATAAGTGAGAGGAGAGGCGGGAGAGGGGGGAGAAAGGGGAGAGGAGGACGTGTTATGTAAGCGCCAGCTGTGTGAGTAAAAGCTCTGAAAACCCTCTCACTTTCTCTCCTGAATCACGCATGCATTATTCATGTTAGTGGAGGAAACAACAAATGGAAACATGCTCAGATGATTGTGAAACTGCGATTGTGTTTATTACTCTCCAGGCAACAAAACAAATCAATGCATAGATATGTGATTTTGACATCAATGCAAACCCAGTAATCCTCAGCCGGCCACCTCTGCGACTCGTGATGATGAAACAATAACGTGAGGGCAAAATGAAAAACTCTGCAGTCTTAATCTGGATTAAATTACTGTGTTCGTCATCGCGGCTCCAAACCAGGACACAGCAGCCCAAACACAGCATGCATTTGTCAGATGATAGGAATGCGGTTGTTTCTGGGTTTAAAAAGTGATGTCACAGGAAATACCGAAAAATACCGAAAAATAATCGTAAAATGGAATTGGGTTATTAAAGGATGTATTAATTCAAAACGAGTACTATGGAAAACCTCTTACTTTATTAACCCTGTATGACTGATAACATGTTAATATTTACAACGTCTTTTAGAGATACTCGGGGCATGTTAAATGAGGTTTAAATCAGACCAAGTTGTCCGCCCTGCCGTGTCTTTAATTTGACTTAAAATATTATGCATGTTTTTGAGCGAGGGAAAAACACCTCAGTTTTTCTGTTTGATGCCATAAAAGCACCGAGTTTGCGTTCACATTTAAATAGATTTAAATTGCAATACCCAGAACCAAATAGTATCATGTCCTTCAGCATACAACATGTTTGGCAAAGTATTACAAATAGTGTTTTTGAGTCAAATGTGTCAAAAGTAAGAGACACAGTTTTTTTAATTATAATACAGTTTTTGAAGGCTAATGTTAGCTTCTAATAGCAAAGTTTAAGATAGAGATTGTTGTGTTGCTGACATCACTGATCAGTTGATTTGATTTATCTTGCTTAATGTGCAATTACTTTTAATTCCAGCTGTGGCACAAATAAAGGATTTCTGATTGTTACTGTAAGTTTTAGCGTTTGCCATAATAAGCATTTTCCGGTTTAAAACGCTGAAAATATTCATACAGATTTTTGCATAGCGTTATCTTACAACGTTTAAAAAGAGCGTCAAAGATACACAAGAATAAAAAAGAAATACAAGTATATTGACAATATATACAAGACATACAAATATAATAAAAAAATTTAAAAAAAATACAATTGTAAAAAACTAAGATATAAAAGAAACAACACAAAAAAACGTGAACAGGTAAAAAAGGACGATATTAGAAAAAGCAACACAAAAGTTTAAAATTAGGAAATATTGCCTAAAAATCCATCATTTCTGCAGTAAAAGCTGCATGGCTAGCTTTAAAGCTAACTGTCAAGGTGCCTTTAGCAGGGGGTGTAGCTGTAGAGTAGTTGACAAGTGATTTAAAAAATACACAGCTGCTCCAGATTGAGCACCTGAAGGTTAAATAAAGGTTTACAGTTAGACTCATTCCTCGTGAACTGTGCACAGAGTTTAGCATCTATGCAACTTTAATATCATATGTCTCCTTTTGCACTCTGTATAAAACACCAGATCCAGCCTCAGGTTGAACAATGTTTGGTTTGTAAGACTGACATCAGCGTGCACTCGTCTAATGATGTCAGCGCAGCAGCCAGCGATGTTCCTAACATGCAAAGTCTTTGTGTTATGGTCGTCCTGTTGGAGCCTCCGGTCTCCACACAAATAAAGACAGATCTGAACGTGTCATTGCTGCAGAGCGCTGTGTGACGGATCAAAATGGCGTCACAGCATCTGAGCGTAGAGACAATGAGATTATCTGCTAGTGAGGAAGGACACGCAGCCTGCAAGGCATGCTGGGAGTCCTGCACTGATTTGTCCTTTATAATGTCCCTTTGAATTTCTGATTTAAATACAATCCTGCATTTATGTTTGACCTAAAGTCCTTTACAAGAAGTTAGAAACATCATGAGTGGATTGATAGGGAAGTACAGTTAAGCAGCAAAAAGCTAGGCGAACAGAACTTACATTAAAAGCAATAAAGAATGTCTTGCTCATCTACAATGGCACAACATATTTAAGGCAAATCCCGTGCATTTGTTCTCTATCTTTGAGAGGGTTTTTCCAAAGAGAGTCAAAGGTCATACTCCTAAAGCTTTGTTGTGAATCCCGTCGAGACAGTAAGTAGGACTTCTGTCCCGAAGGAGACGTTGCATGGTGATGTCTCTGCTCCACAAGTGATTCCTTCTCTCCTGACAGATCGTGTGTGATGTGCATTGTGTGTTTCAGGTTCAGCATGCAGCACTGTGCACATCAACGAAGGTAAAAGTCTTTCGACGCAGCCGTTGAGGACTTAAAGTCGAGACTTACGCTCCTCAGAAGATCTCACCTGCAGCAGCCCTGAGAGGAATCTACGGCTCCTTGGGAGGATTATGCCATTAGAGGTTACAACTTGAGCTTTTCTTAGACTACCACGGCTACCGGGAAAAGTCAGTCCTGCTTTGCTAACACCAAGCAGGAAGCATGGATGACCCCTATCACAACAACGTGACCCAGCAGGGGACAGGAGGTGGAGAATACACCTACACCCAGGAAGGAGGGGGAGAAGGTCAAGATGGCTACCCGTACCAGGCGGACTACCCTCCGCAGGAAGAAGACGCTCGAAGCGACGCCACCGAGGGCGCGGACGATGACGAGCAGATGTACGAGGGCGAGTATCAAGGCGTTCCCCATCCCGATGAGATCAAGGAGGCTCGGAGGGCGGCTCGGTTGGAGGCCAGGAGGAAAGCTCGTCAGGCTGCACAGCAAGAGGAGGAGGAAGACAACCTGCCGGAGCAATACGAAACCCTGATGGAGGATTGTGGCCACGGGCGGTTCCAGTGGATGCTGTTCGCCGTGCTGGGCCTGGCGCTGATGGCTGACGGCGTGGACGGCTTCGTGGTGGGCTTCGTGCTGCCCAGCGCTGAGAAGGACATGTGCATATCCAACTCTGACAAAGGGATGCTGGGTAAGTGACTGCAAAGGAGGGAAGGTGGGGAAAAGTGGATGCATGTGGAGCGATGGAAAGTCACAACAATGTCGCTGAATGGAGGTTATACTAAAAGAAATACCCACGTGTTACTTAAATGGTAATTTGTCCTGACATGTGTATATCCAACTGCTGGGTAAGTGACAGCAATAAATGAAACTAAATCAAATCAAACTTTATTTGTGTAGCCCAATATCACAAAGGAAGTTGGTCTCAGTGGGCTTTACAGATTAAAAACAAACAACATTGTATATGATGGAGTTACAGCAAAGTGAGAAGACAAGATAGTGTTTGGAATACAAATAGAAATAAAAAAGTGCCGAGAAGGACATGTGCATATCCAACTCTGATAAAGGGATGCTGGGTAAGTGACAGCAACGGGAGGGAAGGTGGGGAAAACTTGATGTATGTGGTTCGAATTGTATTTGTACATACCGGAGTAAAACCGCCAGACTCAGGGACAGTTTTATCCCACAGGCCATAAGAGAGACTTAAACTCCTTCTGTAACCAGACGGTTCTGCGGAGAGCAGAGAGCATTCTGGCCTCTCCAGGTCAAGTTGTTGCAGATTAATTTCATCTGTTGCCATCAGGGCGTATGCTCTACCTGCTCTTAAGACAGATCGCTTTTCAGAATCAGTCATCCCCTCTGCACTCAAACTTTTAAATTCTTGATTGAGTTATTTACTTATTTATTGTGATGCAAAGAACTATTTATCGTGTAAATTGGATTGATCCACATCCAGGCTGTAGCTTATGTGCATATGACCATAACACTTTTTAATCTTTTTGTAATCAAAGAGAGGGTAAGGTGGGAAAACGTGATGTATGTGGTGGGAATTGTATTTGTGCCTAAATGAAATGATAATCTTGAAAAAAAGATATTTCGCAAACAGAGAAAGACTGCTACTTTCAACCAGTATTGTTCTGAAGGTGTAATAGTTAATGCAAAAAGGGGAAACAATAATACAAGTCTACAGTTATGCTAACCCTAACCCTAACCCTAACCCGTCCTCCAGCAATTCTTTGAGCTAAATGCTAACGTAAGCAAATTATCGAAGTTTAGCTTGTTAGCATGCTAATACTTGCTAGTAATAACCAAACCAAAAGTAATCCCTGATAGGGTGGGAATGTCATTTAATGTGCAGTTTATTTAGTTATAAACCAAAGTAAAGTACATTTTGACTGACGATGGTGTAATGGGTACATTTATAGGATGATTTGAGTTGTATTTCAAACTATATCAGAGTTCATTGTAATCCAACCAATAGTTAAGAAATGTTAACGGCTTGATTATTTTTTATTGAATTTTTTTTTTTAAAGTATTGGTTTTTCAGTTGAATTATACTTAAAGTTCAGGGTAATCAACTGTTAAAAACATACTGTTCAATGTTTTCAAAGTAAATGGATAATCGTTTTTAATAATCGTGATATCAATTATTGACCCAAATAATCAAGATTATGATTTTTGCCATCATCGAGCAGCCCTACCAGACATAGGAATGGGCAGCTGCTTTTGACATATAATCAATGTTGAGTTTATTGTGTATTAAGAAACCATAAACAGTTATAGCAACTTTGTTGTGTCCCGTCAAAAGTGTTGAGTTTAGTCTTGTTTGATGTTTTTGTTTGGTTCATTTTCGTATTGTGTCCCACTTCCTGTTTTATTTTGACACTCACCTGTTATGCTTCATTCCAGGTTCCTTGACTCCCTACCCTTGTGTGTGGGTGTTTCTCAATGTCGAGTGCGCTTGCTTGGTAGCACATGTCTTCCGAGTCACTTGCTTCAGAAGCGAGACAAGAATACTTCCTGGCATTCGGAAAACGAAGAGTGGAACAGGCGAGCAAGTGTGCAGGTGTGCGTCATATGAGAGGCCCCGCCTTACATTTTCCGCCACAGATTTGGGGAAATTGGTCCGTGCGCAAAGCATTGTGGGGATTTTAAGACCGCAGAGTCTACACATGTGCAGCCTCGACATTTCTCCAAACGAAGTACGCCGGCCTCGGTAGAATTCCAAGTATGCTGGAGATTGGAACAGTCCTTCGGCGGCACTCGATGACGTAGCATGCTTGAAATAGTGGCTCTGGAGCATCCTTCCTCGACATTGAGAAACACCCTGAGTCTCCCGTTCTCATCAGCCCCGCCCCTGATTGTTTCCATCTGTTACCTCTTGTTTCAATTCCCCAGTCTCCCCTTGTTTGGTGTCAGTTTGTCTTGCCCTTTCTCCATGCGATTACTCACCTTGTCTCAAGCCTGATTTATGCTCTGGAATTATTTTGTAAATTTGTTCCTCACTTAGTGAGCAATTTTCTTTTGTGCCATTTGAAGCTTTTTTGTCACCTCATCAAGAGTGTCGATCCTTATCTATTATCCTGTTCTTTGGAAATACTTTACCTCTGTCTAATGATAATACCTTGTGTTTCCAAGTTCGTGACAAACTTAAGGAAACAAATTAAATCGGGTTGGGCCTGGTTGTACTTATCTTTCACGCTAACAAAACATTTATTGCTGAGATCAAAATATAATTGAATGAGTAATCAACTTATGACAACGTTGACAAAGACGTTTAATTAATAACCCTAGCTATAGTAAAGTTTGCAGTCATCTCACCCGCTTTTCTACAGGTGCAGTGTTTGAAATCTGATGACAAAATACATTTAATTAAAGTCAACGTCTAATTTTTTCAGTGCATAATCCCTATGACCCACAACCATGTGACTCAAACCAACCAATGACGGTCACACAACAATATTATAACAATAATACAAACCATTACCCATACAAAACATATAAAGAAGTACAAACTTAATTACTATTACAGCTAAATTCCCCACTTTGTAGATTCCATGGCTTTTCCAAAACGTTGATTACAGTGAAGTGAAATCTGTTGACAGAAAACACGTAATTAAAGTGAACGTTTCAGTTTCTCCCGTGCAGTAAACACTGAGATCTGTATGCAGCAAGGAGTCAACTTAGTGGGAAATGCACCTTGAAAGCTCCTGACTTTCTGTGCAGACAACCATGCTGCAAATTAAAGCCCCTCACCTTATTTCCCAGGCTCCGTGTGTAGCCAGGCGATGTGGCAGATTGCACATTTCATCGTAACAACGGGCTCCTGGGATGAGGCTTCGCGAGAGATTGATGAGGATCCCGGTGGTGATTGTATTCGGTGTGTGTTCCCGGGCTAATATGGAGCATGTTGCAGCAGTCAGAGAGCCTTCAGGCCTCTGGCTGGGTGTATCAGGAGAAAGGATGGAGAAAATGAAATCACAGGGTGTGTTAGTGCAGAGCGGGAAGGGGAGCAAGCTGGCTGAGAATAGGAAGAAGAGTGAGCCTTTTTGATTCACGCTCAAGCTCCGTCCAACAGACTCAGCAGAAATGTTTTCACTCTTAACCTTCGTCTCGGAAAGCAGACTCCCAGAACTTTTGTTAAAGCTCACCTATTATGCAAATTCCACTTCTTCATGTCTCTTCTACATCAACATGTGTCCCCTCTTCTCCATGTCTCTTCTACATCAACATGTGTCCCCTCTTCTCCATGTCTCTTCTACATCAACATGTGTCCCCTCTTCTTTATGTCTCCTCTACATCAACATGTGTCCCCTCTTCTTCATGTCTCCTCTACATCAACATGTGTCCCCTCTTCTCCATGTCTCTTCTACATCATTACATTACATTACATTACATTGCATTTAGCTGACGCTTTTATCCAAAGCGACTTACAATAAGTGCATTCGACCAGGAAGATACAACCTTTAAGAAAACAGAATCATATAAGTACATCAGGTTTCATAGAGCCAAACATTTCAAGTGCTACTCAACTGGCATTTAGAAAGCCAGCCCTTTATTAGTATATAAGTGCTTTGTTAGTAATTTTATCGCTCGAAGTGGAGTCTAAAGAGATGAGTTTTCAGTTTGCGTCGGAAGATGTGTAAGCTATCTGCTGTCCTGATTTCAATGGGGAGCTCATTCCACCATTTTGGAGCCAGGATAGCAAACCCACGTGTTTTTGCTGACGGGAACTTGGGTCCCCCTCGGAGTGCGGGTGCAGCGAGCTGTTTGGCTGATGCAGAGCGGAGTGCACGTGCTGGGGTGTACGGTTTAACCATGTCCTGGATGTAGGAAGGGCCAGATCCATTCGCAGCATGGTACGCAAGTACCAGTGTCTTGAAGTGGATTCTAGCAGTTACTGGAAGCCAGTGAAGGGAGCGGAGGAGCGGTGTGGTATGGGAGAATTTGGGAAGGTTGAAGACCAGACGAGCCGCTGCATTCTGGATGAGCTGCAGAGGTCGGATGGCACATGCAGGTAGACCAGCCAGGAGGGAGTTGCAGTAGTCTAGGCGTGAGATGACGAGAGCCTGGACCAGAACCTGCGCTGATGTCTGGGTCAGCTGGGGACGTATCCTCCTGATGTTGTAAAGCGTGTATCTGCAGCAGCGGGTTGTAGCAGCGATGTTTGCAGTGAAGGACAGTTTGTTATCTAGGACCACACCCAGATTCCTTGCAGTCTGAGTCGGGGAAACAACAGAGGTGCCGATGTTGATTGTTAGGTCAAGAGTGGGACAATCTTTTCCCGGAAGGAAGAGCAGTTCAGTCTTGTCAAGGTTGAGCTTGAGGTGATGAGCAGACATCCACCGAGAGATGTCTGCTAGGCAAGCAGAGATGCGTGTGACGACCTGGGTCTCTGAGCGGGGAAAGGACAGAATTAGTTGGGTGTCGTCAGCGTAGCAGTGGTATGAAAAACCATGCGGGCTAATGACAGACCCGAGCGAGTTTGTGTACAGGGAGAAGAGGAGGGGACCAAGAACCGAGCCCTGAGGGACCCCTGTAGTTAATTGACAAGGGTCGGACTCGGACCCTCTCCAAGTAACCCTGTAGGTGCGGTCGTTGAGGTATGAGGTGAGGAGGGAAAGTGCAGTGCCTGAAACTCCAAGTTCTTGGAGAGTGTGAAGGAGGATCCGATGGTTCACCGTGTCGAATGCAGCAGACAGGTCCAGAAGGATGATGACAGAGGAGAGGGAGGCTGCTTTAGCAGTGTGCAGTTTGTCAGAGACAGCAAGGAGAGCAGTTTCTGTTGAGTGACCTGCCTTGAAACCAGACTGGTGCGGATCCAGAAGGTTGTTCTGATGGAGATAAGAGGAGAGTTGTTTAAAGACAGCGCGTTCAACTGTTTTAGACAGGAACGGGAGGAGAGAGACGGGCCTGTAGTTAATAACATCAGACGGGTTGAGAGTGGGTTTCTTTAGGAGAGGGTTTACTCTTGCCTCCTTGAGACTGTTTGGAAAGTGACCAGAAGTTAGAGAAGTGTTGATGAAATGGGTGAGAAATGGTAGAATATCAGGAGCGATAGTCTGAAGGAGGTTTGAGGGGATAGGGTCCAGAGAACAGGTGGTAGGACGGGCAGAGGTAACGAGGGTAAGAACCTCACTTGGAGAGAGAGGGGAGAAGGAGGTCAGTGTGTGGGTGAAGGGAGGGTCTGGTGACCCAGCGGTGAGTAAAGGTGAGTCAGAAAAAGAAGAGCGAATATCATCAACCTTTTTTTCAAAATGGTTAACAAAGTCGCTTGACAGAAGGGAGGAGGGGGGAGGTGCTTTGGGGGGGTCCAAGAGGGTGGAGAAGATAGAAAATAGTTTTTTGGGATTGGAATAGGAAGATTGGATCTTATCTTGAAAGAAAGTGCTTTTTGCCTGAGAGATGGAAGCAGAGAAAGAGGAGAGGAGAGCCTGATAGGTTAGGAGGTCGTCATGGTGTTTGGATTTCCACCATTTCCGCTCTGCTGCCCGAAGGATGGTTCTATTAGCACGCAGTGCATCATTTAGCCAGGGAGCAGGAGGGGACTGACGAGCCGGCCGCGATGTGAGAGGACAGAGAAAGTCCAGAGAGGATGAGAGAGTCGAGAGGAGAGTTTTTGCAGCAGTGTTTGGAGGCAGGAGTTGGAACGAGTCAGAGGAAGGGAGGGCTGAGAGCACCGATGAGGCAAAGGTAGAGGGGGAGAGGGAACGGAGGTTACGGTGGACAGGAGCAGAGTTAGATCAACATCAACATGTGTCCCCTCTTCTCCATGTCTCTTCTACATCAACATGTGTCCCCTCTTCTTTATGTCTCCTCTACATCAACATGTGTCCCCTCTTCTTCATGTCTCTTCTACATCAACATGTGTCCCCTCTTCTTCATGTCTCTTCTACATCAACATGTGTCCCCTCTTCTTTATGTCTCCTCTACATCAACATGTGTCCCCTCTTCTTCATGTCTCTTCTACATCAACATGTGTCCCCTCTTCTTCATGTCTCTTCTACATCAACATGTGTCCCCTCTTCTTCATGTCTCTTCTACATCAACATGTGTCCCCTCTTCTTCATGTCTCCTCTACATCAACATGTGTCCCCTCTTCTTCATGTCTCTTCTACATCAACATGTGTCCCCTCTTCTTCATGTCTCTTCTACATCAACATGTGTCCCCTCTTCTTTATGTCTCCTCTACATCAACATGTGTCCCCTCTTCTTCATGTCTCTTCTACATCAACATGTGTCCCCTCTTCTTCATGTCTCTTCTACATCAACATGTGTCCCCTCTTCTTTATGTCTCCTCTACATCAACATGTGTCCCCTCTTCTTCATGTCTCTTCTACATCAACATGTGTCCCCTCTTCTTCATGTCTCCTCTACATCAACATGTGTCCCCTCTTCTTCATGTCTCTTCTACATCAACATGTGTCCCCTCTTCTTCATGTCTCTTCTACATCAACATGTGTCCCCTCTTCTCCATGTCTCTTCTACATCAACATGTGTCCCCTCTTCTTCATGTCTCTTCTACATCAACATGTGTCCCCTCTTCTTCTTCTACATGTGTCCCCTCTTCTTCATGTCTCTTCTACATCAACATGTGTCCCCTCTTCTTCATGTCTCTTCTTCATCAACATGTTTCCCCTCTTCTTCATGTCTCTTCTACATCAACATGTGTCCCCTCTTCTCCATGTCTTTTCTACATCAACACGTGTCCCCTCTTCTTCATGTCTCTTCTACATCAACATGTGTCCCCTCTTCTCCATGTCTCTTCTAACATCAACATGTGTCCCCTCTTCTCCATGTCTCTTCCACATCAACATGTGTCCCCTCTTCTCCATGTCTCTTCTAAATCAACATGTGTCCCCTCTTCTTCATGTCTCTTCTACATCAACATGTGTCCCCTCTTCTCCATGTCTCTTCTACATCAACATGTGTCCCCTCTTCTTCATGTCTCTTCTACATCAACATTTGTCCCCTCTTCTCCATGTCTTTTCTACATCAACATGTGCCCCCTCTTCTTCATGTCTCTTCTACATCAACATGTGTCCCCTCTTCTTCATGTCTCTTCTACATCAACATGTGTCCCCTCTTCTTCATGTCTCCTCTACATCAACATGTGTCCCCTCTTCTTCATGTCTCCTCTACATCAACATGTGTCCCCTCTTCTTCATGTCTCTTCTACATCAACATGTGTCCCCTCTTCTTCAAGTCTCTTCTACATCAACATGTGTCCCCTCTTCTTCATGTCTCTTCTACATCAACATGTGTCCCCTCTTCTTCATGTCTCTTCTACATCAACATGTGTCCCCTCTTCTTCATGTCTCCTCTACATCAACATGTGTCCCCTCTTCTTCATGTCTCCTCTACATCAACATGTGTCCCCTCTTCTTCATGTGTCTTCTACATCAACATGTGTCCCCTCTTCTTCATGTCTCTTCTACATCAACATGTGTCCCCTCTTCTTCATGTCTCTTCTACATCAACATGTGTCCCCTCTTCTTCGTGTCTCTTCTACATCAGCATGTGTCCCCTCTTCTCCATGTCTCCTCTACATCAACATGTGTCCCCTCTGTGGAAAGAGACTCTGAAAGTTTCAGGAACAAAGATTCTCTCTCTTTTTGATCCATTTCTATAAAAACCTGTCTGAAAATGAGCTGATCAGATTTTGGCCACTTTATGATGTCATAACGATGTTTTGGCTTGTGCAGCCATTAGCCAATCACCAACCAAGGTAATCCCCCCCCCAAACCAAATCTCTCTCAGAGGGGCGTGGGGAGGGGCTCCTTATTTTAATCCAAAGTAACAGACAGAGAATCAGAATTTTGGAAACAGGGCTGAAACAGAGGGGATTATGGGTAATGCTGCAATGATCTGTTTGGTGTTTCAGCCAATCAGAGACAGGCTCTGGATATATCTGAGAGCTGTAATATGTTGATGAAAAACAGTATGATAGGTGACCTTTAAAACTCTGAGAAAGGAATGCTGGGTAAGTGACAGCAAACGGAGAGAGAGGGGGAAACTGGATACCTGTGGTGCGGATTGTAGGCTATTTGTTCCAAAAGGAAATAACAATCTGGAGAAAAATACATTTTGCAAACAGAGAAAGGCTGTTAATTTGAACCAGTATTGTTCTGAAGATGTAATAGTTAACAAAAAAAAGGAAACAATACTGAAAGTCTACAGTTATGCTAACACGTCCTACAGCATTTCTTAGAGCTAAATGCTAACGTAAGCATGCTAGCAAAGTGTTAACAGACTCACAGGAGCAGAAATGTTTTCAATCTTAACCGTAGTCTTTGAAAGCAGATAGACTCCCAAAACTTTTGTTAAAAAGAGGAGGAATAATTGTGGGCGCCCTTACCCTTGAAGGTGGTGTAATTGTTTATCCTTTAGGGGGAACATGAAAGAGGCGTATAGTGGGAGACTCTGGGGACAGAGAAGAGGAAGTTCAGGCAGTTTTTAAATATCAGGCTGTGTGGAGTTGCAGATATTTAACGAGTTCTCTCAAGGATTTTCTAAATTTGCAATTAAAAAGGTCTTGCATAGCATACAAGATGGTTTGATGATGTTTCCCTGCAACTATTAAAGGGATGGTCATTTGGTGTTTAACACGAAGACAATCAAATAAGATGTCCAGTTTTCCGTTTGATTGTCTTTGACTTTTTAAATGTTTGAAGAGATTTTCTTTCTTTGACGAACTCCAAACAAACTACTTTTACTGTTGCATGACATGTCAAAAATACATCTCATCTTGTGTATCACACTTTGATCTCTGGATTTGTTTGCGCTAGCTTATCGTAGCTCAAGGTGTTTGAAGCTCTTCCTAAGTCTTTGTTAAACCTAGCTGATTTGCTAAATCCGGTTGCCTTATTTAAAGCAATGTATGAAGTTGCTGCCTATAACGTCCTTTAATGCTGACTAATGAGAAGCAAGAACAGATATAACACGTTAGCTTTAGCATCCATGGCACCACCTTCCATCAATACCAATCACCAATCGATTTAACCCTTTCCAAGTAGCTACACAGGTTTAACTAATGTATAGAGATTTGCAGAGTGCAGATATATGTTTAAGAGGTAGTAGCATTCTAGTAGTTTAGAGTGAGAGGGTAATATCGTAGCCAACATCAAATGACAACTTAGTCTAGATTTATTGGCACAATTTTTGTTGAATGTCATTTAAAAATATACTTTTTATCAACTGTAAGGTCACATGTATACCAAATTAAGTTTCTCGATATTAGCAAGCTAACGTAGAATAAGACACCACATATCGGCCAATTAAATTAGCATAATCAGTGGAGCGTCATAGAGTGTAAGTATGCACTCGGTTTTATAATTGTATCACAATTGCTCATTGCAAATAGCCATACAAAAGATAACATAGACCTCTAACTGCTGTTGGACAAGAGCACAGATACAAGTGAGTTGATGTGGTATACAGAGCAACAACCTCCATGAGGAAGTTACGGGCGAAGCGTTGGACAGCGTTGGTCTTTGTGTTTCCAACATTACGTTTCACTTTCCCTTATTTCAACACGGACAAAATGTTAAGATTCCTTCAGTTTTGTGATGTTTTTTAGTTTCAATTAGTAATTCAGTTACCACAAATCATAATAGGATTACCCACTGATAACGTTCATTTAATTTGTGACAACATTCAAAATAGGGTTTCTTAATTTTGAATGTATGAACAGATGGTTCAGGCTGCAGACCAACACTTGAAACTCATTGAATTGCTACTAAATCCATCAATAGTCAACCAATGAAAAGCAGAACGATTGGTCAAATGCACCGGAGATTCAATTAAGTGTAATCAAGCTCTTTTGGTTCAACCTGTGCACACGGTAGATATTGTGCTGATGTGGAAGACACGCGACTCCAGTGCCTGACGTTATTTATTCTCCCGAGTCATTATCTCTTTATCCAGATGTCTGCTTCCACTTTTAATAATGCAAGAAATGACAAAATCCCCATTTCCCCTGCAGGGATCCGTTGTCTCCCCTGCTCTCAAGGACACTAGCAAGTGCATGGCGGCTTGTTTCTGCAGAGTTTGATCCCCCACCTGAAGGACAGGCTGTCCAATCACAAGGCCATCCTGTCAAACTGTCCATGTTTGCACCTTAAAAGCATGCACATTGCCTTAAGCAACAACTTGGCCAAGATAAGAGGTGACATATTAGCCTTGAAGCTTTATTTCCAGGTGTCCTTATCGTTGTCTTGTTCGTTTTTTTGCGGCTCGGCGTGTTTGGATAGTCGAGTAATCCACAAGGTGAACACTATGGCTCCTCGTGCCGTTAAGCAGCTTATTCCTGCTGTAATTAGGGCTGTGTAGTAAAAACACGGAGCAGGCAGCAGGTAAAGATTTAAAACTACTCGGAGAAGAGAAGTGCCCAGGTTGTAGGTTTTAAATCCTGACACCGAGCGCCTCTCTCTCCCGGAGAGTCGTTAAAGAAAGGAGGAACATAATCATTGTTATCTCCTCGCAGCAGTAATGGGCAGCGCAGTTGGAGGCTGGTAAAAAGCTGTAGCTTCACTACTAAACGAAATGCCAAAGTGGACTTTCTGCCAGGTGCATGCTGGGAAAAGGCTCCACCTCGCTGTCACTCAGAGCGGAAATCTGCAGATAAAATGGCGAGAAGAAATCCATTTTGCTTTGATAAACAAAAATAAAATGTCAGATTTGAAAGGTAAAATATTGTGGAAATGATGCATTCAATGACCTTTATGACTCAGCTGTTCTCAGGCAAAAGTGGATTTATTGTTCTCCGTAGGCCTACATCATTATGAATATTCAGATTATCAGAGCATCGCAGTGACTTCAAGCTGAGAGGGTTGAATTATTGTTTCTTTAAACCTCTGAACTCATTCAAGGGTAAAGAGAGCCCCCTTGTGGAAATCAGGAGTCATTTTTGACTCTTTACAGTACAGACACTACATACTGATATACACCTGAACATCAGCAGGAGAGGACTCTTTAAAGTAGAGACACTACATACTGATATACACCTGAACATCAGCAGGAGAGGACTCTTTAAAGTAGAGACACTACATACTGATATACACCTGAACATCAGCAGGAGAGGACTCTTTAAAGTAGAGACACTACATACTGATATACACCTGAACATCAGCAGGAGAGGACTCTTTAAAGTAGAGACACTACATACTGATATGCACCTGAACATCAGCAGGAGAGGACTCTTTAAAGTAGAGACACTACATACTGATATACACCTGAACATCAGCAGGAGAGGACTCTTTAAAGTAGAGACACTACATACTGATATCCACCTGAACATCAGCAGGAGAGGACTCTTTAAAGTAGAGACACTACATACTGATATCCACCTGAACATCAGCAGGAGAGGACTCTTTAAAGTAGAGACACTACATACTGATATCCACCTGAACATCAGCAGGAGAGAACTCTTTAAAGTAGAGACACTACATACCGATATACACCTGAACATCAGCAGGAGAGGACTGTTTAAAGTAGAGACACTACATACTGATATACACCTGAACATCAACAGGAGAGGACTCTTTAAAGTAGAGACACTACATACTGATATACACCTGAACATCAGCAGGAGAGGACTCTTTAAAGCAGAGACACTACATACTGATATACACCTGAACATCAGCAGGAGAGGACTCTTTAAAGTAGAGACACTACATACTGATATACACCTGAACATCAGCAGGAGAGGACTCTTTAAAGTAGAGACACTACATACTGATATACACCTGAACATCAGCAGGAGAGGACTCTTTAAAGTAGAGACTCTAAATACTGATATACACCTGAATATCAGCAGGACAGGACTCTTTAAAGCAGAGACACTACATACTGATATACACCTGAATATCAGCAGGACAGGACTCTTTAAAGCAGAGACACTACATACTGACATACACCTGAACATCAGCAGGAGAGGACTCTTTAAAGTAGAGACACTACATACCGATATACACCTGAACATCAGCAGGAGAGGACTCTTTAAAGTAGAGACACTACATACTGACATACACCTGAACATCAACATAATAGAGCCCCTTTAAGTCCATAGTATCTTTACTTTAACTGAAGTGAAGTACGTAAAGTGCTTCTACCAACAATGGCCTATTTTTTCCGATTGGAGTAAAATGTAACTTGTCCTTTGAGTGTAAAATGTCAAATTCCTCCTATAATGAGGTTTGTGTGTTTTCTTGCAGGTCTGCTGGTGTACGTGGCGATGATGGTGGGGGCGTTGGTGTGGGGGGGTCTGAGTGATAAGATGGGTAGGAGGAAGTGTCTGATCTACGTCCTGAGCATCGACCTGGCCTTCTCCTTCCTCTCCTGCTTCGCGCAGGGCTACGGCTTCTTCCTCTTCTTCAGGATCTGCTCCGGCTTCGGGTGAGACGGCACATTTTACATTAATATAAATATCAGTCCACTGGGAGCACAAATAGGGCAATTTTCTGGTTAAATCTGCCACTTACGATCCTGAAAATGTTAGAAAATGTATTCACTTACCCCCAAAACATCTTCAAAATGGTCCAAATCGGTTTAGCCATCAACCTATGCTAATTGTGCAAGTTGCCCAGAGTTTTTGTTATAATAACTGTCCTTTTCCATAATGTATCCTTTTAGTTTCTCACATTTTGACGGGAAAAGCACATCTACCATTACCACCAGAGTTGTTTTTATAATAACTGTCATTTTCCATAATTGATCCTTTAGTTTGACGGGAAAAGCAAATCCCCGTGTTCACATTTGATGATATTTGTTCCAGAATAAGACGCCTGACATTTAAAGTTTGATGAGTAATGAAAGTCAAAGTCAACTTTATTGTCAATCTTTCAGTTTGTGTGTACAGACAGAGGGATCGAAATACCGTTTCCCACAATCCTGAATACAAAAACACAAATATGTATAAAATATGTATAAAATATGTGTATCCTATATATACACAATCAACAGACACATTTATACACATGCACACATTAAGATAAACACAACAATCAATATATACAAAATAACAGAGCACTGAATAATGACGCTGAATCAATTAGTTTTCCTTAAAATATAAAACATATTTACATATGCCTCACAACAGGACATGTCTGTGTGTTCACTCTGTTAGCGCTGTTCGTTAGCGCTATTCGTTATCACACCAATTAGGGAACTTGTTTTTCATGTGAGCTTTTTATTGTGGACTTCCTGCTGTCTCGAACACCTCGGGGTGAAACCGTTGCTGTGCACAGATTGATGTTGCTCTCACACTTTGATAATGATAACAGCCTGAGTGTACCTAAACATGCAACATTTATGTTTTTGATGAGCCAAAGAACAAGTCGTCAAAATAAAAACTGTTTCTGAGGCCCTTGAGAGTCATTAACTGTTTAACCATGTTTCTTCACTAAACACAGGGAGCAGGCACACTTGATTGTTTTGAAGTTAAACATCATTTGATTTCTCTCTTGGATAGCAGCCGTATTTTCTGTATAGCTAGATATCAGGAGTAGTGAGAAGTGTTCCTGTAATTTGTCTGTTCTAACCGTTTGCAAAAAGGTCAAACTTCCAGGTGAAGTCAACAGAGCAATGGGCGAACAATGACAGCACGTATATTATACAATAGGTTACATGTCAATTTCCCATAGGTGTCCTTTACACTGGTGAGCTTTTAAAATAGCAGAATGTGTCCGTATCATTTTTTAAACACACTATCTGTAAAAAAGAAAGCTGGGTCAGGAGTTCAGGTCCAATACATGTTGAGAAATAACAAACATGTATTTGAACAATATCAAAGCACACAATACACATTCAATCAGAAGTAACAAAGTCTAAGCTACAACAAAAACAAACAAAAAGATATCATCCTAAAATGACTCAAACATATTTAGGAACCCAACTGTAACTTCAAATAATGTTTGACATAGTTCCTTCTTTGTGCATCTTTATTCACACCTAAAGTTGTTTGTTGAAGGTTAAAAACACAGTTTTCATCTGAGCGCTTTTCAACGTAAATGCACTTTGCAAATGCCAGACACCACAGGAAATGATCCACTAAATTCTCAAACGATTAAGTGTTGTTTTAGAGATTTATATTTGCGTTTCCTCCCCAGAATTGGCGGCTCCATCCCGATCGTTTACACCTACTTCACTGAGTTCCTCCAGATGGATAAACGTGGAGAACATCTGAGCTGGCTCTGCATGTTCTGGATGTTGGGGGGGCTTTACGCCTCTTTCACCGCCTGGGGAATCATCCCACACTACGGTAACACACACACACACACACACACACACACACACACACACACACACACACACACACACACACACACACACACACACACACACACACACACACACACACACACACACACACACACACACACACACACACACACACACACACACACACACACACACACACACACACACACACACACACACAATTAAACAGAGGTGGGAAGTAGTGGAGTACAAATACATTTTTCTGGTATCAGTACTTTACTCCACTACTTATTTTTCTGACGACTTTTAACTTTTACTTCTTACACTTTGAACACAAATACCTGTACTTTCTACTTCTTACATGTTGAACCCAAATACCTGTACTTTCTACTTCTTACATGTTGAACACAAATACCTGTACTTTCTACTTCTTACATGTTGAACTCAAATACCTGTACTTTCTACTTCTTACATGTTGAACCCAAATACCTGTACTTTCTACTTCTCACATGTTGAACACAAATACCTGTACTTTCTACTTCTTACATGTTGAACTCAAATACCTGTACTTTCTACTTCTCACATGTTGAACTCAAATACCTGTACTTTCTACTTCTCTCATGTTCCAAACAGGCTGGTTCCTTTAGTCTGAATGTGTGTTTGGTGGCGTGATCATTATTATTTAGAGTCATTGCGTGCCTATTGATTTGAACACGATCCGTGTATCCATCATTTCCTGGTCTTCTCTAAAGAAGAGGGACCAATGGAAACGTTGTCATGTTGCCGTTGTTCAGCATGGAAACATTCATTAGCTAACAATGACATTATTGTTATTTTTACTGAAGTACATTTCAAAGCCCATACTTTTAACATGCACAAAAAAATCGAACAAACTACAGGAAAGGGAAAACCCCCGGAAGCAGAATAGGGCCTCTTTAACAGACTCTTCTCCTGATTGTTTTCCAGGTTGGGGATTCGCCATCGGGACAGAGATCCAGATCCACAGTTGGAGATTATTCATCTTCGTGTGTCTCTTCCCTGCGTTGGCTGCTCTCATCGGAGTCATCTTCATGCCGGAGAGCCCTCGTTTCCTCCTGGAGGTCAGAGCTAATGCCTCCAAATTAAATCAAATAAAAAGTGGTTTTATTGTCTGCAAAACATAAAAACACTGAAAGCAAGATTAACATCAAACACAATAACATGTAGCGATTCTATCCTAATATGCATTATACTGTAAGTCTAGTTGACAGCTCAGAGTCTTGTTATGAACCCAGAAATGTTGAGTACCAAAGTCTTATGTTAGAAATAAATAGTACGGGTCCCCAGCTCATAGAAACTGCCGGATTATATCTTGCATATGTTGGGCAATATGCACTATTAGCACAAATTGCGTTAATTAGCATTAATTACCACTATAGCCTACAGTATGAGGACACTAGTTTGGACGTGGCTTGGCCGATTTGGACAATTTTGGAGTAGTTTGGGGGGTTAATTAAGATTCTCTGTCAGTTTCTGACATTTTCAGGATCCATAGCGGCAGTTTTAACCAGAAAATTGCCATATTTGTGGACTACTTTTTATAAATTGTGTGTCTATTTTGAGATTTTAGTGGATTCTAGATCATTTGAATTGGACAGATTGCCTATTTTTTGGAAGAAAAGTTGTCATAATAGCACAATCATTTCCATCTTGTGCTCTCTATATCCAATGGTTGCAACACTGCTCATGGTAGTAAAAATCTGTCCACCGAGAGGACAAATATGGCCACTTTTTGGAAATAATATCGAAATGTCTGACCCTTAAACCGTCAGAAATGGATTCAGCGTCCTCAATGACCCCCAAAACCACTCAACAATAGTTGAAATCGACCAAAACATTTTCAACTATTGCCCACAATTTATGCTAATTGTGCAAATCTTGGGGTACTCAACATTTCCGGGGTTCACCATGGTGGCAACTAGACTATATATGAGTGGTAAACATTGGTTATGATGAGTCATCCTCAGCAACATGCCACTGCTGTGCTAAGTTAGCAACAGGCTGCTAAGGCGCCACCACCCACCCAACGTTTCTACTCCAGGACAAAGACCTCTGACCACATGTGGTATTGTGTTTGTATGTGACTGCTCCAACATGTTCACACACACACACACACACACACACACACACACACACACACACACACACACACACACACACACACACACACACACACACACACACACACACACACACACACACACACACACACACACACACACACACACACACACACACACACACACACACACACACACACACACACACACACACACACACACACACACACACACACACACACACAGCTGTCAGAGTAACAGTTGGTTTTAGTGTTTTGGGGGAAGAACAGCTGAGGTGGGAAGTAACTCAGTACAATTTGACAAACTGTTACTTTACTTGAGTATTTCCATCTTATGCTACTTCTTACTTCTACTCCACTACAGTTCAAAGGTAAATTGTGTACTTCTACTCCACTACATGTATTTAATCCCTTTAGTTACTTCTCTGGATGAATGATGTGAAATATAATCAAGTGTTAAATCAGACTTTAGTTCCACCTGGAGTAAATCCACCAGCTACCCTGCAGTATACAAAGTCATTCAAACTAGCTGCACCTTTACCAGCTTTGAGAACACTTTCATGATCAATCATTATAAAACATATCATATCTATTATTCTGAAATGGACCAATCTGCACAATGACTACTTTTACTGTCGCTACTTTAACTATATTCTGATGAGAATACTTTTCTACTTTTACTTGAGTAACATTTTGAATGCAGGACTTTTACTGTAACAGAGTATTCCTACACTCTGGTACTTCTACTTTTACTCAAGTACAAGATCTAAGTACTTCTACTTTTACTGAAGTACAAGATCTGAGTACTTCTACTTTTACTCAAGTACAAGATCTGAGTACTTCTACTTTTACTCAAGTACAAGACCTGAGTACTTCTACTTTTACTCAAGTCCACAATCTGAGTACTTCTACTTTTACTCAAGAACAAAATCTGAGTACTTCTACTTTTACTCAAGAACAAGATCTGAGTACTTCTACTTTTACTCAAGAACAAGATCTGAGTACTTCTACTTCTACTCAAGTACAAGATCTGAGTACTTCTACTTTTACTCAAGTTCAAGATCTGAGTACTTCTACTTTTACTCAAGTTCAAGATCTGAGTACTTCTACTTTTACTCAAGAACAAGATCTGAGTACTTCTTCGTCCTCCAAAGCTAAATAAAAACGTGTTTATTTGTTTGTGTTTCAGGCTGCTCGACATGATGAAGCGTGGATGGTTCTCAGACGAGTTCACGACACCAACTGGAAGGCAAAGGGAGAACCAGAGAGAGTTTTCACTGTAAGACTTTGAATAGATTTGTTTACCCTTTCAGATTTTCATTAAACCGGTTTTAAAATCTATATATTTAATGATTTGTTATTTTGTTACAACACAATACACCGTTATTTATAAAGAACTTTCAAACCTCCAGACCAAGTGCTGTAAAATAAACACGAGTAACATCACACAGCTCAGCTCACACACCATAAAACAAGTGCTAGTAAAGAACAATAGACAATTTAAAATCAATCAAAGCAACAATCTGCAGTCTTGAAGATATTTTTAGGGACTGGTACCCAACAATAGCATTATAATGAAAGAGGTTGGAATGAAACTCGTTCCCTCTCTCTCAGTCACATGACGTTCCCTCTCTCTCAGTCACATGACGTTCCCTCTCTCTCAGTCACATGACGTTCCCTCTCTCTCAGTCACATGACGTTCCCTCTCTCTCTCAGTCACATGACATTCTCTCTCTCAGTCACATGACATTCTCTCTCTCAGTCACATGACGTTCCCTCTCTCTCAGTCACATGACGTTCCCCTCTCTCTCAGTCACATGACGTTCCCTCTCTCTGTCACATGCCGTTCCCTCTCTCTCAGTCACATTATGTTCCCTCTCTCTCAGTCACATGACGTTCCCCTCTCTCTCAGTCACATGACGTTCCCTCTCTCTGTCACATGCCGTTCCCTCTCTCTCAGTCACATGACGTTCCCTCTCTCTCAGTCACATGACGTTCCCCTCTCTCTCAGTCACGTGACGTTCCCTCTCTCTCAGTCACATGACGTTCCCCTCTATCTCAGCCACATGACGTTCCCTCTCTCTCAGTCACATGACGTTCCCTCTCTCTCAGTCACATGACGATCCCTCTCTCTCTCAGTCACATGACGTTCCCCTCTCTCTCAGCCACATGACGTCCCCTCTCTCTCAGTCACATGACGTTCCCTCTCTCTCTCAGTCACATGACGTTCCCTCTCTCTCAGTCACATGACGTTCCCTCTCTCTCAGTCACATGACGTTCCCTCTCTCTCAGTCACATGACATTCCCTCTCTCTCAGTCACGTGATGTTCCCTCTCTCTCAGTCACATGACGTTCCCTCTCTCTCAGTCACATGACGTTCCCTCTCTCTCAGTCACATGACGTTCCCTCTCTCAGTCACATGACGTTCCCTCTCTCTCAGTCACATGATAGTAAAAGACTATTTATTTTTCCAAAACTCTAATTTCTTCATCTAAAATAGTTCATATATAAAGTTCAATTGCCCGACTTTATATCACAATAACATATTATTTATCGTGTTGGACTGTAATGAAAGCTTCACAAAGAGATAGAATAAAAGAAGCATGTATGTCGACATACCGGGAGGTCATCACTGTGTTCATATCCAAACCCCTCTCTTTTCTGTGAAGGCGACCAACATCAAGACTCCAGAGACTGAGGAGGACGATTTCATCGAGATCCAGAGCGACACGGGGACGGCTTTCCAGCGCTGGACCGTCCGTCACATGACCATGCTGCAGCAGGTCTGCACATCATACATTATAGCACTTACTTGTATCGACATCCCATCTACTTTGTGTATTTATGATCCTATGTGTAGAATATAATATATACATGTTGAATTTACAAATTAACAACAACAAGACATGCAAGGTATTATATATATACATAAGTATGTGACAGAAGGAATATTAAATATTAGACTGAATATATAAATGTAAAATGTACAGTGAAGAGAAAAACTATGGAGCATCTTATGTGGTCAATCCCTAAAATAATTAAACTTTCTGCACACTCATACATGATAACACTTGTTAGCATGTTACCCCAGCTACTCCAAGTATATCAGAATCAAGTTTATTTAGGTCTGCACATCATTCCTAGATGATAACACCTACTTGTATCTACATAACACGTGTGATCCCATCTATGTAAATATTATCCTGGTATGTGGTTGCGCCTCATTTGAACCTTTTCCCAGGAAGTATTTGGGATGGATACCACTAAATCCATATCATTTAGTTCTGGGATTAGACTCTTATTTTGAACACAGACACATGTAAATGCACACCTCACAATATTACACAAATAGTGTACTTATATTTGAGCATCATTTGAAAAACCGTTATCCAATGTGTTAAAAGGAAGTCTTGACGATTTTGTCAGGGACGGTACCCAATAGCAAGTCAAACAGAATAATCATAAGTGTAGGTCTTTGTATTTTATCATGTTATGCCTCTGCATGACTTAGACTGCATGTGTAGTTCTGCAGACGTACCATATCTACCTGTGTGTGTTTCAGGTGATGGCTAACATCATGTCGCTCTCTGCCGCTGAGCTCCGGCTGCAGGGCCTCTTCCTGCTCATCGTCTGGTTCTGCCTGGCCTTCAGGTAGCTCTTTAAAACACGTCATAGGACTATAAATAATCCACATGTGTAACGACTGAGTGAACACAAGTAGAAGACTCAATAGCACGACTTAGGGACAGAGGCTTCGGTTACAAAGAAGGTCTATACAAGCAAAGGCTCGGTACACGGTAGGTCAATCAGGAAGGAAACTAAAACAGGCGAGGCCGGAACAGAGTCAGAAACTAAATACTAGAAAGAACTACTGCTGGAAAGAACAAAGATGAACTGGCACTGAGGGGAATGTGAACACAGACTAAATATAGACGGGGAGGGGGGGGGGGGGGGTGGGGGGGGATGATAACGGGACACAGGTGAGACTAATTAGGGATGGTTACACAGGTGGGGTTCAATCACAGGAAGGAAGTGGTGACACTGAAATGAGAGGAGAGAAACAAAATAAAACAGGAATATTAGAATGATATCAAAAAAATAACTTGCTGGCTAGGACCTTACAGCATGTGTACCTTCAACTTAAAATCCCAGTTATGAGTCAGTTATAAGTAATACTGAGCAAATGAGCACAGCATGATAACCGTCAATCATCATACCCTTATATACCATGATACTACATATATAATATAATATAATATAATATGCACTATATCGTTGAAATTTGAGGCATACATATCGTAATATTATACTTTTACATCCCTACGAGTGGATATTCATTCAAATCATGTATTTTAAGTATATGGGTGGATATTCTTATGCTGTCACTGGAAATGTAAAATGTCCAAATCACAAAAAGAGGTTTTCTCACTTGATAATATCTAGATTTTAATATTGTTTTTGTTTATTTTTGCTTAAGTATAGAAGTGTAAAAGTGTATATATGAAGGTTATTTAGTTTGTTTACATATGTTTCTCTGTGCTTCAGCTACCACGGGCTGGGAGTGTGGTTTCCTGATATGATCAAATACATGCAGTACGAGGAGTACGAGTCCAAGGTCCGAGTGTTTCACCGAGAACGAGTCGAACGCTTCCACTTCAACTTCTCTTTAGTCAACCAGATCCACCGCGAGGGCGAGTACATCCACGACAAGTACGTTTCCTACACTCCGTCCATAACACACTGCATATATTCATATTACATTTGCTCTTTAAAAGTCTCCTATCAGGCGAAATGCACTTGTTGATGTCTTTTATACATAAATATATGTCCCCGGTGTGTCAGGGAACTCACAAAGTGTCAGAAAATAAAACCCTCTCTCTTTTCCAAATCTCTAAAAGCGGGGGTACAACGGAGCTGATCCAGATTTGCGTCCGATATGACGTAATATCTTAAATGTGGGCGGGCTTTAGACCCACGGCCCTATCAGAAACGTCGCTATCAGAAACAATGCCTGACGTGTTTTGGTCGTAATATGGTCTTTGTTTACAATAGCATCGCTAACACTCAGAGCTAACCTCTGTTGGAGAGAGTATGTGTACAAAAGCAGGAAATAAAAAGGAACTCACCTTGTGGTAAACCTGAGAGAGAAAAAGAGTTTGAGCTCCATACTGTTTCAGAAATAATCCTTGATGTGGTTTGGAACATGTTATGGCGTTTAATCACGGCAGCATTCAGCTGGGAATCTGCCGGTAGAATTCAGAGCAGGCATTGGCTCCACCCCCTATTCTTATTATTTATTTTTTTTAAAGCTAAGGACACAAAATCAGCATTGTAAATAGAGGAGTATGAGGCATGAGGCTAGAATGGGTGATCTGTTTGGTATTTTTGAGCAAAACACATCAAAGACATATTTTTTTATATATCTGAGACCTATATATGCCTAAAAATTGTATAATAGGAGACCTTTAAAGTCACTTTAGCAGTGGCGGATCTTGACCAATTTTACTGGGGGTGCCAGGCTGGGGCCAGTTATTTCATGAGAGGGGCACAATAAAAGTGGGTTAAAAAGACAAAGACAGTATAAAGTGATTTTGTAAAATAAACATAAAATACAGTAATTGGTATTTGTTTTTGTAAAGGTATTTGTTTCAGTACATTTAAGTTACAGTCCTTTGTTTCAGTTGTTTTTGTCATTTAGTGTATTTAGTTTTAGTAACTTTAAGTGACAATTTAATTAAAAAGGTGCTTTTATAAGGCAATGAACAGTTTAATCCCCACTGTACGTCCGGGTCTCTGATTTGATTTAGTTCCAATAAATCGTAATATTGTAACCTGGCCCTGGTTGCCCCCCCCCGACCCCCCCCCCCCCCCCACCCTAGAACCGCCCCTGCACCTGAGGTTTATGTTTGATGAGATTCCTTTTCCTTTCGTTCAGGTTTGCAAACATTGAGATTAAGTCTGTGAAGTTCGAGGATTCTCTGTTTGAAAACTGCTACTTTGAGGATGTCAGGTCCACCAACACCTTCTTTGAGAACTGCACAATCAAAAACACCGTCTTCTATAACACAGGTACCATGCAGAATTAGTAAAAACATTTTAATATGACTTTTACTTTACGTGGATTTCTTAAAGTTTAGGGCTCAATAAATGTACTTATGAAAGACAAAACAAACAGTTAACTGAAGATAATGGATGGAAAAATATTCATTTTTGTGGGTTCTTTGTTTGGTTTGATTTTATATTAGAGAAACAAAACAAATAGCTTTGATGTGTTAATGTTAATGGTAATATCCACAATTCATTGGATGTATTTTATTTTTAAAAAATGTTTTAACTCACGGTTGCGAGATGAATAAATCTGGATATTATGATGATAGTTTGTAACAAAATATTTCAGTAACTTTTCTGCTCTCAGCTTCAGCCAGAAATCGTGATTTAGTTCAAATAAAAAAAAATATATAGTTTGAAACTTTAATGCTGCCATAAATGAGAAATAAAATAAAAGGTATTAATACTTTGCAAATATGTTAATCATCCAGCTCTAAGAGTTACAATTATTTGTTTACAATGTAAATCAAAAATTGTTATCCTTTAACATCCCTGTGTTCTCTGCAGACCTCTGGGAGGAGAAGTTTAAAGATTGCAAGATGGAGAACACCACCTTCCTCCACCCGAAGAAAGGCTGCCACCTGAACTTCCTGGAGGAAAACGACATCGTAATATATATGGTCAGCTTCCTGGGGAGTCTGGCCGTCTTACCGGGGAACATCCTCTCTGCTTTGTTCATGGACAAGATAGGAAGGATCCGAATTATAGGTGAGATCATCATGTGGAAACACATTAGCATCGCAAGCAAGGGATTTTTACATTGGATTTTGGAAAATGTCAGAATATAAACTCTGTGTCGATCATTTATGACGCTTAAACTTTCTGTTAAACCGGATAATCTCCACATATCAACACCACTTTATGATTATTGAAGTAAAAAGCTAATGTTGGGCTATAAAGGAACTACAGCACGGTCACATGACTTCACGTCACCACTGCTAAGCTAAAGGTGGCTAATGTTGGGTATAAAGGAATCACAGCACGGTCACATGACTTCACGTCACTAGCGCTAAGCTAAAGGTGGCTGATGTTGGTCTATAAAGGAACTACAGCACGGTCACATGACTTCACGTCCCCACCGTTAAGCTAAAGGTGGCTAATGTTGGGCTATAAAGGAACTACAGCACGGTCACATGACTTCACGTCACTACCGCTAAGCTAAAGGCGGCTGATGTTGGGCTATAAAGGAACTACAGCACGGTCACATGACTTCATGTCACCACCGCTAAACTAAAGGCGGCTAATGTTGGGCTATAAAGGAACTACAGCACGGTCACATGACTTCACGTCACCACCGCTAAGCTAAAGGCGGCTGATGTTGGGCTATAAAGGAACTACAGCACGGTCACATGACTTCATGTCACCACCGCTAAGCTAAAGGCGGCTGATGTTGGGCTATAAAGGAACTACAGCACGGTCACATGACTTCATGTCACCACCGCTAAGCTAAAGGCGGCTAATGTTGGGCTATAAAGGAACTACAGCACGGTCACATGACTTCACGTCACTACCGCTAAGCTAAAGGCGGCTAATGTTGGGCTTAAAAGGAACTACTGCACGGTCACATGACTTCATGTCACCACCGCTAAGCTAAAGGCGGCTAATGTTGGGCTATAAAGGAACTACAGCACGGTCACATGACTTCACGTCACTACCGCTAAGCTAAAGGCGGCTAATGTTGGGCTTAAAAGGAACTACTGCACGGTCACATGACTTCATGTCACCACCGCTAAGCTAAAGGCGGCTAATGTTGGGCTATAAAGGAACTACAGCACGGTCACATGACTTCACGTCACTACCGCTAAGCTAAAGGCGGCTAATGTTGGGCTTAAAAGGAACTACTGCACGGTCACATGACTTCACGTCACTACCGCTAAGCTAAAGGCGGCTAATGTTGGGCTATAAAGGAACTACAGCACGGTCACATGACTTCATGTCACCACCGCTAAGCTAAAGGCGGCTAATGTTGGGCTATAAAGGAACTACAGCACGGTCACATGACTTCACGTCACTACCGCTAAGCTAAAGGAGGCTAATGTTGGGCTATAAAATACCTACAGCATCAAACAAACTTCCAGATGGGGGGACAGAACGTGCTAAAGTGCTATCACATTTCCAGGTTTCAGGGCTAAATCCTGCAGCATTTTAGAGGTTTTTTTAAGTGTTGTTTTTGACAAAAATCTAAATCTGTGTTTCCAGGTGGTTCTATGTTGGCGTCGGCCGCCTGTACCTTCTTACTGCTGCTGAGTTTCAGTCAAGGAGCGGTAATATGTTGGCAGTGTCTCTTCTACGGCACCAGCGTGGCGGCATGGAACGGCTTACAGGTCATTTCTGTGGAACTCTACCCCTCCGCCAAAAGGTAATGTACAACTATCCCAACGGGAAAATATAAGATAAGATAAGATAGGACTTTATTCATCCCGAAGGAAATTGTTGTGCCAAAGTTACAAAAATACAATAAACATAGCAGGACAAAAATAATAAAACTGTACACTAACAGTGCAGTAAAAAGAGCAATTCAATAATTACAGGAAACATAGATGGTCACATAATTAATGTAAATATTTACAGTATTTAGTATTTAGTAGTGCAAAAAAACGTTGTTTATCGAACATTATTAGATCCAGAAATCCAGTCCAATCTTCTCCAATATTGTCTCTACAACTTCCCTACGTTTTTCCGCTAATTAACTGTTAGCTCAATCTCAATCTTAATACTAGTTGAACATGACATTTTGACATTTCTATATGTTTTTATATGCTTCTAGTTATTGTGCTTTTTATCTTGTTTTTAATTATGGTTTTATTATGTTACCCCCATTGTATTATTATACATTGTTTTTGTTCCCTTGGTCAACTGAGGTTGTTTTAAATGTGCTTAAGATTGATATTGAACTTTTAGCTAAACCAGTGATTCGTGCACAGCTAACAAGAGAATGGTTTGTAAAACGTTTTCAAAGTCATGATGCTTGATAAAGAGATAGAATAAGAGCAGAACAAATATAAGCAATCATGTCAAAATAGACATAAATGCTTGTAAACATTTATAAACTGTGACCTAAAAACAGGAAACAACCGTAAAAAGGAACAACAACCGTTTAACATCTGATCTGAAGCCATGTGGCTGGTTATGACAGACACAAGTTAGCGTTGTTTCAGGAGTATGAAGAGTATGCATTGTCAACCAAACAACACGGCCAATAGTTTAATGTCACTTCTATTTATTTTTCTATGGTCCAACTTTACCCTCTTGCACCAAAGATCCAGGGAAACTTTGCCCTTTCTCCTGGCTGAGAATTTAAAAGAAAATCTCATTCAAGTGGACAAAGACAACAGGTCATCTGATACGAGGCGCTTATTCATTTCGTCCAGCACACCTAGAACTTTTCCTTTCTTGCAATATCATCTTTTTATATTCATGAGACTGAGAGCCAATCTTTCGCACCAAGGGGGGAAATAATGACTTGCACTGTGAAAACATGTTGAAATCAGCACTCGGCAGAGGTGGGAAGTAGTGGAGTACAAATACTTTGTTACTGTTCTTAAGTACAGTATCAGTACTTTACTCCATTACTTCTTTTTCTGACGACTTTTTACTTTTACTTCTTACATGTTGAACACAAATACCTGTACTTTCTACTTCTTACATGTTGAACACAAATACCTGTACTTTCTACTTCTTACATGTTGAACACAAATACCTGTACTTTCTACTTCTTACATGTTGAACACAAATACCTGTACTTTCTACTTCTTACATGTTGAACACACATACCTGTACTTTCTAATTCTTACATGTTGAACACACATACCTGTACTTTCTACTTCTTACATGTTGAACTCAAATATCTGTACTTTCTACTTCTTACATGTTGAACTCAAATATCTGTACTTTCTACTTCTTACATGTTGAACCCAAATACCTGTACTTTCTACTTCTCACATGTTGAACTCAAATACCTGTACTTTCTACTTCTCACATGTTGAACACAAATACCTGTACTTTCTACTTCTTACATGTTGAACACAAATACCTGTACTTTCTACTTCTTACATGTTGAACACAAATACCTGTACTTTCTACTTCTTACATGTTGAACACAAATACCTGTACTTTCTACTTCTTACATGTTGAACCCAAATACCTGTACTTTCTACTTCTCACATGTTGAACTCAAATACCTGTACTTTCTACTTCTTACATGTTGAACTCAAATACCTGTACTTTCTACTTCTTACATGTTGAACTCAAATACCTGTACTTTCTACTTCTCTCATGTTCCAAGCAGGCTGGTTCCTTTAGTCTGAATGTGTGTTTGGTGGCGTGATCATTATTATTTAGAGTCATTGCGTGCCTGTTGATTTGAACACGATCCGTGTATCCATCATTTCCTGGTCTTCTCTAAAGAAGAGGGACCAATGGAAACGTTGTCATGTTGCCGTTGGTCACCATGGAAACATTCATTAGCTAACAATGACATTATTGTTCTATTAATATAAAGGGAGGTCAGGTACTCTTTAAAACAGCTGCTAGTTATGGGTACTTTTTACTGAAGTACATTTCAAAGCCTCTTTACTTTCACTTGAGTAAAGAAGTTTAGTCAATACCTCTACTTTCACCAGAGTATTTTAAAACACGAGTATCTGTACTTCTACTTGAGTAAAGGAGGTGTGTGCTTTTGCCCTCTCTGGCACTCAGTTATATTTCTCTGTTTCTCTGCAGAGGGACGGCGTTCGGTATCCTGAACGGGATCTGTAAGTTTGCCGCCATCCTCGCCAGCTTCATCTTCGCCAAATTCATTGGCATCACGAAGATAGTCCCGATCTTCATGGCCTTCGCTTCGCTCATCTGCGGAGGTTTGGTCGCCCTGAAGCTGCCGGAAACTCGGGAGAAAATCCTCCAGTGAACAGCCAAACTCCTGCAGCTTCCACCGCTGTATCGCTATGAGGAAAGCTTTTTGGGAAAGTGTATCAGCTTCAACTGAATTGGAAAGACGCGGTTGCTATGTTATAATTTAAAAAATTGTTGAAAACCTGTCTGGTTGCCTACGTGAACCTGTGGTTGCTTTCTATTCCCTCTGTGAGCTCCTCAGGCTCCTGTTAAAAAAAACTAGCGGTTCCTTTTTATCATTTACTCTCCGTCCTCCACACTTATAAAACTGAAGCGTTGATTTTAATTAAATGTATTATGTCAACAAACTCCACATAACTGTATCAGGTTAGCTGAAAACAATCACTTAAATAGGTTCAACTTAATATTATTGCTTTTAACTAACCTAATACAGTTATGGGAAAGTTGTTGACATAATGCACTTCAGTGTACACACACACACACACACACACACACACACACACACACACACACACACACACACACACACACACACACACACACACACACACACACACACACACACACACACACACACACACACAGTAGCAACATGTGTTTTGTTTGAGGTTTGTGTAACAGAATAAGAGATGTGTGTACTTGAAAGGTGGTGTAGTTCATGTTACCATGTTGTGCTTTCATTTCATTCCCCCGCTGGATAAGAAAAAGGAAGGACTTATAGTCGAATTGGATTTGAATCCCGTTGTATTTTCGCCGAGTCTCAGCAGCAATATCTCTGTTGTTATTCAGAGAAAACACCTTTTTGTTCACCCAGACATTATTTATTCTGTCCGTCCTGTGTGTGTAGTCTTCTTTAGTCCACATGTTGTTGCTCAGACTTAAACCTGGATTGACCATTTAATTAAATGTAGGAATTATTTATTTTTATTTTATTGGAACAGCGGACTGGATTCTCCTCCTTCTTGTCCCTCGAAAACACGTTGTGTGTGTTTGTTAAAGTAGAGCTGTGATTATGAGTGGTGAAAACGTAGAATATCTGTCACATCTTGCCATGACATCAAATAAGGAACTGTTTGTTTATTGATTTTTTTTCTTTTCTAAATAAGTGAAATTAGATGTTTTGATATGATGCTCTCATTTTAATGTTCTGACCAAGAACTCTTTTACAGAACCTGCTGCATTTCTGACAACATGTGTCAAGATTTCTAAGGAGCATGTTATGTTTTTTTTGGCGTGACTGAGCTGTGTGTGTGTTTGTGTGTGCGGTTGTTATCCACATGTCTGTGAATTTACACAATAGTCTGACTACCACTACTGTATTTGTTGTTGTACATACTGTAGACCTGTGGATATCGGTTGTAAAATAGTAGCTCCGTCATGACTTGAATAAAGCTGAGGGCTTATCATACAGTTTCCTGGTTTATAATTCATGCTACGAAACACGTTATACTCTTACATGCAAATAGAGTTTATTTAAACGATATTTCACTCCCAAAATCATCATTTGTTTTCCAATTACTCACCAAAAACATTTCTGGCATGTCTTCATGGGTAAAAGAAGAATAAAACTAATACAAAATCTTAATAAATTGACAAAGATTGAGGCCACATTTGACAAAAGTCCTGAAGAAGTGCTTTAAAGATTTAGATATTGTTTGGGTTACACTTACCAAGTTGTGTGAGAGTTTGTGAAAGGACGTTATGATATGGTTTTGCATTCACTTCAACATTTGAAAGATTTTTTCTTTTAAAAAATGGTGTTGTGTAAATTATGTAAAAACAAATAATTTGAATCAAACCTAATGAAAGTGATCTTACTTCTGTTCTCGGGAAAAAAAGTACTAAAAAATGTTATTTTTCTGGCACTAACATAAATTAAACCTTTAACCCGGCACAAAAACATTTGACCCGTGGACAACAGGAAGGTTAAAGAGGGAAGTGTAAAGTCTTTACATCTGGACCACAGTTATAGTAATGTTTTATGCAAAATAATATTTCAACATTTTGGGAAGAGCACTTACTTGCTTCATTGCCACATTTAAGATTATAAAATGGATGTCACTACTCTCATCTTACTTAACATTAAAACAAAGGTTTAAGACACATTTGAATACTTTGGGGAAATGCTCTTATTTGCTTCCTTACCAGGTAAAAGATGAGAAGCAGTGGCGAGCCGTGACTTTTATACCTAGGCCCTCTGACCGCAACGATGTCATCACTATCACTGAAGTGAGCCATCATGAACGAACTTATGCTAATCATAAATCTGTCGATCATAAATCTATTGATTAGATTTATGATTCGAAAATAATAAAAGTAGGGTAGACATGTGGATATTATCCGGCTGAACAAAACTTGCATTTATCTAACAGGTTCGTTTTCTACAGACCTTATTTCGAGCTATTTACCAAAATCCTATGGAGAAATCCCATTGCTTTCTGTCGAGGGAATCCGAGCGCAGCTTACTTCCGGGTTTAAGGACGCGTCACTAACAAGCCCTCCCATCTTCACAGTAACTCGCAGAGACTGCATTTAACCCTTCACATTCCAACAGAAACTGAACAGGCAGATTCGAAGGATTTATTTTTCTTTGGAAATGTTATTTTAAATACAATTAAATCAAGTTATTTTGGTAAAACTAATAAAAAATGTAGCAACAAAAAAATATAAAAAATAATATTTAAAAAAAAAATGTTTTGAGGTCCTAGAGGGCCCTGACGGCTCGCCACTGATGAGAAGAGATATCACTCTTAACTGTATTTAATCGGAAATCATATTTATTTGTCAAGACTAATCTTGTATTCTGCTTATTCATCACTCTGGCTGTAAAACATGATAATATTTCAGTTATGGTTACATTTAAAGTGTTTTCCGCTCAATCCGCCTTGACATCTTTACATCTCTTGAGGACCAAAGTTAAGGTAACGTCCTCTGCACATTTTCTTTATCATGAATTACACGTTTTTACAGTTGTCCGTCCACATCCAAAATAATAGTTCAACATGTTGGCAAGAACACTTATTGCTTCATTGCCAAAATGAAAGGTGACCTATCATGCAAAATGCACTTTTGTACGTCTTTTATACATGAATATGTGTCCCCGGTGTTTCAGGGAACTCACCAAGTGTCAGAAAACACAACCCTCTCTATTTTCCTCCATACCCAAATCTTTTTAAAAAGGGGCTGCAACGGATCTGATAGAGACTGATCCAGATTTGAACACTTTTATGTCGTCACAGAAGTGGCGCTACGGCTATTGGGCCAACTCCACCAATCAGGAGGAGACAGCCACGGACATTGCCGTTCCAAAGCGCTGGAGACGCTGTAGTAGATATTTCAGGCCACCAGATGGTGCTGTTCTCACTGAATCCGAGCATGAAAGGCAGTGTTAAATTGAGCGAAATGAGGAATGGCTAAAATGCATGATCAGTTTGGTATTTTGAAAAATGAAAAGTATAAATATGCCTTATATAGGTATGGTCCTACACTATATTATTCAAATATAGCATGATAGGTCCACTTTGAGTTTAGAAGATGAATGCCAATTTCCATCTTACTCAACATAAAACATGTGTTTCATTGACACAAATTTGAATATTGTTGGGATAGCAAGAAGCAAGATAACACTTGTAATTGTATTTCATCTGATTTCATATTTATTTTTCAAGACTAATCTAAGCGCTTTGAGCACCAGGAAACGTGCTGTATAAATCACATGTTGTTATTATTATGAATCTTATTTTCTGCTTATTCATCACTCTGGCTGTAAAACATGATAACATTTCAGTTATGGTGGCTGTGAGCAGATGATGTTCCCATGTCAGTGGCAGCTGTGTGTCGGGGGGGGGGCAGGTTGTATAAACACAGAAAGCACAGAAGTGTGAGCAGTATAGGATGTGTTTACTCTGGCCGAGGTGTGAAAGACTCTCCGCTGATCCGTCCACCAGCTTCACCTGCATGTCAAACTAAAGGGCAACCAATACAAGATCATTAAAGACCATTATTTAATATTATCTAACTTGACTTGGGTACATTTAGGCTGATTAACTTAGATTTAGGTCAGAAATAATGGAATATTATTAAAATGTTTAATCATTTCAACGCTCAGTTCCTGACCCTTTCTTTCCTTTTCAGCACTTTATTGTATTTTAATTCCTTTAGATAGATGGATAGATAGATAGATAGATAGATAGATAGATAGATAGATAGATAGATAGATAGATAGATAGATAGATAGATAGATAGATAGATAGATAGATAGATAGATAGATAGATACAATACTTTAAATACTTTAAAAAGTGGAAAAGGGAATTGACAATATAAAATCAAATAAAGAAATATATTATTTATTTTATTTATTAAGTTTTTCTCTGGTGGATCTTGCTTAGTTCTGTGAATGTCACTGTCTTACAATTAGAGGACATTTACAGCCCACCTCTGGCCGACCCCTCCGGTTCCAGCTATGTTTCACACCTAGGGTGCAGAATTTGTCTCCCTCACCTGCCACCTCACACACACACACACACACACACACACACACACACACACACACACACACACACACACACACACACACACACACACACACACACACACACACACACACACACACACACACACACACACACACACACACACACACACACACACACACACACACACAGTGAAGCATACCACACAAGTTAAGATGAATCTCGTCACACTTATCTAAAATAACATTATTTTACTGAGTTGAATGAAACAGTGCCTATTAGCTTAGCCTCATCAACAGTAATATATATATATATCATATATATATTATAACATTACCATTACAAGATGTTTAAAAACGATACCTTGCATATATTTTTGGGAAGCTTTGTACTTACATTACCCAAAATGTTTCCAACAATTTTTAAACAGAGAAATGTGCAATTGTGCGATTTAATGTATCTCTGTTCGCATTGTGTTGTTAGTAGCTCTCATAAATTCACACTTTTCCCAGTTTTAAACCACATTTTTACCATACACTTTTCTGATCTTAGTTGTTTTCAGCTATAATAATTAGCAGGATTGATAAATAATAAATATCTAAAAAAGGGGCTGCAACGGATCTGAAAAAAACGGATCCAGATTTCAACACTTTTCTACGTCACAAAGAGGTGCTCCGCTTATTGGTCAACTGTCCACCTATCAGGGGAATGAGCCACGGCTACCTGCATTGCCAAACCTGTCATTCGCATATAGGACGGAATGGATTTCCGTCCATTTGGCTATTCAAATGTTAACGACACGGACAGACTTCCGTGCACATCAGCGGCTGTCGGATTAAGACAGTTTAATGCACTTGTAACACTCACGTACCCAGGATTCCTGCTCCTTTCCTGGGTTACAAAGTGAGGTGACGCAGCCTGTCCTCTGGGTGCGCTCTGTGGGGGGGGCCTGCTCCTCTCTGCCTGCCTGCCGCTGCGCTCTGCCTCTATCCACACACAACTTTTCCCCGCCTTTCAGAGACTTATTGCTGGGTCAAACTCTAAGTTACAAACTGTACACATTGCATTCTTGCTAATTAGCCAAAATATGAACGGAATAAGTAGCAAGCATCGTAACAAACAGAGTAAAATAAATAGGGACAACAGCTTGTCAACTAACCATTCAGAAACGTCCTGAGATGTTTGCACATGTGTTTGCACCTCCACCAAAACCTCCGCTGCTTCAGGGTCAGTTTCTGGATCAAATTGATAATATGCTTGAACACATGCATTGCTCTGAGATGACATGTTTATTCTACACTCGTAATCACAGCAAGCATGGTAACGTGACTCTCTCCGGCTCATGCCCCCCTCTTCTGCAGGGGGGCGTGGTCAGCCGCTGCTCAGAATTTTCAAAGACAGGCTTGGAATAGAGCGAAAATGAGCGAAACGAGGCATGGCTAAAAAATGATCAAATGATCTGTTTGGTATTTTGAAAAATAAAATGTATAAATATGCCTTATATAGGTATGGTCATACTATATCATTTAAATATAGCATGATAGGTCTCCTTTAAGTTATCATAGAAACAAGCTAAGCTAACGTTAGTCTTTAGCTAGTTAGCCTCCCTCTTATTCCAACACTGATTTTTAACTTGAAACCCTTTTATTCCGTGTTCGTTGCAGTTTTGATCACCATGTCTAAAGTTTTGGAGAGGAAACCTCTGCAGATAAATCAGCACCCAGTCAAATTCTACTTAATGTCTTAATCATAAGTTATCAGAGGAACAAGCTACGCTAATGTAAGCAACTCGCTCACCTTCCAGCCCCTCCGAGACAGACCTCTATTAAAATCCTGGAATAAACAATCAATGAAAAGATGATACTGGAAGAGGCTGAATCCTCTGATCCCATGCTGCTTTCATGCCATTGCATTTGTATGTTCTCCCCTTTTTTTGTCAGATATCCTAATTATAAATCAAGGCGAGTCTATTCTTACAGCAACACAAGGCAATTCAAATTACTTTATTAGTTAAAAGCATTAATACATGGTGCTAGCGACATACAGTATTATTAAATAACATTATATAAATGTAAAAACACTCTAAAAAAGCTAGAGGTTAAAATTGAACAATGAATATACAAAGTAGAATAATCTGGAAGTCTAATAAAATAGGATAAGAGAGATAAGATATAGGATATATATATAATATAATATATATTTATCCCGAAGGAAATTGTTGCGCCAGAGTTACAAAAATACAATAAACACAGCAGCATAATAGTAAAACTGTACACTAACATAGGCCGTCACATAATTAATGTAAATATTAACAGTATTTAGTAGTGCAAAAGACGTAGTGGCAGATAATTGCATGTTATTAAAGAATATTGTTGATAATAATAATATTGCACATGTTATAGCAGAGAAGGTTTTGCAATGATGGTATTGGTATTTATTCTCTGTAATGTTTTTGTCTTTGCTGTATTAATGTTTTCCATGACACCAACCCAATGTTCCCACAGGAGTCCCCGCAGAGGGAGCTCCCTGGAGGTCATGGTGGGTTTGATAGAGTTTGGAGGGGCAGACAGGTGGCAGGTGGCCCAGATTCTGAGCCTGTGGGGGGGGGGGAGCCTCCACCCAGAGGTGCTAAACTCCCGGTCAGACAGATCCCACAGCCTCAGCCTGGTGAGGTTAGCTCACTGGTTCAACCCCAGTTCACCCTGACCTCACACTGACACAGCACACTTATCTGTTTAGTACAGTCATATTACACACACATGAAGAATCATCTTTTTACAATGGCTTTTGTTTTTACATGAGATGTGATTTGTTCTGTTTGTTCCTTTTGGGACTCTCCGTGGTCTGTGTTTTGTTTTTATGTTAACCTTACATGTCTGCCTCGTGTTATTGTATCCATGTTTCTGTGGTCTTCATTTTAACTTTGTTCTTTCTTGGGAAGCACTTTGTGAATGTATTTCTGTGAAAGGTGCTATACTAAATAACCGTATTATAATTATGTATTTTCATAATTCTATGTATGTGTGTTGTCCCTTGAGCTGGCATGGCTTCATATTTCTGGTCAAAGAAACTCAAGGAGGCGGCAAGCCAAAGGAAACCCTGAATAAAAACTAAACCAATTTGTATTTTGGACAGTTTTGTGTTTCAACTTTTGGTTTTACACAATATTTTTTGTGCTGCCAGTCCTCCGCCGTCCATCAGCGACGATGATATATTTTCGTTATACTGAGCCCAAAAAGAGCTTGTGTTTCATATGAAGTGAGATCAGAAGAATCTGACTTGAGGAATGATTGGTTTTATGACAGGTGACGTTACCATGATTGAATTAACAAGATGAATACCGAACATGCTGTAACCACAAGTTGACTCTTTAAAAGTCCTTCATTAGACAACATCGATTTTTAAGTTGATTTTGATAATCATTAATCAACCAAGTAATTTTTTCATTCTCAAATGGCAGATATTGCTGTTTTCTTGAAATAAGAAGGGATATTTAGATAAATCTGATCTTGTGATTATCTGGAGAACTCATTTTGAACTATATTTGACCAGAATCAGGAAATGTTGTGTTCCAATATAAGCCGCAAATGCTCCAAAGTGTTGTGTTTTCTGATGTTAGTTGGTGATTTTCTAAAAAAATATGTGTTTCATCAGAGATACAACTCAAAATAAGATTTTTTGACTCAACAAGATGATGCATCGTCTAAAAACAAGACCCGATATCTCACTGCAGTGTTACTTCTAAAGTTAGTCTGTCTTATATCAGGCATAGAGACATATTCTGGCTGGATATTAAACAAATATACTTGGCAAGATTTCGAGTTTTTGTAGTGTTGTTAAATTATAACACTGTGTTTGAGCTCTGAAGCAACACAAAGTGGACTTTCTGATTTAAAATGCAAAACTTTTTTGAAATAAATCTAACGGGTAAAGAGGGTAAATAGAGAGGTTAGCAGTGACTCCAGCATCACTCCAGTTGTA
Organism: Notothenia rossii; assembly: GCF_949606895.1. Lineage (NCBI taxonomy): Eukaryota > Metazoa > Chordata > Actinopteri > Perciformes > Nototheniidae > Notothenia > Notothenia rossii. Next base: position 4,977,906 of record NC_136904.1, on the reverse strand, counting down.
TAGACCAAATGAATGATGGATAAATCAAGAACATAAATGGCAATAATGGCTAACCCTAACCCTAACCCTAACCCTAACCCTAACCCTAATCCTAACCCTAACCAAGCAACACAACACCGTCATGTGCTTTGAAGCAACACAAGGTGGACTTTCTGAAAGTTACATCACATTTTCTGATTCAAAAAGCATACCTATTTCTAAATACATCTTACATGTTATCCTAAAGTGAATATAATTGAGTTTTGTACTGAAAAACCAAACATGTAAAGACATCACCGTGGACTTTGAGAAACAAAGGTGGACATTTGCATTTCAGGACATTTTATAGACCAAATGATCGATGGATAAATCTAGAAAATAAATGGCAGATGAATCGATATTGAAATGTTGATTTTCTTTTTTAAGGAAATCATTTAACGAACCAAGCAACAAAGTTCAATACTGTCTTTGTTAAAGTATAACCATGTGCAACAAGAGGTGGACTTTCTGAAAGTTAACTCACAGTTTCTGATTTAAAAAGCATCACTTTTTCAACCAGGAGAAACCCCGGGTGAAGAGGGTGAAGAGGGAGGTCAGCAGTGAGTCCAGCATCACTCCCGTTCTCACAGCTGAGGTGTGAAGTGACGCCTCCGGACTCATCAGTTCTCATCAGCGTGAAACCATCACGCCTCCGCTTAACTGTACGGGTAATGCAGGTCGTCATGCTTCATTAAGCATTTACATTTCAGCCATGTGAGACACAGGCTCCTCCACAGAAGCACATACAGCCGGAACAGTAGCAGCAGAGGACGTTTTTAATCGACGATTCAAGATAAAGAAAGTGAAGGGTCAGAGATCACAGCAGATAATGAAATGATTGTGTTGGTGGGAAAGTGTGGGTTATAAAGTGGAGGAGAACACACAGGATGCCAGGTTCAAGGATGGAGTGAAGTGAGGAGGATAAAGAAAGAGGACAGAAGATCATAATCTGCTCTGATAGACTTCTGAATCAAGGACATGAGGAATCGATAGAGTTTAGCAGCAGATGAGAATAAGTATTTTTGCAAACCAGGTTTATGATACAAGTTCTGTTCAGCAGGAACACCTCCACATGTGAACTCCCCTCTATGACGTTAGGCTCTAAAGGAACTACAGCACGGTCACATGACTTCACGTAAAGGTATCTTCAGTTTGTGTTGACCTCAGACCTTATTTCAGGCTAACACCCAAAAACACATTCAGAAAACCATTGACTTCCAAACAAGGGGAGCAGAGTCAACGTTTGATCAATTGTAAATTGTGTTGAATCATGAAAATACACTAAACCTGAAGCTAGACTCAAAATGTTCGAGCTCAGCAGATATTTCACTTTAATTAAACTCCCTAACTGTAATAATGTCTCTACTCACAAACTGTTTAGGTCTTCAGAGATGCGAATTGAATGAAAGAAAAGTCATTTAGAGAGAGAATATAAATCTGGAATAGATTGGAATTTAATCGTGTGTCCTGGATCCTGAGTTCTGGATCTGAGTCGTGGACTTCGAGTCGTGGCTGAACCTGTCTCTGCGGTCCTGCAGACTCTCACCATACTACTTCCCTGATGGCTCCCACAGGATTGCTGACATCCTCGTGGATTCATCTTCTTATTACGGACACATGCATTTCCAAACATTTGGTCTACCTATGTTGTAAATGTATTATCTTTTCAATTTACACACGGCATCTATTGCACGTCTGTCCGTCCTGGGAGAGTGATCCCTCCTCTGTTGCTCTCCCTGAGGTTTCTCCCATGTTCCCCTTTAAACTGTGGGTTTTCTCTGGAAGTGTTTCCTTGTACGATGTGAGGGTCTAAGGACAGAGGGTCTAAGGACAGAGGGTCTAAGGACAGAGGGTGTCGTATTGTCATACTGATATTCTGTACACACTGTGAAGTCCACTGAGACAAATGTAACATGTGTGATATTGGGCTATAAATAAACATTGATTGATTGATTGAATCGTAGTAATTCAATATATGCACTTTTTGAAGAGATGATGTTAATGTCAATGCATTGCTTCATAAGATCAATATGTATTTCCTGGTATCAGCTCTCCAAATGTATACCATATTATATTTTAGAACTCTTTTTTGGGGGGGGGGGGGCACAGAATAAAGAGATGTATTTATATTGGGTCAAAAGTTAAGAACTCATTGTAATGAAACCTTCTGCTATCTAGATGGTTTTGGCCAATTTTTTTTATTTTTGGATGAGCTCTGTGAAATTGATGATGAGGTTTACTTTCCTGTCTTCATGTACATAACAGATGAACCTTTACTGCAGTATTAACTAAATGTATGTTCATTTTTGGTTGACTTGATGACTATGAAACCCATGAGTTGTGATTCAGTAATGTTATCTATTCTGGTACCAAATGTGATTTTTAAATTTGGAAAGAAGAGAGCCCATTTTGTTAGGGAATGATTGATTAAAATAAACTATCATTCTCATCAATAAACTCAAAAAATCCTCATAAAACCAATGACGCAAAAAGAAATGAAATCAATCAATCTCTCCAGGAATAACACAATAGAAAGTTGTTTATCTGCAGCCTATCACCTCTTCACACTTTCTTATTATTTAGTCCAATTCGCTCTTGGCTTTAGTGTGAGAAAGGGAACGCGGGAGAAGTAAGATTATCCAAAACAAACCCCGTCTCCTAAACATGTGCAGAATGCATCTGGGTCTCTGCAGGACAGAAACCTGAAGGAAAGCTGAAAACTGTTTATTGTTTGAGCAGGAGTCAAAAGTCACACTCCGGTAGCTGAATGTTCCCAGACACAGTGGAGTGTGTGTGTGTGTGTGTGTGTGTGTGTGTGTGTGTGTGTGTGTGTGTGTGTGTGTGTGTGTGTGTGTGTGTGTGTGTGTGTGTGTGTGTGTGTGTGTGTGTGTGTGTGTGAGAACCAGCAGAGGTGTGAAGTGACACCTCTGCGGCCTGCACTTATATACCAGTGGAGCTCAGCAGCTCTCAGTCAAACCTCAGCCTCCCTCAACACAACATGGATACCTCTTCTTCAGTGCTCAACTACAACCTGTGGTTCTCCGATTCGGACCTTTCCAGCATCTGCTCTTCAGAAACCTTCTCTCCCTCTCTGGACTCCAGCGTCTCCCCGTCCTACCAGCACATGCCTCAGAGCTCTTCCAAACCGGAAAAGCGTGGCAGGAAGTCGGGTCGAGGGAACCGGATACGCAGCAAACAGAGAGAGAGCGCCAGCGAGAAGGAGAAGATGAGGATGAGGGATCTGACGAAGGCTCTTCATCATCTTCGTTCATACCTCCCGCCTTCAGTGGCTCCTGCAGGACAGACCCTGACCAAAATAGAGACCCTTCGCCTCACGATAAACTACATTTCCCACCTTTCGTCGCAGCTGGGCCTCAGCGAGGAGGAGCTTTTCCAGAGGAAGGAGCAAGGAGACACTTCGGCCAGCGACACCTCCTCCTCCTCGCCTGACCTCCTGGGATACTTCCAGCACGGATCCTCCATCATGGGAGCACAGGAGCTGCAGGGCCAGAACCAGAGCCTGTACCCTGCCCAGGTGTATTCTGGGAGTTGTAGTTTCGGAGTGGATCAGTACAGCAGGCAGTACTACGATGCTCCTCAAGGAGACGTGAGCCTGGACGCCATCGTGCAGTCGCCTCCAACAACTCAGACCTACTGTCAGGTATGTTAACGTCCAATCATGTTGTTCATGAGTTAGAATCAGAATGTTATCACGAGAACGTTAACACATGAATTTGCTTTGGTGTAAACGGTGCATGCAAAAAAACTCAGACAGAAGAACACGTCGGGGCAAAACATACATCTTAAATTATATTCTATTCTACAAAACGATATTTACACAAAATATAAATATATAAGAAACGGAGTAAAGTCAAACCAAATATGACAAATACTATAATCAAAGTGTAGAGCTGTGCAGAGTTAGAAAGAGGTAGTGTGGTAGTTAATAAATAATACAAAGTACCTTCAATATTTTGACTTCCTCTGATACTAGATATTTTTTGATGAATTTGGACTATCTGACAAATTAAGTAAACAACAACATTCAAGCTCTGAAAACGTTCACCTTTATGAATCAATTTAAAATATTAAAAAGCAACCGGTTTACTAGTTCTTGTGATTTATTCGGGTTTACAGTGCAGTGTGCAAAAAACATGCATCTTGTTGAATAAAAGTACAACATGCTAATCCATTTTCTTTTTTCATTACAGATGTCCGGGAAAGAGTTCTGCATGCCGCTGGTTCCCAGAGAGTACTGGGGTTAAAATCTGGAAAACGCTCCATCCTCTTCCTCCTCTTCCTCTTCGTTCTCCTCTTCGTCCTCCTCCTCTTCCTCTTCCTCTTCCTCCAACAACAACAAACTACTTCTGTTTTTACTGCCTCACTGTGAAACATTTATAATTTATTTAATATATATATGCTATCTTACTTTTTATTTATTTTGTCCATGTGAAATGGTCCCTGTAAATATTGATACGTCTTAACAACTATTTTTACATTTTCTTTATACGACTATTTATAATAAAATATTGAAAATTGTTTCATGTGTTTGTCATCTTTCGAAGCTTTTTTTCCCATGATGCAGTGCGGGTAATTCATCTCACAGTTATTTGGACTGATGTATTTTAATCTGAAGGAAGACAGAGCGCCCTCTGCTGGACGTAAAGTCAAACTGACACCCAGAGTAAAAGTAGAAGTACTCAGATCTTGTACTTGAGTAAAAGTAGAAGTACTCAGATCTTGTACTTGAGTAAAAGTAGAAGTACTCCAGTTTTGTTCTTGAGTAAAAGTAGAAGGACTCAGATCTTGTTCTTGAGTAAAAGTAGAAGTACTCAGATATTGTAAGTGAGTAAAAGTAGAAGTACTCAGATATTGTTCTTGAGTAAAAGTAGAAGTACTCAGATCTTGTTCTTGAGTAAAAGTAGAAGTACTCAGATATTGTAAGTGAGTAAAAGTAGAAGTACTCAGATATTGTACTTGAGTAAAAGTAGAAGTACCAGAGTGTAGGAATACTCTGTTACAGTAAAAGTCCTGCATTCAAAATGTTCCTCAAGTGAAAGTAGAAAAGTATTATCATCAAAATATAGTGAAAGTAGCGACAGTAAAAGTAGTCATTGTGCAGATTGGTCCATTTCAGAATAATAGATATGATATGTTTTATAATGATTGATCATGAAAGTGTTCTCAAAGCTGGTAAAGGTGCAGCTAGTTTGAATGACTTTGTATACTAAAGGGTAGCTGGTGGATTTACTCCAGGTGGAACTAAAGTCTGATTTAACACTTGATTAGATTTCACATCATTCATCCAGATCTGTAAAGTAACTATTCAATAAACGTAGTGCAAGTACACCCTTTACCTCTGAACTGTAGTGGAGTATAACATGGAAATACTCAAGTAAAGTACATGTACCTCAAAGTAGTACTTAAGTGCAGTACTTGAATGAATGTACTTAGTTACTTCCCGCCTCTGTCTAATAATAATATGTTCACATTGTTTTACCCACGCTCTTTTCGTGCAGAGTTATGAACTTTCTCCTTACCCAAAATATTGTTTTATACCAACACACCTAAATGACTTCCTAAAATCCCACTTATATTCCTAAACCCTGCACCTTATCCAAAGATATTACACATTTATGTACTTTACTACACAATGTTTGTTATGTGAGTTTATTGAAACCTCGGGCACTTTCTTTGCACGTTCTGTCTGGATGCAAACATGCAAAAGTTGAATCGAATCTAGTAACATAAAAACACGATCTAAACTCAGATCAATGAGAGCCACAGAGACACGAGCACTTCCTGAAACGTTAGCGTGATTCCCTCTCGTGCTCTGACATGTCAGACGCGTTTTTTCCTCGTCGTCCTGCAGGCGACTCGGTTTATTTAGTGTGTCTCTGTTAATGTGGCTGAGCAAACACTCCGAGCTCCTCGGCACCGCAGAGTCTAGACTCTGATAATCCAGATCTCTGCCCTCTCCTCTCACCTCCGGACGGTTAATTACCCGCGGAGCCACAGCTTTAATATTCATGGCTCTGCAGAATGAGCTTGGTGTTGCCACATCTCATTTCATATGCAAAGCCTAATGCACTCGCTGAGGCCTTTCATCAGAGAAGAGCTAATACGCTCTGCAGCCTCGAAGAAGGGCCTGTGATGAAAGGGTTAACACCGCAGTGCTGATTATTCTCTCATTACATGTGAGTAAACACCATCAGAGCGTAATGCGGATTAACAGAAGACACATCAGGAGCAAGAGGAGTGACAGCTGGGAAACTTTAGAGGATTTGCAACGGGAAATAATATCAGATTATAAGGATTTTCTTTCACCCTAAACATAGAGAAGAGTGAAAGGATGTGAAGCGTCACACTCAACAATGACTTAGTGGCAATAATTAGTATTTAGATATTAACTTTAGCAATACTACGGGGTTAAATACTCTGTTCAAAGTCAAAGTGCTGCTTTTAAAAATCTAATAAAAGCACACTTATCAAACTAAGTAAAGGAAGTAAAAGTATTTGTTATGAAGAATAAGCAAAATTGTTTATAATAATGATAAATTGATTATTTATGTTAGTATATTAAACACTTTTCAAAATGCTTTAGAAAGTGACAGATAGCTGATTACATATCTGTATTCATTTATTTTGTATTAACCCTTAAATGGGCATTCACAAATACATATTTTAGAAAATTGATTGATTGTTTTTAAAACATTACACCCCTCTTACTCCATTATGACACAAGTATTACACCCATGTTATGCTGCTATTAAGCCTGTATTACACTTGTATCAGACCCATACTACCAGAGCCGTCCCTACCTACAGGCCGATCGTGCAGACTGCGTGGGGCCTCACCTTGCGGAGGGGGCCTCGACGGGGCCTCATGTTGGCCAGGAACGGCCCTGCATGTTACACCATAATAATTAGATGAATTTTCTGTGTTAATATTGAATGGTCCTGCCTGGCTCTCACCATACTACTTCCCTGATGGCTCCCACAGGATTGTTGACATCCTCGTGGATTCATCTTCTTATTATACACACATGCATTTCCAAACATTTGGTCTACCTATGTTGTAAATGTATTATCTCTTCGATTTACACACGGCATTGCACGTCTGTCCGTCCTGGGAGAGGGATCCCTCCTCTGTTGCTCTCCCTGAGGTTTCTCCCATGTACCCCTTTAAACTGTGGGGTTTCTCTGGAAGTGTTTCCTTGTACGATGTGAGGGTCTAAGGACAGAGGGTCTAAGGACAGAGGGTGTCGTATTGTCATACTGATATTCTGTACAAACTGTGAAGTCCACTGAGACAAATGTAACATGTGTGATATTGGGCTATATAAATAAACATTGATCGATTTATTGATTGATTGATTGATGGAATTATTGAATTACAACAAAAATGATATGTACCTAAAAAATGTTCTTAAGTACATTTACTAAGTTACTTTCCACCACTCCTGTGTTGGATATTTCTCCAGCTGCAGATGTGTTTTTGTTGCAAATGTTATCTCCATGTTATGCTGCTATTAAGCCTGTATTACACTTTTCTCAGACCCATGTCACACCATAATAATTAGATGAATTGTCTGTACTAATATTGAATGATATGTACCTCAAAAATGTTCTTAATTATAACACTTAGGTACATTTACATTTCATCCTTCACTGGACCTGAGATCTCACAGTTAAAGGGCTTAGGCTTTTATTTTGTAACGCAAGAACCATCTCAGACCTGGTATCGTTGAAAATGTGTCTGCTTTCAGTCACAAAACTTCACTTTACAAAAAAAAGGTACATATATAACAAACTAGAACACAACACAAGACAAGAGAGACACATTAAGTACATTGAGTACACAAAATATTCCTGATTTTAGATATAATTGACACTTACTTGCCCTTTCTCTCACAAAAATAAAATACAACCTGAAGTTGAATAAATAGTTCTTAATGTCTGCCCTTTCTATTATTTATTTTAGGGTTTTTATTAGTTATATGTACCTCAAACCTTTTCTTAATTAAAATACTTTACTAAGACTTTCCAGCATGCTGCTTCAGATGTGTTTTGGTTGCTTCAGAGAGGATTGGTGCGGGATCTCCTCACACCTCCTGCTCATGTTTCACCTCGGCTGCAGAGCAGGAGTCAAAAGTGACACGACGTTCAGTGGGAACGCTGCTCTGAGGTCAGATCCACATCAGAGCACACCTGACCATTACATCCTCAGAAATAACACAGAGAATCCAGAGAGAAAGCTGCGTCTGAAACAATCAGCTGTGTGACTGAGTGGGAAACACAATACCATGCATTAGTGAAGTTATGTCATAATAAAAAGTGCTTTTGCAGCATAAAAAACAAAAAAACACAACAAGGAAATGACAGTTCTTGTTCTGAATGTCTGTATTTAAGATCAGTTCCCAGGACAGTGGACCTTAACTCGGTTTTTTAAATCGATTTGAACACATTTAGTTGATATTCCTCATATGTAAAGTGTGTCAGGAGTTATAGTTTCCGTGTCCCCAGGCCTCACTGCTGTCCAAACAGCACGAGGTGTAAAGTCCTCACACTTCACAGCTGCTGCCCGGCACACTTCTCCAGGCTGAGGACAGCGGGCCGAGTTAATGAGATGCAGGACTGCCTTTTAATGAGTCTCACAAATACACAAATTAACAAAAAAGAAGATGGACACGGTGTTGAGCTTCACTGGACCTGAGATCTCACAGTTAGAGGCTTTAGGCTTTTATTCTGTAATCCCAGAACCATTTCAGACCTGGGGGATCGTTGGGTCTGCTTTCAGTCACAAAACATCACTTTGCAAACTAGTACACAACAGACAACACAACAAGTGAATAAAGTACACAAAATGTTCCTTATTTGAGACATAATTTAATTGAACACTTGCTCTTTCTCTCACAAAAATTAAATACCACATGAAGTTGAATACATTGTTCTTAATGCCTGACATTTGTATTCTCTTTTTTAGGCATATGTATTTGATTAAATGCACACATTTGTATATTTGTATATGTAATTGAAGTATTATGCACACGTTGAACTTCAAATGATGTTTGTATGAGTATTTTTATTTTATTTCATTATTGATATTATTTATATTTGATTTTTGAAGTTTTATGCAAACATGTTACTTTATTTTGTTACGTTTGTAGAATTATCTTTGTATTTATTAGATTTTTTTGTTATTTTACATTTCATTATTTAACTATATAAAAAAAATATATTGTATTTTTTTATTTTCTTATATTTTCATTTGTATTTGATTCTGAAAACTGTTACAAAACCCGAATTTTCACGTGGGATAAATGAAGCTTGATTCTGATTAAATGTGTAATGTATTTCTCTTTAGCTGCTTCATTTAATTTCTTATAATAAATAATGAAATAATAATAATAAATAATAATAAATAATGAAATAATACATTGGATTTTTATAGCGCTTTTCCTAATGCTCAAAGACGCTTTACATGAAATCTAAAATGACCCCTCCGGTTCAGACCGAGCCCTTTAACTCGTCTCCTGTAAAGTAAAGGATCCACGTGTTTCTCTTTCCTTGCTTCGTGTGATGTCTTTAACTCGAGGTGTAACTCCTCTCCTGTTCCCAGGCTGCAGGAGTGGGTGGTGTGAATTTCTCTCCATCATTTCTCTCCGTGTGAGGATCACCGAGTCACACTTCAGTCCTGGAGCTGCCATGTTTCCCACGAGACCCCCCGCCCAGATTCTCAGGACTCAAGGTGGCCGCTGGAGGTGCAAAATCACACCTCTCTCCTCTTATATGGATCCCAAATCTCCCTCAGTCCTCACTCTCCTCTCCTGCCTCACCAGAAACACTCTCTGCTTCTATCTCTCCTGCAGCCATGGATGTTTCCTTCTGCTCCGACCTGCAGCTCCACCACGAAGCCTTCCTCTTCGACTCCCTGATGGACAAACAATACAACACTTTGGCCTTCGATGCAGCTTCAGATCCTGGCTATTTCAGTGCCAGCAGCAGCTCCCTGTCTCCCACCTCCTCTGTGGACTCGTTCTGCTTCTCCCCCAACGCTTTCCAGACGAACGAACCCAACCCTTTGGACTGTTTGGTCTTCAAAAGCCCGGCAGTTCCTCAGCAGAAGAGTCAAGACGCCCAAACTCTTCCTGCCTCCACGACAAAGAAATCCAGATCCAGATACCCGGGGAAGAAGCGCCAGACAGCGAGCGACAGGGAGAAGCACAGGATGAGGGATCTGACCAAGTCTCTGAACCACCTGAGGACGTATTTACCTGAATCTGTGGCTCCAGAAGGACAGACCCTCACCAAAATCGACACTCTGCGCCTCACCATCCGATACATCTCGTACCTGTCGGCGCAGCTCGGCCTCAGCGAGGAGGTTCTGGAGCAGAAAGCATCAGAATCTGTTCAAGAACCCCAAAATCTGCAGCAGATCCTGGGTCAGCCGACAGAGGGCTACGCCCAGCAGGAAGCAGACTTTCCCTCCATGAGCACGACCCCAATGCAGCCCTCCTATCAGGTATGTTCATATCCTGCTCTGAGCTCGTCTCTTCATGCTTTACTGTTCTGCGTCTCAGAGCCTCCATTCAGTCCAGAAACTTGGCTGACATGTTGGTTTTATTTGACGGCCTGTTCGAAAGATGCTTCTTCGCAGTTTCATGTGGTGGAAGAAGTACTCAGATTACTTACTAAAGTAAAAGTACAAATACTAGGGTCTTAAAATACTCCATAACAGTAGTATTTCAACTTTTACTCAAGTACAAGATCTGAGTACTTTTACTTTTACTCAAGTACAAGATCTGAGTACTTCTACTTTTACTCAAGTACAAGATCTGAGTACTTCTACTTTTACTCAAGTACAAGATCTGAGTACTTCTACTTTTAGTCAAGTACAAGATCTGAGTGCTTCTACTTTTACTCAAGTATACAAGACCAGAGTACTTCTACTTTTACTCAAGTACAAGATCTGAGTACTTCTACTTTTACTCAAGTACAAGACCTGAGTACTTCTACTTTTACTCAAGTACAAGATCTGAGTACTTCTACTTTTACTCAAGTACAAGATCTGAGTACTTCTACTTTTACTCAAATACAATATCTGAGTACTTCTACTTTTATTCTAGTACAAGATCTACTTTTACTCAAGTACAAGACCTGAGTACTTCTACTTTTACTCCAGTACAAGATCTACTTTTACTCAAGTATAAGACCTGAGTACTTCTACTTTTACTAACAGAGTACTTCTACTTTTACTCAAGTACAAGATCTGAGTAATTCTACTTTTACTCAAGTACAAGACCTGAGTACTTCTACTTTTACTTAAGTACAAGATCTGAGTAATTCTACTTTTACTCAAGTACAAGATCTGAGTACTTCTACTTTTACTCAAGTACAAGATTTGAGTACTTCTACTTTGACTAACTGAGTACTTCTACTTTTACTCAAGTACAAGACCTGAGTAGCCTACTATGAAATATTAGATTGAGCCTAAATGTAAACACCATGCTCTCTGCACTTATTCTACGTCTCGTTGGTTAAATCTTGAGCTAAATGAAATGCTCAAACAAACCCAGACATCGAACTGCTTTTGAATGTCAGAGATGTTAAAGAGAATACGTTTCTAACAGAAAGCTTTTCTTCTGTCCTCAGGTTTCAAACGGAGCTTCTCTCTTCACCAGCGAACAGTTCTGGCATCTTCAGAACGCAGCGTTCCCCGGACACTGCTGAGGACGCCAATCCACTCGACTTTATCTCATTGCAACAATGACCTCTAAGAACATTTATTTAACGGACGAAACGTCTCCTTTTTGTTATTTTCAACAACATATATTTATGTCCTTAATATTGTACATATAACTGTTTATTTATTACATTTTCTACAACAGAATAAACATTATTTATCAAATGTGAAACCCTTGAGTTTGTCTCTTTCAGTATCTCACTTTTTTAAATACATGTGTACTTGTAAGTATTTCTCTTTGATGCTACTTTTTACATTTATTTTAACACTCACAGATACTTTGTACATATAAAAACACATTATGTAGTATAATGCAGTACTGTACTACTACTCTACGCAGTATTTTAAGTATCTTTATTGGCTCCACATTTACAAACAAGGCTTTAATGTAATTAAAAACAGGCTCAAATAAGAATCATAATAACCTAATACTGTAAAAAGATCCATCCTTTAAACGAGTACTTTTACTTTTGATACCTGAAGTACATTTACCTGATAATACTTCTGTACTTTACAACATTCTGAAATGGGTCATTGTACAGACTGAGTACTTGTTGTACTTTAAGTATATTTGATGCTATTAAGATAAGATCAGATAAGAAGTACTTTATTGATCCCAATGTGGGAAATGTTTGCGTTGCAGCATCAAGAGACAAGGCATTGAGAAATTAAAAGAAGTAAACAATCCAAAATGTAAACGTCTCAAATGACTTTCAGGAATCAGAATCAGGATTATTTCCAGGTAGGTTGACACGTGCGAGGAATTTGACTTGGTGTCATGGTGTGTACATAAAAAATAACATTAACAAATATTTAAAATAGTAAAAAAAACATAGCAGTATTTACATAGAAATAGAATGGAATAAAATTGATTAACATCATTAGTACTTTAATTAAGTAAATTATCTACTTCTTCAAACACTGGGTCTTCTAATTGGTGCTTGGTCACTTCCTAAAATAAACAGCTGTCAGTGGGACTGAGGTGCTAAACAGGCAGCACATCCCCTCCAAAGTCCTGGAGGAAAGACCCCCCGCTGAGAGGAGGCAGCTGGAGAAGAATCACCTCTTCTGAGTCAACATGGCCGTGTCAGGAGAAGGAGGTCATCGGGATAAAGAGGATGGGGTATAAGTATAAACAAAAAGAAACCTTAAATAAATAAAAAGCTGATCCAAAACAAACACTAGAAAAATTCACGAGCAGGCACGATCAACAAAAGGAAAAGGAGCAAACAAAAACCCCAAAGTCGAGAGTGGAAAACAACGACGACGAACCGACAGAGAATATAAAACTAAACTAAATACATACATACAAGACCAATCACAAGAAAAGAGACGGCTGCGGAGGTGAGACACGATCAGGTAATCAGACAGGAGGGAAACACGGGAAGTAAGACACAAGGAGAACATACATGTCAAAGTAAAAGAGCAAACTAAAAACACAAAAACTCCGATCTTGACAAGCTGGTAGTTAGAATAATTTAAAAAGGCACTGTGATAAATACTGTAATTCCCTCAGTACAGACGACAGCAACGAGTTTTTAATTTACTGGCAGGATTTATTTGGTTCATCCAGACCGTGAAAACTGTAATCAAAAAACATAATACACAAATACAATAATCACTAGTCAAAATAATAACAAAACATACAGTAATATCCCAACATTGTCCTGGTAATGTCGTCACTTTCAATTAGGCTACTGTATACACAATACACTTTGGTTACATATAATTCAACAAAACACAAAGACCAATCTAACTAAGCCCAACATGTGTTAGTCCTTAGCTGTATAAAAACAATTTAATACAAACAAGAACAGAAAACACACACAAAAAACGTCAGCAAAATATACCTTAGTAGCTGCATTGCATGAGGAAAATTGTGTAGCTTGGTATTACTCTGTACGATTGTTTATCTTGATGCTAAGAGCTATTTTGCAGATGCATCAGCACTTAAAAACATGTACTAAATCAGCGGACTTTTCGGATGAGTGTTACGCTAAAGTATTTCCTGACGGAAACAGGCGATATAAAAACAAAGGTTCCGCCTTAGAGAACTTTGGTTCCTACCAAAATAAATAACTCAGAAATACTGCGCTGACTGACACAGAGGCAGTTACACTCCCACCAAAACATATCACATGTATATGATTTCTTCAACTATTGAGAGACAACATACTGCGTAGAAAAGATAAACAAAAAAAAACTAAACTTCAGTCCTTGGCTTCCCAGAGAACGATCACCATGACTGCACCTGTAGTGAGACAGATAGAGAGAGAGAGGGGAGGAAAAGAAAGAGAGAGGCCGGAGTCTTCAGTCTGCTTCCATCAGCGTCACCATCTTATGGATGGGCCTTTCCAGGTGGACAGGTTTGGAGATACGCTTTCCTTTCTCATCAAGGGTTGAGTCGCTGATGAGCAACTTGAGTCTTCGCACCTTCCCATCCTTTCCTGGGTACACTTCGATAACCTTTGCCATCCTCCACTGGTTACGTGGTGTAGTATCATCTTGCAGGAGTACAACATTGCCGACCTTTGCATTCCTGCGATCTTTGGTCCACTTCTGTCTCTGTTGGAGGCTCAGGAGGTACTCCTTCTTCCATCTTGTCCAGAAGTGGTTGGATAAGAATTGAACTCGACGCCATCTCTTGCGTAGGTGGATTTTCTTTGACGAACTTCCCAGGAGGTGGAGCGAGTATCGTGGACTTCATGGTCAAAATGTGGTTTGGTGTCAGGGGCTCTGAACTGGATGAATCAGAAGCCACGCACCACTGCACACCGAGTGCTTTTTCCATGTGCAGTTCACCCAGTGCCATGTCCTTGTCTTTGGCAGCTGCAGCACATTCTTCTTTTGGGATTGTGTCTAGGACCTTCTTGCTGTTAGAGATAAACGTATGCAGCCGGAGTTTGCCTGTGCTGCAAAGCTCTCTTGCTTCTTTCACCAGTTGGATCGCTTGGTCTTCAGATGCTACACTTGACAATCCATCATCAACGTAGAAGTTCCGTTGAATGAACTTTATGGTGTCGTCACTAAAGTTTCCTTGTCCTTCAGCAGCGACATGCTTCAGCCCATAGTTGGCACAGCCAGGTGACGATGCTGCACCAAACAAGTGGACCTTCATCCGATAGATGGAAGGTTGGCTTTCGAGATCTCCATTGTCCCACCAAAGGAACCGCAGGTAATCTTGGTCTTCTGCCTTAACATGGAACTGGTGAAACATGCGTTCGATGTCACACATGATTGCCACAGGACCTCTTCGGAAGCGATACAGAACTCCCACCAAGGTGTTTGTCAACTCAGGACCCGTCAGGAGGTGGTCGTTCAAGAACGTTCCTTGGTACTTGGCGGAGCAATCGAAGACAACGCGTATCTTCCCAGGCTTTTGTGGATGATACACCCCATGATGCGGAATGTACCAAGCTGGAGCTTTGTGGATGTCTTCCTCCGGGACCTTTTCTGCATCTCCGCGTCTTATGGTCTCATCCATGAAGGTCTTGTAGTCTTTGTAGTACTGGTCGTTTCTTCTCAGCTTTCTTTCTAGGCACCTGAGACGATGGATAGCACAGATCTTATTATCAGGTAAGTTAGGTCTTTCTTTCTTGAATGGCAGCGGCATTTCGTAATGACCGTCGCTCTTTAACTTGATGCTCTTTTCCATTTTTGACAGGAACCTTAGATCTTCTTGAGAGATGGGGCTGGTCTCCGACGCTCTTTCAACGAAGTCAGACTCCAGCATCTTGATGACATATGCAGGTAAGAGAACTTCTTTGATCTGTGTCCTACAGACATAGTGCACTTCCTTTGTGAGGTCTGAAGAGGACGGTAGACTTGGCATCACTTGCTTCACCATGACTTGGTGACTTATTCCAATTGCATCTCCATAGTTGAGACACGGGTTGCCATATCCCACTACACTCCAGCCCAAGTCTGTCTTTTGTGCAAACGGCTGGTGTTCCTCACCAGGCACCACTTGTCTTGGAACGAGGGCTTGGGCACAGTTGTAGCCAATCAACAGGCCGACATCACAGCTTTGCTGAGGAGCGATCTCATCTGCAATGTGTTCAAGATGAGGCCATGCTTTCGCCGTATCTGGTGTGGGAATATGGTCTCTGTTTGCAGGGATAAACTCTCTTGAGTAAGTCACTGGAAGAGTGATTATCTTGTCTGAATAAAAACCTCTAACTTGTAGACCAGCTAGCTTCCGACAGGACACGATTGTGTTTCTTGAAGCCAACGTGGAGAGGTTTAGCTGAACTGGTTCACTCTTAGCATTGAGAGCCTTCGCTGTCTCGTCGAGGATAAAGGTTGTGTCACTTTGTGTATCAAGGAGTGCGTACACCAGAACTTCACGACTTGGCACACTTGTAGAAGACACCCACACTGGAATTATTGTGGAGGTATGAGTGTCTCCAACATTCTGGATGACTCTAAGTGCCGTCGCCTCACGTGATGGTCTCTCTGACTGGTCTTGTGACTGTTCATTCTTCCTTTCTTTGTACTCTTCTTTGTCTTTGTCACTGTACCTTGCTCTGTCAGATCTTGTAGACATCCTTTCTTCCTTGGTGCGATCGTCATGAAGACAAGTTGGGTGTCTTCTCTCACAGGTGTCGCAGCTGTCTCTTTCTCTACAATCTTTAGATCGGTGGCCAAAATTGAGACAGCCAAAACACAATTTATTTTCTTGAACAAACTTGATTCGCTCCAAGATTGTCCCTTGCATAAACTTGTAACACCTTTGTAGACTGTGTCCTGCCTTCTCACAGAAGACACAGCTTGTGACGACGGCTTTCTCATCTGAGGTGGTTGCTAACACCTTTGCTCCAGGACCTCCGCTCTTTACACTCTTGTCTGGAATCCTTTCACTTGGCTTAAGAGCATGAAGAGATGTTATTGGGCTGCAAGCGATTTTAGCTTCACGTGTGAGAAACTTGACAAACTGGCTGAAGCTCGGGAACATGTGAGTGTCTTCTTCTGCTTCTATGACTTTCCTATTCCACCTTGAAGTCAACCAGTCTGGGAGTTTAGAGAGAATTTTCTGGTTCTCGTTGCAATCATTAAGTATTTCAAGACCTCTGATCTGAGACATGGCTGCCTCACAGCAGCGCAGGAAGTCGGCGAATTCTTGAAGTTCCATACTGCCTTTGGAGCTTATCTTGGGCCACGCGTCGAGCTTCTCTCTGAAGGCCTTGGCGATGAGGAATGGATTGCCGTATCGCTCTTCTAGGATGTCCCATGTTGCATAATACGCTGGCTCTGTGCCAAGTAAAAAGTAGCTCTCTATGGCCCTTTTAGCAGATCCACCCACATACTTGCGTAGATAATATATCTTCTCTTCAGCTGGTATGTTCTTCCTGTCAACGAGCGTCTGAAAGGACACTTTCCAGTCGTTGAATCGGAGTGGGTCACCACTGAACACTGTAGGTTCAGGTAGAGGAATGTGACTCGCACTGATGGCTTCTGCGAGCGCTTTGACGAGAGCTGTTGTGCCATCTTCATATTTGTTTTCTTGCCTTGCTTGTGCTACAGCTGGTGGTGTAAAATGGTGCCGCAGCGGGCTAGTTTGAGGCTTGACTTCTTCTTCTTTCTTCACAGAGACACGATGGAGAAGATCATTTATAGTTTGAGGCTTGACTTCCTCTTCTTTCTTCACAGAGCCACGATGGAGAAGATAATTTATTTCTTCATCTGAGCCGTCGCCCTTAGTTGCCGGACATGAATGTATACTCTGGTCATATACTTGCTGTCGTGCCTCGGCAGCCTTTAGCTTCTTAATAGTCTCCAATCGATCTAGTTCTCTGCGCTTGGCTTCTAGCACTCTTTGTCTCTCTGCATTTTCAGCCTCTTGTTTGGCTTTTATCTGAGCGGCTTCAACTTCCAGTCTCTGAAGCTCTTTAATATAATGCTCTTGCTCCAGCTGTACTTCTAAGGTGGCTTTGTTGGCAGCAACCTCAGCAGCTGCACTCTTCCTGCTTGCAGAGGAGCACTTAGTGTGGCGAGAGCTAATGCCTGTCCTTCCTGAGGCTACAGACATTACCTCTTCAATGACTCGATGTTCTTCATGTCTTTGACTTGTAGTATGCCTATGGGCTGTAGCTTCCTCCCTTGCATCTATAAGGTCCATTGCATCCTTAACCATCTTCTTTGTTACTGTTTCACAGGTGTCGATTTTGCGACGTGTGTTAAGGTCAGGAACCTCAAGGCGTTTCCAATCGTCATAAACGTCATTTAGACTCCTAGAGGTATTGCGTACTTTAGTAATTTGTCCATCTAGCAGGTCGTCTGAGCACTTTCCACTCAGCGCTTGGTTGGCTTCTTTAGTGGCATCCTTCCACTTCTCATAGCACACACTGAACCGATGTGCAACCTTTATTACTTGCTCATCATGCTGTTCTTGACCCTTTTCCGTCATTCTGCGGACTCTTTGGCCTAATGGTGGCTCTTCTGAGGAAGCGGGGTTGTCCACTATGATGCCTTCAGTCGCTTGTGGCTGCACGGTTGAGCTGTGCTCGTGCACACACTCTGTCTTGTCAGGTGCGTGTGACTCCATGTCTGGGAAATGTACATCTGCAATTGTGTGCTCTTCGCCATTTCGGGACATCTTACTTGCCTTACTGTTGTCATTCACTGCTCTTTGGTGCTGTCTTCGTGAGCAGTTAAGTTTTCACTGTAATTCCCTCAGTACAGACAGCAACGAGTTTTTAATTTACTGGCAGGATTTATTTGGTTCATCCAGACCGTGAAAACTGTAATCAAAAAACATAATACACAAATACAATAATCACTAGTCAAAATAATAACAAAACATACAGTAATATCCCAACATTGTCCTGGTAATGTCGTCACTTTCAATTAGGCTACTGTATACACAATACACTTTGGTTACATATAATTCAACAAAACACAAAGACCAATCTAACTAAGCCCAACATGTGTTAGCCCTTAGCTGTATAAAAACAATTTAATACAAACAAGAACAGAAAACACACACAAAAAACGTCAGCAAAATATACCTTAGTAGCTGCATTGCATGAGGAAAATTGTGTAGCTTGGTATTACTCTGTACGATTGTTTATCTTGATGCTAAGAGCTATTTTGCAGATGCATCAGCACTTAAAAACATGTACTAAATCAGCGGACTTTTCGGATGAGTGTTACGCTAAAGTATTTCCTGACGGAAACAGGCGATATAAAAACAAAGGTTCCGCCTTAGAGAACTTTGGTTCCTACCAAAATAAATAACTCAGAAATACTGCGCTGACTGACACAGAGGCAGTTACACATACCAGACCATCGATTAAGTCCAGACACTTGGGGGAAATGCTGGTTTTATTTGACTGCTAATTCACTTCCTGTATGAAGATATTTCTTTGCCGTTTCGGTGGTGGAATAAGTAGCCTACTCAGATTCCTTACTTACGTAAAAGTACAAATACTATGGTCCTAAAATAGTCCATTACAATTATAAGTCCAGCTGGAACCAGAGAACACGGTGATGTTCAGGATTATAAAGTAAAGGAAACTCACCTAAAATGTTTGATGGTCTTATTTTAACAATGTGATCGCATGACTCCTTCTGATGTTTTGGGCAATTCTTTTTTTAGTCAAAAAATTTTTTCTGTCAAATTTATTTTTCGTCAACTTTTTTCTTTTTGTCAAGTTGTTTGTCAACTTGTGTCTGACTTTCAGCATGAGGACAACTGTCTCTGTTGTTGGAAACTCACCTAAAATGTTTGATGGTCTTATTTTAACTATGTGATCACATGACTCCTTCTGATGTTACTGCAGATCTGCTGTAAGCTAGCTAGCTAACGTAGCTAACCTAGTCATTTCAGATATCCTGACAAACACTGACAGTTATGAGACAGACTAACTCTGCCATATAATAGATAACGTAACATTAGTATTGTAAAAGTGTAACAAGGGTGAATACATCTAAGAGGATTTAATATATAAAACATTGAATAAAACAGTCTGGTAAATTCAGAGAAAAAGACGTTACTAACAATATAAAGATATACAAAAATGTAAGTCAATATAATGTAATAAAAATATAATAAACAGTCAGGTTAATTCAGAAAATTATATCATGCAACTGCCCTTACAAATATAATTACAAAGTCAAGTAAATTCGGAAAACAATATTACGTTACTGCCCTTAAAACGGGGAAATAATAATATAAATATATATTTAAAAAAAAAAAAAAGATATTATTTTTAATGTAATCCTGAGGGTTGTCTCAAATAATGCCTGTCTTCTTATTGATTGTCTTGGAAAAGCTTGTTTTATTTCACTGGCATGAACAGAAGATGCAGTAAAGTGGAGATTCAGCCCAGTAAATACAAGACATCACACTTTTGTCCGTTGACATTTATTAAAATCTTCCAAAATGACGGCAGTATATACAATATTAAAACATTTCTTTTTACATACAAAACCAGATTTAGATCTCAAATAGTCATCTTTACCCATACAAATTCATAATTCAAACTTTTACATTTACAAAAGGCTCCCCTCACATACAGGACATTTATACCAGTGGTGCCCAAACTACGGCCCGGGGGCCATTTTGAATCGGCCCTCAGCAAATTAAAAAAGTGTTATGAAATATGGCCTACAAATGAAACGTCTGCTTGTCTTATATGTACTTCTTAAATATAAATGTAAACAAATTACACAGTAGTATTCAGGTTAATAAGACCACTTTTCAAATAAATGCTGTCAATTTAAGCTGAAAACATTTTCTAACAAATCTTAGTTGATAAGAAATAAGTCCAATAATATATTTACCAATCAATCTTGAAATAGACCCTTCATATTTCCCTTTATTCGAATCAATCTGAGCTTCAGTTTTAAGGAATGAGCTGCTAACGAGATCAATGAAACCCTCTGGATAGCTGTGATGAAGGCTGTTTGTTTTCTTTAAGCATTTTCAAGAATCAAGCATCATTTGATTGATTTTGCTAACTTATAACTTACTGTAACTTATGACGCAATATTTAGTATATTTGTTGGCCCTCAGTGAAAGAAGTTTGGACACCCCTGGTTTATAAATTTGGTTCCAGCTGAACGTCACCGTGTTTAAACGGCAGGAGTCTGACTCTCGAACCAGTCCAACACTGGTTTCTTGTTCAAAGCGACCCACTTCATGTTGGCTTTGGTCCTCTCCAGCGACTGCTCCAGAGCCGTCGTGCCCGACCCGAAGTTACCCGCGTTGTCTTCTTTAAACTGGAGCAACTGGGGAGAAATGATGAGTGGGGGGGTTACTGGGATTCAATAATCGTGCCATGACAGTCTTTGTTGTAACTTCTTTTATTTAAGGAAGTACAAACATTTGTTTATTTACTTCTTGACAAAAGTTAAAGGTCCCTATTATGCTGTTCATCAATATATTATAGGTCTCAGATATACAGAACCTGTCTCTGATTGGCTGAAACACCAAACAGATCATTGCAGCATTACCCATAATCCCCTCTGTTTCAGCCCTGTTTCAAAAGTGCTGATTCTCTGTCTGTTACTTTAGATGAAAATAAGGAGCCCCTCCCCACGCCCCTCTGAGAGACATTTGGTTACAAAGAACTCAATGGTGCTCTAGGAGGAGATTCAGGTGATAGGGGGGGGGGATGTAGAAGAGACATGGAGAAGAGGGGACACATGCTGATGTAGAAGAGGCATGAAGAAGAGGGGACACATGCTGATGTAGAAGAGACATGAAGAAGAGGGGACACATGTTGATGTAGAAGAGACATGGAGAAGAGGGGACACATGTTGATGTAGAAGAGACATGAAGAAGAGGGGACACATGTTGATGTAGAAGAGACATGGAGAAGAGGGGACACATGCTGATGTAGAAGAGGCATGAAGAAGAGGGGACACATGTTGATGTAGAAGAGACATGAAGAAGAGGGGACACATGTTGATGTAGAAGAGACATGAAGAAGAGGGGACACATGTTGATGTAGAAGAGACATGGAGAAGAGGGGACACATGTTGATGTAGAAGAGACATGAAGAAGAGGGGACACATGTTGATGTAGAAGAGACATGGAGAAGAGGGGACATGTTGATGTAGAAGAGACGTGAAGGAGAGGGGACACATGTTGATGTAGAAGAGACATGGAGAAGAGGGGACACATGTTGATGTAGAAGAGAAATGGAGAAGAGGGGACACATGTTGATGTAGAAGAGACGTGAAGGAGAGGGGACACATGTTGATGTAGAAGAGAAATGGAGAAGAGGGGACACATGTTGATGTAGAAGAGACATGAGGAAGAGGGGACACATGTTGATGTAGAAGAGACATGGAGAAGAGGGGACATGTTGATGTAGAAGAGACGTGAAGGAGAGGGGACACATGTTGATGTAGAAGAGACATGGAGAAGAGGGGACACATGTTGATGTAGAAGAGAAATGGAGAAGAGGGGACACATGTTGATGTAGAAGAGACGTGAAGGAGAGGGGACACATGTTGATGTAGAAGAGAAATGGAGAAGAGGGGACACATGTTGATGTAGAAGAGAAATGGAGAAGAGGGGACACATGTTGATGTAGAAGAGAAATGGAGAAGAGGGGACACATGTTGATGTAGAAGAGACGTGAAGGAGAGGGGACACATGTTGATGTAGAAGAGAAATGGAGAAGAGGGGACACATGTTGATGTAGAAGAGACATGAGGAAGAGGGGACACATGTTGATGTAGAAGAGAAATGGAGAAGAGGGGACACATGTTGATGTAGAAGAGACGTGAAGGAGAGGGGACACATGTTGATGTAGAAGAGCCGTGAAGAAGAGGGGACACATGTTGATGTAGAAGAGACATGAAGAAGAGGAGTTTGCATAGGTGACCTTTAAGGCAGTAAAAACATTTGTTTATTTGCTTCGTGATAAAAGTTAAGGGTAAAATGTTTGAAAGTCTAAGTATCTGTCCTGCTCATTCTCTTTCTGTTATGTTTTGAAATAAATACGAGTGTGCAATTTCCCCGTCTTCTACCGTTCTTGTTGGAAACAATATATTATATTAGTGTAAAATGAGCAGAGTAGGGCCTCCTTATTATGAATGTTCCCACAAATTGTCTACATTTAAATATCTAAACATGGTGTCATGACATCCGACTGAAAATCAAATGTATTTACAAATAAAAATAAAGAAGCTGTACCTGCTTGTACTCAAACTCAGAGGAGAATCGTCTGGTCACTCCATTAATCAATCCTCCAAAGGACAATGATCCACCACCGTACCTGAAGAAAAGAGGCAAGAGGTAAAAGAAATGTTTCAAATTAATATAAACATACAAAAAATAAATAAAATAAATTAAGAATGACAAGAATAAAACTCAGACAAACCTAAATATGTGCATTAAATCATAATTACAATTGGAAAGGCATGTATGTGTCTGCATGAGGAAGGGGATACTCACTCGTTGAAGATATAGTGCCATCTGGATCGGATGAAGTCCCAGGCCAGAGGCTGACCGACGGAGTTACTGGCGATGGAGATGATGGTGGACGTGGCGTCTTGTTTGCGGATCTTTTTGGGGTCCAGACAATACTCCAGGTACCTGAAACACACTCACAGTGAGGACAAAGGCCTGATGTGCTGCATTACAATGACTTGTCACCTGTAAAATACTCAGTAACCTAATCTGTGTGTCACAGGGGTGTCCAAACCTTTTTCACCTAGGGCCACATACAGAAACACACGCTAAGGGCTGGGCCCCTCACTAGAGGAGAGGTATATTGCCTCATAAGTTAAGTTATGAGTTTGCAAAATCAATCAAATGTAGGTTAATTATTCTTGATACATTAATATGCTTCAAGAAAACACACAGCTTACATCACAGCCCATTTATTGTGTTAGCAGCTCATTCCTTAAAACAGAATCTCAGATCGATTATAATAAAGGGAAATATGAAGGGTCTATTTCAAGATTGATTGGTAAATAAATGATTGGGCTTTTTTCTTATCAACTAAGATTTGTTAGAAAATGTTTTCTACTTTAATTGACTGAATGTATTTGAAAATGGGGCTTATTCACACATGACTACTGTACTGTGTAATTTATGTTTACATGTATATTTAAGAAGTACAATATAAGACAAGCTCACATTATGCTTTTGATTTTGTCCAACTTTTTCTAAACTAAAACAGATCCTGAATGGTTCTGAGCAGGACTTGTGAAGTGATGCTTGCTATTTCTTGTCGTTGTATTTATTTTTGGTTGTTTTGTACAAAGACATGAATTGTTTAAAACAATGAATCAAATATCACGGATGCTGACGACCTAAACTTTTATTTTCATGAACAATGAACGCTAGAGGGGGACCAGAAACGTTTTTAAGCTTCTTCTTGCCCCCTTTGATCCCACCCAGTCTCACGGCATTTCGTGTCACGACATGTAATCTATTGATTCCTGTTCACCAACACGATGTCCCCATTTTTTTCGTGTCACACAGAACGATTTTAAAAGCAATGTATTTCTATTGGTAGTGTGTTTCGTGCCTGCACCACGTCTTTTAGTCCGGTCGGGTCTTGGAAGACCTCAATATCAAGCCACGATTTTTTATTTAATTTAATTTGTATAATGTCGGACTTTTTTTGCCGTCAGTGAGGAAAATAAACGGGGCTCAGAGCCTCAGAATACTGACATCTAAATTTGTTATTATTTGGTGCAGGCACGAAACATACTGTTGTGTCTCGTCAGATTTGTACGTTTTTTATCCTTGTTTATTTGAATTAGTATTATTTCTCGGTTAAGTTAATATTGTCAAGTCCGCGACTGCTAACCCTTCTGTTGTCTGGCATTTCCTGTTTGTCAGTTCCTGTTTTGCTTTGGCACTGATCTCCCCTCTCATTTCAGGTAGTTCGACTCCTACCCTTGTGTGTTCTTCACTGACCTGATTACCTGCCCCCCCCCGTATTGCTTGCACCTGTAGAGCCCCTGTGTGTGTATTTTATCTGTGGGTGTTTCTCAATGTCGAGTAGGCTTGCTTGGTAGCACATGTACCTCCGAGTCAGTTGCTTCAGAAGCGAGGCAAGAATCCCTCCTCGCATTCGGAGAACGAAGAGTGGAACAGGCTAACAGGTGTGCATGTGTGCGTCATATGAGAGACCCCGCCTCTTACATTACATTGTCCGCCAAAGATTTCGGAAATTGGTCCGTGCGCAAAGCATTGTGGGGATTTTAAGACCACGGAGTCTACAATTGTGCAGCAACGAAATTTCTCCCAACGAAGTACGCCGGCCTCGGTAGAATTCCAAGTATGCTGGACAGTCCTTCAGCGGCACTCGATGAAGGAGCATCCTTGAAATAGTGGCTCTGGAGCAGCTTTCCTCGACATTGAGTGTTTTTCTCTGTTTCAAGTGCCAGATCGTTTCGAGATTTAGAGTCGAGCCTTCCAGCGCTTGAGCCTTACAAATATTATTTGTGATTTGTCTGCCAGTTGATATCTGAGCTAGAGTAAGTTGTGTTAGTATTTAGTAAGTCATTTTTTGGAGTCCATGTTTATTATGACACAAACCACCTAAAAGTAAAATCCTTTTTTGAACCGTCCTGCTTTGTCTGGAGTCGTGCATTTGGGTCCTATCATTTTCTTATGTGCCCCAGTCACACGTAACACATACTACCAATAGAAATACATTGCTTTTAAAATCGTTCTGTCATAAAACAAACTAAATCTTTTTTTCCTTCTAATTTGTTATTATTTACATTGCTTTTAAAAAATCGTTCTGTGTGACAGAAAAAAATGGGACAATCGTATTGGTGAACACGATTCAATAGATTACATTTCGTGACTATAACACGAAATGCTGTGAGACTGGGTTGGTAATCCTGTTATTCCCTAAACCTGAGGTGCTGCTAATACTCATCATGCATTCAAAGCATCTTACAGGAATGGATATGCATTCTTCAGAGTTTCTGACCTGTTGAGCAGCCAGGGCTTTTTGCTGCAGGACAGAGCGGACATCAGCTTGTCGGCCTCCGAGGCGATGGTGGCGTTCTTGAATGCGGCCCAAGCAAATTCCCACTCCTTTTCTCCTCCTTCTGCGATCGCACTGCAGTACACTGTGTACTTCAGGTTAGGACTAATGCTGGAAACAAGGAGATAAGAGCTCTGTGAGCAGGAGAGAACTCTTTAAAGTAGAGACACTACATACTGATATACACCTGAACATCAGCAGGAGAGGACTCTTTAAAGTAGAGACACTACACACTGATATACACCTGAACATCAGCAGGAGAGGACTCTTTAAAGTAGAGACACTACATACTGATATACACCTGAACATCAGCAGGAGAGGACTCTTTAAAGTAGAGACACTACACACTGATATACACCTGAACATCAGCAGGAGAGGACTCTTTAAAGTAGAGACACTACATACTGATATACACCTGAACATCAGCAGGAGAGGACTCTTTAAAGTAGAGACACTACATACTGATATACACCTGAACATCAGCAGGAGAGGACTCTTTAAAGTAGAGACACTACATACTGATATACACCTGAACATCAGCAGGAGAGGACTCTTTAAAGTAGAGACACTACATACTGATATACACCTGAACATCAGCAGGAGAGGACTCTTTAAAGTAGAGACACTACATACTGATATACACCTGAACATCAGCAGGAGAGGACTCTTTAAAGTAGAGACACTACATACTGATATACACCTGAACATCAGCAGGAGAGGACTCTTTAAAGTAGAGACACTACATACTGATATACACCTGAACATCAGCAGGAGAGGACTCTTTAAAGTAGAGACACTACATACTGTTTTCCCCCATGAACATCAGCAGGAGAGGACTCTTTAAAGTAGAGACACTACATACTGATATACACCTGAACATCAGCAGGAGAGGACTCTTTAAAGTAGAGACACTACATACTGATATACACCTGAACATCAGCAGGAGAGGACTCTTTAAAGTAGAGACACTACATACTGATATACACCTGAACATCAGCAGGAGAGGACTCTTTAAAGTAGAGACACTACATACTGATATACACCTGAACATCAGCAGGAGAGGACTCTTTAAAGTAGAGACACTACATACTGATATACACCTGAACATCAGCAGGAGAGGACTCTTTAAAGTAGAGACACTACATACTGATATACACCTGAACATCAGCAGGAGAGGACTCTTTAAAGTAGAGACACTACATACTGTTTTCCCCCATGAACATCAGCAGGAGAGGACTCTTTAAAGTAGAGACACTACATACTGATATACACCTGAACATCAGCAGGAGAGGACTCTTTAAAGTAGAGACACTACATACTGATATACACCTGAACATCAGCAGGAGAGGACTCTTTAAAGTAGAGACACTACATACTGATATACACCTGAACATCAGCAGGAGAGGACTCTTTAAAGTAGAGACACTACATACTGATATACAACTGAACATGAGTAGAATATGTCCTTTTTAAATTAAAATAAAATTGCATTTACCAGGTTTAGGATATATAAACGCAGAGTTGTAAAAAGTACAATATACATGTTTCCAAAATGTTGTGGAGTAGCTTACACTACATGATTTAATGTACTCTATTACCTTCTTCCCCTGAGGAGTATAAACTGTTATGTGTTGACATACTTGTTGACAGCTGGATTATTCATCCACTCAGTGAACCAGCCGCTGGTCAGCTCCTTGCAGCCGTCCACTCCTGTGCTGCAGGCCATGGAGATCGCATTCACCTGGTTATACCTGGGAGGGAGGAAGAGAGGAAACAGATATCATGAAAAATATCTCTTCCCATTGGCACTCGGACCTTTTTGAATATATGCACTACTAAACATTCGGTACGTTAATATTCTTACTGTTCGGTGTGCATTTCTGGGATCTTTGTCCAGTTGCCAGTGATATCTTTGAAGTGTTTGAATAGAGGTTCAACCTGTTTCTTCAGGTAAGCCTGAGGAAAGAAATTGGACAAGTTTCGTTAATGTTTGAATACAGAAAAAGGTACACATTTAATCAGCATTGCATAGATTTCCAGTTATAAGCCGCGTTCACATCGCAGTACTTTTCCCACTTTAGCTCCGATATAGTTCCGAAATGTCGCGTTCACACGAAAAAGAGCCGGAACTAAAATTAGTTCATGAGAACCTTTTTACCCCCTTTTCGTGGGAGAAAAAGGTTCCTATTATATGTCTGATTGGCTGGGCGGATTGCAAACCACGCCCCGTGAAACTCCCAAAAGGTTTTGTGAAGCCGCCATTTTATTATCCTTGCATTAGCATTATTAGCATTATTAGCATTAGCCCAGCGCACAAACGCAAAGAGACTAACTTATGGCAACACAAAAGAAAACATGGCTTAATTTGCCTAATCCTCCCCCAGGGACTTATTCCGGTGTGAACGCGATCTGTACTTAGTTCATGAGAGCTAAAGAGTTCTCATGAACTAAGTTTCTCTTTGTGGGAAAAGTACTGCGGTGTGAAAGCGCCTATATCCTCCCAATGCCTTCCCTTATAAAACACATTTTTTTTCCTGGGATGGAAAAACCACTTCCAAATTCGGACCGTTTTTTATTCCAGTTATATTTTCCCACGATTAACCAATCCCTTACAAACACATTTGGTTTCTGGGATAAGCACAGGAATGAATTCATTGAAAGAGCTTTACACATGTTGACCGTTCATCACAGACCTGCATGGGTCCGTACACTTCGCTGCGGTCAAACATCAGGAAGTAGTAGCTTAAGTTTCTCCTGAACGTCTCCCAGGGCATATATTCCACCTCTTTATCCAGGAAGGTGGTGGTCCTCAGAGCCAGAGTCGTGTTCACTATCTTTGCTCTGAAAACACCCAAAGTAATTTCTCAGCTTTTATCTTATTGGAACAAAATGCAAGAAGAGCTGAAACTTAAGACCTAGGTGTTTACCATTTCTATTTTGTTAAAGTACGTTAGAGTGTCATTATTTAAAAACCTGGCATTAAAATAGTTTAAATTCTGAAATTAAATTCATTGAAAGTGAAAAGCTTTTCAGAAGCATTAAAAACAAGTTGTTGCTAATAATTTAAATATCCCAGACTTTAAATATCATAAAAACATAATTTAAGCCTACATTTAATTCATATATAACATTTAATTGTTGTTTAATTGAAAGCAACAGCGTCGTTATGTAAAAACCTGGTTTTAAAATGGCTAAAATTCTGCAAATAAATATATTTTATTAGAACTGAATTCATTATTTGTTTTACATTTTTGAATAGTTTTACTCTGTTTCCTGTTTGTTCCTTGTGTAATCTGCAGAGCACAGTGGGTTGCCTATGTGTATACAAAATTAAAACGCCCTTTGTTAAAAAATATGGCCTCACCTTGCGAGATTAAAAGCGTCATCGATGATTTGAGCTCGGTTAATCACTCGAATATCCTGGAAAGTGAAAAAAGGATTGAGTGTTTGGGATTGAAATGGCATTTTTAAAAAGCACAGAAGAAATGCAATACTTTTCCATCGGATTATGAGAATGTACCTCATGTTTGGAGTTCAGTTTGGCGAGGAGGCGTTCCCAGTTTGTATCGTCGTAGTTCACTCGGTAGAAACCCTTCATGTCAATGTTGGCCACGAGCCACTCATCTGCACCGGTGACAAAGCTACTGTTCGTAGCTGGAAGGATATTAGAAGATAATCAGAGGCAAGTTTATTTATATGGCACTTTTCAACACGAGGCAATTCAAAGTGCTTTCCCTAAATGCAAGACATTAAGAGCATAAAACACATTAGGAACATTAACACAGGTACATGAATACAAGTGACAGTGCAGTGTGAGATGTGAATAGTTCAATTAAAAGCAAAAAGAAAAGTCTTCAGCCTGGATTTAAAAGTAGTCAGAGTTGCAGCGGACCCGCAGGTTTCTGGGAGTTTGTTCCAGATATCTGGAAATATCCAAAAACCAAATGCTCACATTCCTCTACCCGTGAAATTATAGCTATTTTGACACTTTTCTAACATCCCTTTCATCCTTCAAGAAGTTCTCAGATATCTTACTTAAAAGCACATCTCTAAGCGGTTGACCAATCACAACAGAGCCGGCCAGCTAACCAATCAGAGCAGACTAAGCCGTGTAATTGGTGATTGGTGTTGAAATGGGAATGGACTGAATCCCATCTCTGAAATATGATTTATCATCAACCATTTCAATCAAAGTAATAAAAAAAAACACTTGGCTGGCTTCAACTTACTTTGTTTTCTTGTACCTTGTCTTTAAAAATATGTCTTCATCAATATTGAACTCGATCAATTAATAAAAAAGAATTTGAAAAATGTCCACGACTGAAAAGAAAGCATCTTTTTGTATTGTGTTAATCATCTTTGCAAATAAATCTTACCTTCTTTTTGAACAAGCCAGAAGGACTGTTCAGTTGCTCCAGTCTTTATCCAGGTGACGGGGACAAACCACTCATAACTACGTCCAGAGAAAAGAAAAATGTGCATTTAAAAAATCAGCGTAGAGAATAATAGAGAGCATGAGATTGTTATGGTTACATACATACAGTATCATGTCAGCATAAACAGGCATACACTACATATGTTGTAACTACTAGGCTTGGGCGGTATGACGGTATTACGGTATACCATGGTATTTCGAAATACCGTCGGTATGATTTTCAATACCGTGACGTCACAGACTGTGCGCCAAATCACAGATGCGTTTCATTCTATTACACTGACACGGAGTTTTGACAGGGACGACATTGGTTGTAATGCACAGCACGCGCCAGCATAGGGCAGGGGAGGGCAGTCCGTCTTTCCCGCTCTCAGAGCTCAGCACAGAGCTGAGCTGAGCAAGATGGCGGCAGCATTTGCCGGCCCCGAACTCGGACAACTAGTAAAAAAGAAAAATGCCTCTGCGCCTGTTTGGGACTATTTTGGGTTTACTCGTCGCCAGTGACTTCATCCAGCACAACGAGAGACGGAGGCACTTCTTTGGGAATGTTTAAGACGGGGTGAGTGAGTGTTGACATTTTTTAATCCTATGCAACTGGTTGAAGGTTTTGTAGTGGAGGTCGGACGGTTTTAAAAACGAAAGCATTTACGTGCTAAACATTCACGCGAGTAATCCAATGAATCAAATGGAAATAAGGTTTTTAACACATGCACGGAATAATATTGCCAAACTAGTTAGTGAATATAGCAAACTTTATTCAATAAGTCAAGTATTTACTCCCGGAGAATGTTTATGTATGATGAAATATTGTTAACTTAGCTCACTATGGACACAACGTCGGACATCTACAAACGCGTCCTGTATCCGATCTCAAAATGTGCCATTTGCACAATGTGTCATGTATGCAGCCCTTGTTTTGCAATTGCGCGCACGTCGCGGCACTTTGCGAGCGTCTACCGGCTCGGGCTGCATTTTACACCGAACATATAATATACCGTTCGAAACATCTCTTTGCCGCCGAACGCCACCTCACTCAAGTCGACCCAAGTCATACAGTCAGTGGCGGCTGGTGGAAAATATTTTTGGAGCGCTGGCTGTTGATATAGTGAGTAAAACATTTTTTTTGGGGAGAAATGACCCCTTAAAATTGGGACTGATACCGTCATATACCGTATACCACGGTATGATGTCAGCGAGGTATGACGGTATGAAAAAAATGATACCGCCCATGCCTAGTAACTACATTGCAAGATTTGATCACGGATTAAAACACATTTAACCTTGGGATCATCAAGAATATCCTCTTGTGATTTGAAAAAGCTGTCTCTAGCTCGCTATCATGTTAAAGAAGTGAGAAATAAAGCCTGAGTTTAGAAATAAAATGTGGGAATTCTCGTGTTAGAAAGTCAGCAATCACACAAAGCTGTATGTCTTTGTTTATTCTCTATCAATTTACGGGGCCTTATGATTTAAAAATACCTCATTATTGTTTTTTGACTTTAATTAAATGTTTCATGTCAACAGATTTCACCTAACTGTATTAGGTTAATTGAAAGCAATACTATTAAGTTTGAATAAAAAAGATTAGGTTCAACTTTACATTATTGCTTTCAACTAACCAAATCAATTACGTGGTATTTGTTGAAATAATACATTTAATTAAAACCAACGCTTCAGTTTTTTCAATGCAGGTCCAGTTTTTGCTCGTGTGTTTTGGGCCTATGTGGGTGATGTATTGTAGATAACACCAGAATACATTTCCCTTGTTGATTCATAAATGAGGTATAACTCAAATGTTCCTACTTGAACTCTGAGGGTCGGTCCACTACAGATTCGGGGTCCAACAGGAAGTGCTTCTGGGTAATTTTTCCCGTCTGGGTGTCGATGGTGACGACGGGGAATCCCATCTGAAGGATCCATCGGTTCATGATGACCTCGACTGTAGCCGGCAGCTTCACGTTCGAATTATCCACCGCCTGGAAACAAGAAATAGGTAGATAAGAACTCTATGCATTTGTGCTTTCAACAAAGAGGGCAAAAGTACACACATCCTTTACTCAAGTAGAAGTACAGATACTCATGTTTAAAAATACTCTGGTGAAAGTAGAAGCACTGACTAAACTTCTTTACTCAAGTCAAAGTAAAGAGGCTTTGAAATGTACTTCAGTAAAAAGTACCCATAACTAGCAGCTGTTTTAAAGAGTACCTGACCTCCCTTTATATTAACAGAACAATAATGTCATTGTTAGCTAATGAATGTTTCCATGGTGACCAACGGCAACATGACAACGTTTTCATTGGTCCCTCTTCTTCAGAGAAGACCAGGAAATGATGGATACACGGATCGTGTTCAAATCAATAGGCACGCAATGACTCTGAATAATAATGATCACGCCACCAAACACACATTGAGACTAAAGGAACCAGCCTGTTTGGAAAATGAGAGAAGTAGAAAGTACAGGTATTTGGGTTCAACATGTAAGAAGTATAAAGTACAGGTATTTGGGTTCAACATGTAAGAAGTAGAAAGTACAGGTATTTGGGTTCAACATGTAAGAAGTAGAAAGTACAGGTATTTGAGTTCAACATGTAAGAAGTAGAAAGTACAGGTATTTGTGTTCAACATGTAAGAAGTAGAAAGTACAGGTATTTGAGTTCAACATGTAAGAAGTAGAAAGTACAGGTATTTGTGTTCAACATGTAAGAAGTAGAAAGTACAGGTATTTGTGTTCAACATGTAAGAAGTAGAAAGTACAGGTATTTGAGTTCAACATGTAAGAAGTAGAAAGTAAAGGTATTTGGGTTCAAAATGTAAGAAGTAGAAAGTAGAGGTATTTGTGTTTCACCCTCTGGAACCTCAAAGCTACGCCAGCATGAACCTCTTTCATGGGAAGTGCTTCCCCTACACTCTCGTGACAAAAATAAACAAAATGTTTTGGATCGAAGAGGCACATTTAGAGCTCAGTGGGGTTAGGATAATATCTAAAAAAATAACTAGATGCGATTAGGGCTGCACAATTTCCTTTTTTAATTTAATTCAGAAATCTATTTGTTATATTTTAGCAGTATACTTCAATCAGCAAGACATGACTGGGTACACTTTAAAATGTGTTTATTAAGGGCACTTTTTGCAGCTCTACTTATAAGACAGCAGGCACAATTAATACAAATTATATTCAAATCCCCAAAAAGACAAGTGCAATATTGAAATGGCAGTAAGCTAAACATGTGTTTAAAGGTCCCTCTATTATACTCTTGTTCAACAATGTATCAGAGGACTCTAGTAGACAAGTGCTGATTATGTGTCTGTAGCTTTAAATGCTAATGAGCTGCTGCTGGCCACGCCCCCTGAGAGAATCAATAGGCACGCAATGACTCTAAATAATAATGATCACGCCACCAAACACACATTCAGACTAAAGGAACCAGCCTGTTTGGAAAATGTAAGAAGTAGAAAGTACAGGTATTTGTGTTCAACATGTAAGAAGTAGAAAGTACAGGTATTTGTGTTCAACATGTAAGAAGTAGAAAGTACAGGTATTTGTGTTCAACATGTAAGAAGTAGAAAGTACAGGTATTTGTGTTCAACATGTAAGAAGTAGAAAGTACAGGTATTTGTGTTCAACATGTAAGAAGTAGAAAGTACAGGTATTTGTGTTCAACATGTAAGAAGTAGAAAGTACAGGTATTTGTATTCAACATGTAAGAAGTAGAAAGTACAGGTATTTGTGTTCAACATGTAAGAAGTAGAAAGTACAGGTATTTGTGTTCAACATGTAAGAAGTAGAAAGTACAGGTATTTGGGTTCAACATGTAAGAAGTAGAAAGTACAGGTATTTGTGTTCTACATGTAAGAAGTAGAAAGTACAGGTATTTGTATTCAACATGTAAGAAGTAGAAAGTACAGGTATTTGTGTTCAACATGTAAGAAGTAGAAAGTACAGGTATTTGTGTTCAACATGTAAGAAGTAGAAAGTACAGGTATTTGGGTTCAACATGTAAGAAGTAGAAAGTACAGGTATTTGTGTTCAACATGTAAGAAGTAGAAAGTACAGGTATTTGTGTTCAACATGTAAGAAGTAGAAAGTACAGGTATTTGTGTTCAACATGTAAGAAGTAGAAAGTACAGGTATTTGTGTTCAACATGTAAGAAGTAGAAAGTACAGGTATTTGTGTTCAACATGTGAGAAGTAGAAAGTTCAGGTATTTGTGTTCAACATGTAAGAAGTAGAAAGTACAGGTATTTGTGTTAAAAATGTAAGAAGTAGAAAGTACAGGTATTTGAGTTCAACATGTAAGAAGTAGAAAGTACAGGTATTTGTGTTCAACATGTAAGAAGTAGAAAGTTCAGGTATTTGTGTTCAACATGTGAGAAGTAGAAAGTACAGGTATTTGAGTTCAACATGTAAGAAGTAGAAAGTACAGGTATTTGTGTTCAACATGTAAGAAGTAGAAAGTACAGGTATTTGTGTTCAACATGTAAGAAGTAGAAAGTTCAGGTATTTGTGTTCAACATGTAAGAAGTAGAAAGTACAGGTATTTGTGTTCAACATGTAAGAAGTCAAAGTAAAAAGTTGTCAGAAAAATAAGTAGTGGAGTAAAGTACTGATACCAGACAATGTAAGTACAGTAACAAAGTATTTGTACTCCATTACTTCCCACCTCTGGTTTTCAATCATATTTCAATGTTTATACTTGATCTCTAGTCATGCTGTCGACCATTGAGTCATAATATTGAACAGGTACAGTAGATTCATTCTACAGTTTCAAACGAGCTAGATAACGTCCTAAAAAGTCTTGTTTTGTCCTCAATTAAAAGATATCAAGTTAACTGCCATATAGGAGTAAAGAAAACTGAACATTTTCACAATTTAAAATCTGGAATACGAGAATTCTGACTCCTTTTTTCTTAAAGAAAGCAAATTAAAACCAATAATTTGTTTAAACGGAAATGTAATAACTCTACTCTACAGCTTCCCTAATCAAAAAAGTACATTAAAAATGGCTGAAAACACACACATTGCACATTAGTGGAATGTGAACTCATTGTAGACTTTTTAGGAGCTACCTAAATATTTGTGTCAGGAGGTGGAGACCCAAAATGGAGCAAACTGGAATCTGAGTGTTGGACTTTCAGCTACAATAAACGCTGATGTTTTTCTCTTGCTGGATGTTTAAATAGGAAACACTTTGCTAACACACTTTAGCTTGATCTGTTTTGTGCGTTTACAATGTGTTGCACGGCCCTCATGTGGCTCAAAAGGGTATGACAACACCTCTAATGTGAATGTTTAGAGAAATAAATGCATGTTTTTTGTTTATAAGAAGCTGTTTTAAGGAAAGTAAGCTGTTGTGACAATGCTAACTTACCATTTGCAAGTTCCTCCAGAGGTCTGTGTAGCCTGCGTTCGAATACTTGAACTCCTCTAAGTATGTCTGTAGAAAGATAATCATCAGAATCAGAATCTAGTTTATTGCCAGGTACGTTTACACATACAAGGAACTTGCTTCGGTATCTGGTGGTGCGAACATTAACAATCTAAAAAAACTAGTTGCAAAGTAGGTAAAAGAAAAATATATAAGGATAATTAAAAATAAATATATATATATATTAAAGTGGAGTGCTCTGCAGACACGTGTGCAAACATTTGCAAATATAAGTCATTTGTTATACTCTAGATGAGGTAGAAAAATGTGTTAGCTCAATGAAATGATGGTATGACATAATTAAAAACAGTAAATTCAAACTGCTTGACTCACCTGAAGTCCTTTGGAAAAGACTTCCTCTGTGATAAACTCAGAGAGCATCCTGAGGACTGAACCTCCCTGTCAGGAAATACATAGGGTCAATTAAACGATAGATATCACCATGAATCTTCCGCAGTTCATCACTGACATTAAGACAATTCATTTTAGTATTACAAGTTTTCTGTAATGTAATGTTGAAGTAAGCAAGTGAGCTATTATGTAACGGCCCGTCCACACTACAGCTTCGACAGCTTCAAAAACGGTTTCCAACGCGTCTGCCCATTCACTTTGAATGGGCAGACGTCACGTTGCCTCGCTTTTCGCCGAACTGAATTGTGGGTAGCAGAGCGGAGCTTTCCTGGCGTTTCAGGTTCATTTCCTCATATTCCAAACGAGAAATTACGGGAGCAAATCACCCGGTTCATTACGACCAGAACTATTTACTGGGATACAAACCGGAGGAACCAGGCATGGAGGGAGGTGGCAGAGACAGTGGGTGAAACTGGTAGGTTTTCGCCTGTTTGGGGAGTTTATATATATATTTATATATATTGCTCGCATAAAATCCCCGGGGTTTTTTGCTTTGTATGCCGGGGGCGGGACATTCATGTGATTGGTTGTTGGTGGCGGTGCTCAAATAAAATCCCCAAGCTTCAGACACGGCCAGCTCCAAGCTTGTTTTGAAGCTATAGTGTGGACGGGCCGTAATGCTTACTTTTGTTGCATTTAAGATAAATCTAGCCCAAATATTCTTCCCTTAATGATTGTTTTCAAGATCTTACTAACAATAAGAAAGTGGATCAGTCCAGTTCTGAAGTCTTTACACTGGCTTCCTGTGTGTCAAAGAATTGATTTCAAAATACTGCTGCTGGTTTATAAAGCACTGAATGGTTTAGGCCCAAAATACATTTACACTACAAAAACTCAAAATCTTGTCAAGTATATTTGTCTAATACCTAGCCAGAATATGTTTCTACACCTGATCATAACTTCAGAAGTAACACTGCAGTGAGATATAGGGTCTTGTTTTTAGACAAATCTTGTTGAGTCAAAAAAGTCTTATATTGAGTTGTATCTCAGATGAAACTTTTTTTTAAAACATATTTATTGGGAAATCACCAACTAACATCAGAAAACAGAAAACCTTTGAGCATTTGCGGCTTATATTGTAACACGACATTTCCTGATTCTGGTCAAATATAGTTCTAAATGAGTTCTCCAGATAATTACAAGATCTGATTTATCTAAATATCCCTTCTTCAAGAAATCTTACAAAGCAAATCTTCACTTGTTCTATTGGCAGACTTTTTTACTTATTTCAAGTGAAAACAGCTGGTTTTCATTGTTGTTTAACTTGTTTTTGGAGCAGCGTTTTTTCCAGTGTACTGCTAAATGATGAACCATCCAGAACTCTCAGGTCTTCTGGTCTGCTCTCTAAAACTAAACATGGAGAAGTTCAGTTATTATGCTCCAAACATCTGGAACAAACTCCCAGAAACCTGCATGGCCGCTGAAACTCTTACTTTTAAATCCAGGCTGAAGACTTTTATTTTTGCTTTTAATTGAACTATTCAAATCTCACACTGCACTGTAACTCTTATTCATGTACCTGTGATATTCATGTTGTATTATCTTTACTTTTAAATGAGTGTTTTTAAATGCCCTTTTATAATATGTTTCTGCTGCACTGTTTCTCAATGCTCTTAATGTCTTTAATCTGTGTAAAGCACTTTGAACTGCCTTGTGTTGGGAAGGTGCTGTATAAATAAACTTGCCTTGCCTTGTTTTTGTTTGGTGGAAGTAAACATATTTTTTGGTGGGATTTGGCGATAACAATACTTAAAAGTAAGTTGTGTGTTTTTTATATAAATATATCTCACCTTGCTGTACGTGATGGAGTCGAACAGCTCGCTGATCTGCTCCGGCCTCTGGACGTCTTCCTCTTTGGAAGTGAGCGGGTGGGAGGAGGCCAAAGCGTCAGTTCCCATCACCCCAATGACCTCGTTCAGGACTATCAAATCTCTCTGTAAAATACACACAAAATGGTTATAAACAATAATTGTGGTGTGACCGGACACGTTTCACATTAAACATTACATTGATTTCTATACAGTTCACACTAGAGCAATTTAATTAAAGAGGAATTATTATTCTCAATTTCCTATTTTTTCACTTTTTCTGGCTGTTGTTTTTTTCACTTGTCATTCCGATTTTGGGTTTGTACAAAAACATGTTTATCTTTCCCATAATGTCTGTCTGAATTAACATGTATCTCCCTTTTGTCTGAAATGATCAATGCTAGCACCTGTCTCTTTAAGAACAATAACCCAGAAAGAAAGCAACATTTACAGTCAAGTTTTCTGCAATTTCTTTGCATAGAAAGAGTCCTAACTGAGTAAATCGACCTTATATTATCAGAGCTCTCAACTCCATTCACAGGCTCACACGCCACACCTTGTATTTCTCACGCAGAGATTTCTTCCCAGGGTACCACCCACCAAGTTGCGCCGCAATTTTGTAAACAAACCAGGCTTGTTTGAGACGCGTGCACTCCACTAGCACCCGTTGACATTCGCGATGCAGAGGGCTTCATACTCCGTAGCACCCCCCCCCCCCCCCCCCCCCACCCCCCGTTGACATTCGCGGTACAGAGGGCTTCATACTCCACTAGCACGCACCCCCCCCCCCCCCCCACCCCCCGTTGACATTCGCGGTACAGAGGGCTTCATGGGAACTTTGTGTGGAGCCAGAAATTGGAGTACCACAATCTCACTCTGAACTCTGTTCAAAACTTGAGAGCCCTGTATTATGGATAGCATACATCAATGCTTCCTTAATATTATAGAATAATATAAAAAGACTCACTTTTAACAATATGGGACCTTTAAGAATAAGGTTAATTCAGTGTATTCAACTGGCAGGCTTGGGGATTAAGGGATAACATGTAACAGGATTACAGAAGTATAACAAAAAGGAAACTGTAACCCTTTACAATAACATAAACAAAGACGTAATTACATTACTGCTACATTAAAGATAATAAGATAAGAGGTAGCCTAATTCATTGATTCCAAATTGGGAAAATGTTTGCTTTGCAGCAGCATAAAAAACAGAACAAGGAACTGCACATAAATAGAAATTAAAGACTGGAGTAGTAGTATAAGAAATGGGGATTACTAGCAGGGTAACAATGTGAAAAAATACATTTAAAAGTACTGAATGTTATATTAAGAAACTTTCGCCACTTCACGGGTCTCACAACACCGAGTGCAACGAGTCTTGATTAAATTGTTCTGTTTTCTTACTAAATACACTGAACTTAAAGCCATCTTATTGATATTTCTTTGGATGTATTTCTGCAAGAGAAGAAAACTCACCATTTTCCATGAGGGTTCAGCGAAGTCGGCTCCGAGATACGAGACGTAGGTGGCGAAACCCTCGTTGAGCCACAAGTCGTTCCACCAGCGCGTCGTCACCAAGTTCCCAAACCACTGAAAGGAGACATCTGTATATTACCGGCAGGTTCGTAAAGATAAAAACATTCACGAGCATGGATATAATTGATTGGTGCAACAGGAATGAGTCCGGCTACAACCCAATAATGTGTTAACAATAATAACATTTTTGTTCGTGCTTCGCTGTTAGACTGAAATAAGCTGAAGCGATTTTTGTTCGATGAAACAAAATACCTCAGTAAATACCCCACTGGTGAATTCAGAAACGGTGGTTGCTAACAAGTGTCTAAATGAGATGACGTCACCACGCCCAACATTAGCCACCTTTAGCTTAGCGGTGGTGACATGAA
Organism: Notothenia rossii; assembly: GCF_949606895.1. Taxonomy (NCBI): domain Eukaryota; kingdom Metazoa; phylum Chordata; class Actinopteri; order Perciformes; family Nototheniidae; genus Notothenia; species Notothenia rossii. The sequence goes on along the minus strand of NC_136904.1, from coordinate 4,938,185 downwards.
GTCATGTGACCGTGATGTAGTTCCTTTATAGTCCAACATTAGCCTCCTTTAGCTTAGCGGTGGTGACATGAAGTCATGTGACCGTGATGTAGTTCCTTTATAGCCCAACATTAGCCTCCTTTAGCTTAGCGGTGGAGACGTTAAGTCTTGTGACCGTGATGTAGTTCCTTTATAGCCCAACATTAGCCTCCTTTAGCTTAGCGGTGGAGACGTTAAGTCTTGTGACCGTGCTGTAGTTCCTTTATAGCCCAACATTAGCCTCCTTTAGCTTAGCGGTGGTGACGTGAAGTCATGTGACCGTGATGTAGTTCCTTTATAGCCCAACATTAGCCACCTTTAGCTTAGCGGTGGTGACGTGAAGTCATGTGACCTTGCTGTAGTTCCTTTAAAGCCCAACATTTTGCTTCTGGTGATTGCATTTACGCTTAAGTATAAGATTAAGTGGTGTTAATATGTGGAGATTATCCTGCTGAATAAAACGAATGAAGAAGAAGAAGAAGAAGAAGAAGAATAGGGAGGGATGAAACCCTCTTTAATGGTCACACATGCAGAGCACACAGCACACATGGAAATGTGTTCTCTGCTTTTAACCCATTCTAGTACCAGGAGTTTAACTTGTGTTAACCACTGAGTAATGTAAAAGTCTCATTTAACTTTTGTCGAGCGAGCCCTTGTGAAGCTTACTTCGTGGTTAGCATACAAAAATACATCATCCTTGCAATGTATTTCTCCTTACCATGTGAGCGAGTTCATGAGCGATGACGGTTGCCACCCACTCCTTGTCTCCGTTGGACGAGACTTTAGGGTTGAACAGCAGGGCGGTCTCTCTGTAGGTGATCAGACCCCAGTTCTCCATGGCTCCAGCGCCGAAGTCCGGCAGAGCGATCTGGTCTGAAAACAAATTAAGATATTAATACCGTTCATCTTTCACTTCTGCTGGAATTACATTTAATTTGGTTTTCCTTCGTTGTTTTTCCTCTGAGGTTGTACTGCCTGTTCTTGTACTTGTTTTGTGTCTCTTAGGTGTTATTTAGTTTTAAGTCTTTTTTGAGTTCATTCATCTTTTTGAAATGGCTTTGTTTTTGTTGTTATGTGGTTCTTTGTAGTCATTAAGTGTCTCATTGTGGGTATTTTGTATTTCTGTAGCTCTGGCTGTATTTGAATATTTAATTTAGAGTTTTTTATTTGTTTGTAGTCATTTAGTGTTTCCTTGTAGTTTTTGGCATTTTTATAGTATCTCTGGTAATTTTGCACATTTATTTTGTGTCTCTTTTTTTTGCTGTTTTTGTTCTCTTTCTAGTCATTTCATGGCTTTTTGTGGTGATTCTGAGTCTCTTCCTGGTTTCTCTTTCAGTGACATGTGGCTTGTGTCAGGTAGTAATCCATCCATGCACCTGTGTTACAAACAAACACACTTGCAGGTCTGCTGCCTTTCAGTAAATCAAATCATCTCTTGAGACACTATACTGATATACACGTGAACATGAGCAATATAGGGCCCCTTTAAATATGCTTGATTCATTCCCGAATTAAGGAATTGTTCTGTTACAACAGCATGTTAACAAAGCATTATAAATAAACTGTCAATGGATACATATCAACAGTAGAAATGTGTTTGGTTCCTACCTGACTTTTCGAGAGGATAAGGAGACTTGTAGTAGTCCTCAAAGAACTGCAGTATGGGTCCAGTCTTCTTCAGGGCGTAGTCTCCCTGTCCGGCCTCGATGGCCTTCCTGCGAGCCCAGATCCTGATCTGCACACAAGCACAGATTTATTATTAAAGAAACTACACAGAGACATGTTAAATCAGTCCAGCAGAGGGCAGCATAAAAACACTGAAACCACCCCAAAAATTACCAAGGTTTCTGGTTTGGGACCGCCGACTGGTTCGTTTGTGATGAAAGTAAATTCACACACGACAAAAGCCAGCAGGTAGGTGGACATGATCTTTGTGGGATGAAAACTAGTCATGGTCCAATTCTCTCCATCCAAAGTGGTGTTAACAGGTACTGTGTGGAGGAAAAACACAAAGCAGATTAATTACAAATGAAGACATGTACAGCACCTCACTTTTAGATATCAGAGACAACTGTATAGCTACTTTTTTAAAACTAGATTATACTCTGTTTTCCTATGTTAAATGTTTTTGTTTTTTTAAACTGCAACTGCTTTGCACACTAAAATGTATGTCTATAGGATCCCATGTTTTATTTTTGTATTAGGAAGTTTGTCTTTTTCAGTGTATTTAAAATAATTTGTATATCGTATATTCTATAAATTCATATTAGTATCTCTCTACTGTGATCGCTCTTTATTTGTCTCATACTCTCTCTGCTGCAGCACCTCTTTTCACCCTCTGTCTGAAACCAGAGCTCAGTCTGCTCTGATTGGTTAGCTGGCCGGCTCTGTTGTGATTGGTCAACCGCTTAGAGATGTCCCGCCCCTTAACGTATCATGTACAATCTGTTGGAGCGCTATCCAATAGGAGCGCAAGTGTGATGATGTCACTGTGTTCAGGAAGTAAACAAAGGAGTCTAATGGAGGCATTTTAGCCTCTGCAGACCATTTACATGCACAAAAACCTTCATAACACACTACAGGGAAGCGAGTACCCCGAAAAGCAGAATAGGGCCCCTTTAAGGTGCAATGCACTTGAAGTTGTGGGTGATGGATATTTCACATCTAAAATGCTGCATTGGATATAGATATAATCGGAGGGATGAAACCCTCTTTAATGGTCACACATACATGCACACAGCACACACAGTGACATATGACCTCTGCATTTAACTAGTTGTACTACGAGCAGTGATACACGAGTATTCCTCACCGTGGTTGAGGGAGTTGGAGAGAGCGACGGTGCCCGCGGGGTGGAGGAGCGTCAGCTGGAAGACAGCTTTCATCGCGGGCTCGTCGAAACAGGGGAATGCTTTCCTGGCGTCCGTTGGCTGCATCTGAGTCGTGGCAAGAACTCTGAAAACAGCAGGTATATGAAGTCAGGATTAACAGAGGAAGCCATTATCTGTAGATACACTCATACAGTTATATACTCACTTCTATACTCACCTCTTCAGAAATGCTTTTAATCTTCAATTAATGTTGGGTTTTATATATTTTAAGTGTGTTGTTTTAGTTGTGTTTTATGAGTTTTGGGAAAAGCGCTCCTTAAATAAAATGCATTATTATTATTATTATTATTATTAGAAAAACCCTTATATGGAAGCCCTAAAAAGCCAAGAAAAAAAACAGTGAACTTTCTGGGTCGTTTTGTGTTTGTTGCTGTAATACTAACCTCCGCCACCAGGGGGCACTACTACCCCGTGTTTCTTAATAGGATTTAAAGCAGCCATGAGTTCTTCCAGGTGAGTTTTAAAAAGAAAAACATGCAGCTAATGTTACATAATGTGTTAACACCATATTTTAACAATGAATTTGAATGAATATTGGGTTTGAACTCACAATATATTATTTTTAATCAACCTGTGGTTGGTACTCGATCTAATTATTATATGAGTATTGATACCAGTCTCCTTTTGGTCAAAAACACTGGAAGATTGTCGTTTTTACACTTCAGTTTCTGTACAGATGAAACAAACATGAGCTTTAAAGGGGCTGGTAGGCGGATTTGGTTCAACTTTCAACGTTATAAATCATCTCAAGCAACTCAATGCAAGGGTACAGGGTACATTCCCTGTAAAGAATACAACCTAGGGTGAGTCCCATTTCTAAAAAGCACTGCATGTCTCCAGAGGCATTTCCTCATGGAGACAGTGGGTAATTAACATTTAGGGAGAGAAGACCACTAAGAGTTTTTTTTCCTCTCAGCTGCTGCTTTTATAACATATTATATCCACAGTTTACATTGTGGATTATATTAACTTTGGTTTTAATTATATAACCCAATATGGAAACGTCACATAAAGTCCCGAAATGCCAAAAGATATCCGAAATGTCTTGGTTATTTGGTTAGTGTTATATAGGTGTTTCAGCTTGCAGATGATTCTCTGAACTCTCTCCAATTCTAGATTTGTTCGTAAAATATATTTCTAATACTCTCTGTTTACTGTCTATTCAAAAGCTTTAGGTAGATGATCATGTCTGTAAAGTTGTTAAGGTTTTTAAATCTTGCATTACTACAAAGGCTTTCAATATTTACCATTTCAAACTTTTCCATTTCATCATTCTCAAAGGTAAATGGACATATTTAAAAATCCAATAAAGTAAATAAAAGGGTTAATCGAGTATTACCCTAGTCCATCAGCGTCTTGTTTAAATCCAGGTCTGTAAAGTTTTAAATCTTGCATTGCTACATTGCTAATAATTACACTTATTTGCACCATTGCAAATATTACGAAAAGTAAAGAAAGGGTTAAATGAGTATTGATAAAGCTCAGTAAAGAAAACGAACTGTGTCTGGGACTAAATATATAATATGAATAAATACATCTAGTTCAAATGCATGTCTGTAAAAAGGCCAATTCATGCAAAGGTTTTCTCTTTTGCAAAATGCTCAAAACTTTAAACAAATAATTTAAAAGGTTGAAGTTAAAGAGAATTTTTCCCCACTGTAAAATGTAAGAACCTATTTTGCACAACCGACATATTTAAAAATACAAATAAGTTAATAAAGATTGTTAAATGAGTTAACATTAAACTATGTCTAGTTTAAGCACGTCTGGGTTTTTCACTCCTGCATTTCCACACAGGACTATTTATATATTTACACCTTTCTTCACAAGTGCATCATTCTCCAGATGTAACCAACATAAGTGTTTACTCCCCCACACACTTTACACTTGGATCAAGATTTTAGTTTTCTTTGTACTGTTTCTGTTCTGATTTTATGTAAAGCTTGTTTGAGCATTAGGAAAAGCGCTATAAAAATCCCATGTTTTATTATTATTATAAATAAAAACGTAAAATAAAGAGGGTTTTTGAAAGTCACATAACTTCAAAGGCCAATTATACACTTAGTTTCCCTTTTGCTAAATTATCTCAAACAAACACATTTGAATAAAGAAATTAAAGAGAAAATCATTTTCCTCTAGGTTTTTGAATCTTTTGAATCTTTTGAATCTTTTGAATCTTGCCATCTTGAATTTTGCAAAAGGGAAAATTAAGTATTTTCCCTTTTGCAAAATTCTCTCAACAAATACATTTGAATACAAAAATGAAAGAGAACATCCTACTTTTCCTGGTTATCCTCAACGTAAACGCTCCTGTAGAATCCGCCCAGGTCGTCGGCCAGTTCTCCAACGAAATCCGTGAAGAGTTCGTACGAGTCGCCGACCTTCAGAGGACCGCTGAGCTGCAACACCAAATATTGGGTGGGAATTTCCAACCATGTTTTCTTCAGGTTTGGTGCAGTTGCTCCATTTAGGCCCGTCAACTTGGCGAGGAACCCATCGAATTTGGTGAGGTTCAGCTTGTTGGAGTGGATGATGACCAGGTCTGTTTCCTGCACACATTTGAACACCACCGTTGATTCTCCCGTGAAGATATAGAGTCCGTTAGCTTCGGGCTTCAGACGGGGTCTCAAAGTGACGTTATAGGAAACAGGAGAAAGGGATTTTGGGAGTCTGTAGTGGTCCCACGGCTCTTTTGGGCCAGGAGGAGTGGTGGTGATGATTGGGGGGGGAGCAGTGGACGTAGGTTTCACTTCATTCTTCGACTTCTCCTGAGCGTAGACCACCGCCAGGGCGATGATTGTGGCTGCAGCAGCGACGGCTAAAACTGCACAGATGGCAGCTAGAGGTTTGCTGAGGAACACACCTTTCCCCATGTCTGCACCAGAGAAGAAAAAGACAAAACGGGGGAAATGATTGCTATTTAAGCATTTGACCTGTTTGGATTCAGCACCAAAGTTAATGGTTGATTACCTGGATGGTGACAACAGCAGAAAGTCCAAACATGAGGTGGTAAAAAAATCCCTGAGATAAGAGAATGTAATCTGTGAACTTTATACCAGCATAACGGCTCCGAATAAAGATCCCCTGTAGAAGTGGGCCTGTGCTTTCTCTGTTTATTCAGTACTGTAAATTGTGTGGTAGTGGAAATACGTGTGTGTGTGTGTGTGTGTGTGTGTGTGTGTGTGTGTGTGTGTGTGTGTGTGTGTGTGTGTGTGTGTGTGTGTGTGTGTGTGTGTGTGTGTGTGTGTGTGTGTGTGTGTGTGTGTGTGTGTGTGTGTGTTGTGTGTGTGTGTGTGTGTGTGTGTGTGTGTGTGTGTGTACGATTTGCAAACCTAGATCTAGCTGTCCGATAGCAAGGAAGCCGGTCGCTTTGTGAAATTGTTCAAAGATGCGTTTATGAAACACATGTCAACTTTTATTTTGCCTCAAATGTTGTGTAAATTCTCACTTTGCTTTCGTTCACCCAAACAGTGTGGCTTTACAAAATGGAGACATTCCACAGATAAACTGATAAGCTATTTCTATTTTATTTCTACTTACTTGCACATCTTAAAACATTCTCTTGCACCATTGTATCTGTTTTATTTGTTCTATGTCCGATATTCCTGTTGCTCTGTTGGAGGAGCCTGTGACTTCAGTCTTTCATTGCCATATCTATACTGTAGCTAATGTGCACATGATGATAAAGCCTTGAATTGAATTGAGCAAATGTTTTTTCTTATGTCATCACAATTTGCACGGAAATGTCTCTTCTATCATCAGGGCATTTGGTCTAAAAACAGAAGAAGAAATATAACTTTGCAGTTTGTCTCTTGCCCAATAACATGGGAGTGAAACAGAAGCGGAGCATTACACAGAACTGTGATGAGTCAGACTCTTCTTGTTACTTGTTCGTGATCCTGTAAATTATGTGATTAAGTGATATGAGTCAAACACTTACGACATGTAAGCAGCTTCAGTCCTGCATCCAGATGATTTAAGCACGATAACGCTGTGTTGTTGTTGCCCTTATTTTGGCAGCTTTCTGAGCCAATTACTGTGTTTACTCTCGTTCAGTGGAGGAAAACAAACTCAAGGCCTGAAAATACACTTTGTGGCGGAAAGGTGCAAACGGCCCAAACATCTCCATTTGGTGAAACACGCTGCGGTTTGAAAAGCATGTGTGCAAAAACACATGCAAATGAAGAAGCATTACTAAAAGTGCTGCATATACGAAACGCTGGGAGACCAGGGGACACTAAAGAGTGACGCACACAGATGGGAGACCAGGGGACACTAAAGAGTGACCCACACAGCTGGGAGACCAGGGGACACTAAAGAGTGACGCACACAGATGGGAGACCAGGGGACACTAAAGAGTGACCCACACAGCTGGGAGACCAGGGGACACTAAAGAGTGACGCACACAGCTGGGAGACCAGGGGAAACTAAAGAGTGACACACACAGCTGGGAGACCAGGGGACGCTAAAGAGTGACGCACACAGCTGGTAGACCAAGGGACACTAAAGAGTGACGCACACAGCTGGTAGACCAGGGGACACTAAAGAGTGACGCACACAGCTGGGAGACCAGGGGATGCTAAAGAGTGACGCACACAGCTGGTAGACCAGGGGACACTAAAGAGTGACCCACACAGCTGGGAGACCAGGGGACACTAAAGAGTGAAGCACACAGCTGGGAGACCAGGGGACACTAAAGAGTGACACACACAGATGGGAGACCAGGGGACACTAAAGAGTGACCCACACAGCTGGGAGACCAGGGGACACTAAAGAGTGACGCACACAGATGGGAGACCAGGGGACACTAAAGAGTGACCCACACAGCTGGGAGACCAGGGGACACTAAAGAGTGACGCACACAGCTGGGAGACCAGGGGACACTAAAGAGTGACGCACACAGCTGGGAGACCAGGGGACACTAAAGAGTGACCCACACAGCTGGGAGACCAGGGGACACTAAAGAGTGACGCACACAGATGGGAGACCAGGGGACACTAAAGAGTGACCCACACAGCTGGGAGACCAGGGGACACTAAAGAGTGACGCACACAGATGGGAGACCAGGGGACACTAAAGAGTGACCCACACAGCTGGGAGACCAGGGGACACTAAAGAGTGACCCACACAGCTGGGAGACCAGGGGACACTAAAGAGTGACGCACACAGATGGGAGACCAGGGGACACTAAAGAGTGACCCACACAGCTGGGAGACCAGGGGACACTAAAGAGTGACGCACACAGATGGGAGACCAGGGGACACTAAAGAGTGACCCACACAGCTGGGAGACCAGGGGACACTAAAGAGTGACGCACACAGCTGGGAGACCAGGGGAAACTAAAGAGTGACACACACAGCTGGGAGACCAGGGGACGCTAAAGAGTGAGGCACACAGCTGGGAGACCAGGGGACACTAAAGAGTGACGCACACAGCTGGTAGACCAAGGGACACTAAAGAGTGACGCACACAGCTGGTAGACCAGGGGACACTAAAGAGTGACGCACACAGCTGGGAGACCAGGGGATGCTAAAGAGTGACGCACACAGCTGGTAGACCAGGGGACACTAAAGAGTGACCCACACAGCTGGGAGACCAGGGGACACTAAAGAGTGAAGCACACAGCTGGGAGACCAGGGGACACTAAAGAGTGACACACACAGATGGGAGACCAGGGGACACTAAAGAGTGACCCACACAGCTGGGAGACCAGGGGACACTAAAGAGTGACGCACACAGATGGGAGACCAGGGGACACTAAAGAGTGACCCACACAGCTGGGAGACCAGGGGACACTAAAGAGTGACGCACACAGCTGGGAGACCAGGGGACACTAAAGAGTGACGCACACAGCTGGGAGACCAGGGGAAACTAAAGAGTGACACACACAGCTGGGAGACCAGGGGACGCTAAAGAGTGAGGCACACAGCTGGGAGACCAGGGGACACTAAAGAGTGACGCATACAGCTGGTAGACCAAGGGACACTAAAGAGTGACGCACACAGCTGGGAGACCAGGGGACACTAAAGAGTGACACACACAGCTGGTAGACCAGGGGACACTAAAGAGTGAAGCGCACAGATGGGAGACCAGGGGACACTAAAGAGTGACGCACACAGCTGGGACCGGAGTGCTTGGTGACATTCAGGATTATTAAGCTGAACAACTGTCTCTGTTGTTCGAAACTCACCTAAAATGTAAGTTTTATCTGCTTATTTTAACAATGTGATCACATGATTCCTTCCGATATTATAGCAGGTCTGCTGTAAGCTAGCTAGCTAACGTAGCTAATCTTCTTGCAGCTTATTCTATTTACAGCTTTTTGTCTTTGCAGCACTTTTAGTTAAAATGTCTTCCAATGGAAATGTTTTTGCATCTGTCGGCCACCGTAAATCTACGAGCGGAGTTGTTGCGTAACTTTGGTTAACGGCAGTAGCTACAGACTCAAATTGTTCAATAAGAAATGCATGATATGTTTGACGGTAAAATGAAGACATGTGCTTCTTTGAACTGATTGCAGACATGGCAGACATGCGTAATGTTTTGAAAGGTGTGTTTTTTCTTTAGAGCCACGCCCTTTTTTGCACAGTATATGTATCCTAACCTAGGTGTATTTCTAAGGCTGTGTGAAAACCATGGATTTATTATAAATAGATAAAAACAAAACCACAGCTCAGTCTTGTTTGAAAATGTTTTCCATTGGCTAGTCGCAAGATTGTCAAAAAAAAATCAACTTTTTTTTTCTTTTTTCATCCCAAAAAAAGGACTTATCTGATATATAATTAAATAAATGGTTGGTGCAAAACAAGCACTTTCCCATTTGATGGAACACCTTCATTGGGTCCTGTATGCAATTATTATAAAAGATTATTGGTTAAAACCTACATCAGAACTGCATTTAAAAATTCCCCGACAATTTCTATACGCAATTTCTGTACATTGTGATAAAATATTATGCTATTTGATGTGTTTTCTGCACTCAAATATAAGCAAAAACTAAGAGAAATGCATTGTCTTAGAAAAAGTTTATCCTGATTCAACTCAAAACCTGATTTCATCGTAATGTGGTCATAATACATATATTGTCTAGCTTGCTAACTGTCAAGAAAGGGGATACAATGGTTGCCATAATAGTTCAAACAAACATCTAACAAACCTTAAAAATCATTGATATTTCAGAAAGCTTTCCTGGGTCGTTATTATTCACCTCTTTTGGTCGCCAACCAAAAAAACTACTTGCACATTAATTTATTTTTAATCAGAGATGTGTTTCTGTTGTCCCAACACTTGAAAACAGCAAGAGCATTACAACATTCCTCACCTAATTACAGTGTGATTTAATTACATTAATAATTGTTCTTGGGTATTTTTCTTACCTTCAATTCTGTTTAGATTACAGCAGCCTTTTTTCCCCTGTTGATGTGCAGTCAGTGAAGTCTGTCACGTTAGTTCCTCCAAGAAATGTGCCAAATCTGTCATGTAAAAATGTGTCCTGAAGAGTTTGTTCAGGAAAACTATTTATACCACGTCAGGCTAAAAGTGATGGGGGGTGTAACTTCCCTAAAACATCCAGAACAAGTCTGTCAGGATAATGCAACAGAATATTGCACAACCGATAGAACTGTTTTCACACGCTTTTCCTCCAGTGTCGAGTTGTGAACTTGCTATGGCTTGTCTTGCCAAAAAACTCAATCTAGTTTAATGCATTTTCCCGGAATTAGAATGTAACAAAGTTCAATATTATTGCACAATGTGTAATAGTAAAGCTGAAGGTCTATTACCTCTGTTTTTATGGTTATTTTTGGAAGATAGTTCCACATAAATGAAGCACCTTTCCATGGTAGCTGATGCAAGGTCAATAATTATGTGCAGAGGTGGGAGAAGTACTCACACCCTCTACTTAAGTAATAGTAGAAGTACTCACACCCTCTACTTAAGTAAAAGTAGAAGTACTCACGCCCTCTACTTAAGTAAAAGTAGAAGTACTCACGCCCTCTACTTAAGTAAAAGTAGAAGTACTCACGCCCTGTACTTAAGTCAAAGTAGAAGTACTCACACCCTCTACTTAAGTAAAAGTAGAAGTACTCACGCCCTCTACTTAAGTCAAAGTAGAAGTACTCACAACCTCAACTTAAGTAAAAGTAGAAGTACTCACACCCTCTACTTAAGTAAAAGTAGAAGTACTCACACCCTCTACTTAAGTAAAAGTAGAAGTAGTCACACCCTCTACTTAAGTAAAAGTAGAAGTACTCACGCCCTCTACTTAAGTAAAAGTAGAAGTACTCACGCCCTCTACTTAAGTAAAAGTAGAAGTACTCACACCCTCAACTTAAGTAAAAGTAGAAGTACTCACACCCTCTACTTAAGTAAAAGTAGAAGTACTCACGCCCTCTACTTAAGTAAAAGTAGAAGTACTCCCACCCTCAACTTAAGTAAAAGTAGAAGTACTCACGCCCTCTACTTAAGTAAAAGCAGAAGTACTCACACCCTCTACTTAAGTAAAAGTAGAAGTACTCACGCCCTCTACTTAAGTAAAAGTAGAAGTACTCACACCCTCAACTTAAGTCAAAGTAGAAGTACTCACGCCCTCTACTTAAGTAAAAGTAGAAGTACTCACAACCTCAACTTAAGTAAAAGTAGAAGTACTCACACCCTCTACTTAAGTAAAAGTAGAAGTACTCACGCCCTCTACTTAAGTAAAAGTAGAAGTACTCCCACCCTCAACTTAAGTAAAAGTAGAAGTACTCACGCCCTCTACTTCAGTAACAGTAGAAGTACTCCCGCCCTCTACTTAAGTAAAAGTAGAAGTACTCACGCCCTCAACTTAAGTAAAAGTAGAAGTACTCACACCCTCAACTTAAATAAAAGTAGAAGTACTCACACCCTCTACTTAAGTAAAAGTAGGAGTACTCACACCCTCAACTTAAGTAAAAGTAGAAGTACTCACACCCTCAACTTAAGTAAAAGTAGAAGTACTCACGCCCTTTACTTAAGTAAAAGTAGAAGTACTCACACCCTCAACTTAAGTAAAAGTACAAGTACTCACACCCTCTACTTAAGTAAAAGTAGAAGTACTCACGCCCTCTACTTCAGTAAAAGTAGAAGTACTCCCACCCTCAACTTAAGTAAAAGTAGAAGTACTCACACCCTCTACTTAAGTAAAAGTAAAAGTACTCACACCCTCAACTTAAGTAAAAGTAGAAGTACTCACGCCCTCTACTTAAGTAAAAGTAGAAGTACTCACACCCTCAACTTAAGTAAAAGTAGAAGTACTCACGCCCTCTACTTAAGTCAAAGTAGAAGTACTCACGCCCTCTACTTAAGTAAAAGTAGAAGTACTCACACCCTCAACTTAAGTAAAAGTAGAAGTACTCACACCCTCTACTTAAGTAAAAGTAGAAGTACTCACACCCTCTACTTAAGTAAAAGTAGAAGTACTCCCACCCTCAACTTAAGTAAAAGTAGAAGTACTCACTCCCTCTACTTAAGTAAAAGCAGAAGGACTCACACCCTCTACTTAAGTAAAAGTAGAAGTACTCACGCCCTCTACTTAAGTAAAAGTAGAAGTACTCACACCCTCAACTTAAGTCAAAGTAGAAGTACTCACGCCCTCTACTTAAGTCAAAGTAGAAGTACTCACGCCCTCTACTTAAGTAAAAGTAGAAGTACTCACACCCTCAACTTAAGTAAAAGTAGAAGTACTCACACCCTCTACTTAACTAAAAGTAGAAGTACTCACGCCCTCTACTTAAGTAAAAGTAGAAGTACTCCCACCCTCAACTTAAGTAAAAGTAGAAGTACTCACGCCCTCTACTTAAGTAAAAGCAGAAGTACTCACACCCTCTACTTAAGTAAAAGTAGAAGTACTCACACCCTCAACTTAAGTAAAAGTAGAAGTACTCACGCCCTCTACTTCAGTAAAAGTAGAAGTACTCCCGCCCTCTACTTAAGTAAAAGTAGAAGTACTCACGCCCTCAACTTAAGTAAAAGTAGAAGTACTCACACCCTCAACTTAAGTAAAAGTAGAAGTACTCACACCCTCTACTTAAGTAAAAGTAGGAGTACTCACACCCTCAACTTAAGTAAAAGTAGAAGTACTCACACCCTCAACTTAAGTAAAAGTAAAAGTACTCACGCCCTTTACTTAAGTAAAAGTAGAAGTACTCACGCCCTCAACTTAAGTAAAAGTACAAGTACTCACACCCTCTACTTAAGTAAAAGTAGAAGTACTCACGCCCTCTACTTCAGTAAAAGTAGAAGTACTCCCACCCTCAACTTCAGTAACAGTAGAAGTACTCCCGCCCTCTACTTAAGTAAAAGTAGAAGTACTCACGCCCTCAACTTAAGTAAAAGTAGAAGTACTCACACCCTCAACTTAAATAAAAGTAGAAGTACTCACACCCTCTACTTAAGTAAAAGTAGGAGTACTCACACCCTCAACTTAAGTAAAAGTAGAAGTACTCACACCCTCTACTTAAGTAAAAGTAAAAGTACTCACACCCTCAACTTAAGTAAAAGTAGAAGTACTCACGCCCTCTACTTAAGTAAAAGTAGAAGTACTCACACCCTCAACTTAAGTAAAAGTAGAAGTACTCACGCCCTCTACTTAAGTCAAAGTAGAAGTACTCACGCCCTCTACTTAAGTAAAAGTAGAAGTACTCACACCCTCAACTTAAGTAAAAGTAGAAGTACTCACACCCTCTACTTAAGTAAAAGTAGAAGTACTCACACCCTCTACTTAAGTAAAAGTAGAAGTACTCCCACCCTCAACTTAAGTAAAAGTAGAAGTACTCACTCCCTCTACTTAAGTAAAAGCAGAAGGACTCACACCCTCTACTTAAGTAAAAGTAGAAGTACTCACGCCCTCTACTTAAGTAAAAGTAGAAGTACTCACACCCTCAACTTAAGTCAAAGTAGAAGTACTCACGCCCTCTACTTAAGTCAAAGTAGAAGTACTCACGCCCTCTACTTAAGTAAAAGTAGAAGTACTCACACCCTCAACTTAAGTAAAAGTAGAAGTACTCACACCCTCTACTTAACTAAAAGTAGAAGTACTCACGCCCTCTACTTAAGTAAAAGTAGAAGTACTCCCACCCTCAACTTAAGTAAAAGTAGAAGTACTCACGCCCTCTACTTAAGTAAAAGCAGAAGTACTCACACCCTCTACTTAAGTAAAAGTAGAAGTACTCACACCCTCAACTTAAGTAAAAGTAGAAGTACTCACGCCCTCTACTTCAGTAAAAGTAGAAGTACTCCCGCCCTCTACTTAAGTAAAAGTAGAAGTACTCACGCCCTCAACTTAAGTAAAAGTAGAAGTACTCACACCCTCAACTTAAGTAAAAGTAGAAGTACTCACACCCTCTACTTAAGTAAAAGTAGGAGTACTCACACCCTCAACTTAAGTAAAAGTAGAAGTACTCACACCCTCAACTTAAGTAAAAGTAAAAGTACTCACGCCCTTTACTTAAGTAAAAGTAGAAGTACTCACGCCCTCAACTTAAGTAAAAGTACAAGTACTCACACCCTCTACTTAAGTAAAAGTAGAAGTACTCACGCCCTCTACTTCAGTAAAAGTAGAAGTACTCCCACCCTCAACTTAAGTAAAAGTAGAAGTACTCACACCCTCTACTTAAGTAAAAGTAAAAGTACTCACACCCTCAACTTAAGTAAAAGTAGAAGTACTCACGCCCTCTACTTCAGTAAAAGTAGAAGTACTCCCGCCCTCTACTTAAGTAAAAGTAGAAGTACTCACGCCCTTTACTTAAGTAAAAGTAGAAGTACTCACACCCTCAACTTAAGTAAAAGTACAAGTACTCACACCCTCTACTTCAGTAAAAGTAGAAGTACTCACGCCCTCTACTTCAGTAAAAGTAGAAGTACTCCCACCCTCAACTTAAGTAAAAGTAGAAGTACTCACACCCTCTACTAAAGTAAAAGTAAAAGTACTCACACCCTCAACTTAAGTAAAAGTAGAAGTACTCACGCCCTCTACTTAAGTAAAAGTAGAAGTACTCACACCCTCTACTTAAGTCAAAGTAGAAGTACTCACGCCCTCTACTTAAGTAAAAGTAGAAGTACTCACACCCTCAACTTAAGTAAAAGTAGAAGTACTCACACCCTCTACTTAAGTAAAAGTAGAAGTACTCACGCCCTCTACTTAAGTAAAAGTAGAAGTACTCCCACCCTCAACTTAAGTAAAAGTAGAAGTACTCACTCCCTCTACTTAAGTAAAAGCAGAAGGACTCACACCCTCTACTTAAGTAAAAGTAGAAGTACTCCCACCCTCAACTTAAGTAAAAGTAGAAGTACTCACTCCCTCTACTTAAGTAAAAGCAGAAGGACTCACACCCTCTACTTAAGTAAAAGTAGAAGTACTCACACCCTCAACTTAAGTAAAAGTAGAAGTACTCACGCCCTCAACTTAAGTAAAAGTAGAAGTACTCACGCCCTCTACTTCAGTAAAAGTAGAAGTACTCCCACCCTCAACTTAAGTAAAAGTAGAAGTACTCACACCCTCTACTTAAGTAAAAGTAAAAGTACTCACACCCTCAACTTAAGTAAAAGTAGAAGTACTCACGCCCTCTACTTAAGTAAAAGTAGAAGTACTCCCACCCTCTACTTAAGTAAAAGTAAAAGTACTCACGCCCTCAACTTAAGTAAAAGTAGAAGTACTCACGCCCTCTACTTCAGTAAAAGTAGAAGTACTCCCACCCTCAACTTAAGTAAAAGTAGAAGTACTCACACCCTCTACTTAAGTAAAAGTAAAAGTACTCACACCCTCAACTTAAGTAAAAGTAGAAGTACTCACGCCCTCTACTTAAGTCAAAGTAGAAGTACTCACGCCCTTTACTTAAGTAAAAGTAGAAGTACTCACACCCTCAACTTAAGTAAAAGTACAAGTACTCACACCCTCTACTTCAGTAAAAGTAGAAGTACTCACGCCCTCTACTTCAGTAAAAGTAGAAGTACTCCCACCCTCAACTTAAGTAAAAGTAGAAGTACTCACACCCTCTACTAAAGTAAAAGTAAAAGTACTCACACCCTCAACTTAAGTAAAAGTAGAAGTACTCACGCCCTCTACTTAAGTAAAAGTAGAAGTACTCACACCCTCTACTTAAGTCAAAGTAGAAGTACTCACGCCCTCTACTTAAGTAAAAGTAGAAGTACTCACACCCTCAACTTAAGTAAAAGTAGAAGTACTCACACCCTCTACTTAAGTAAAAGTAGAAGTACTCACGCCCTCTACTTAAGTAAAAGTAGAAGTACTCCCACCCTCAACTTAAGTAAAAGTAGAAGTACTCACTCCCTCTACTTAAGTAAAAGCAGAAGGACTCACACCCTCTACTTAAGTAAAAGTAGAAGTACTCCCACCCTCAACTTAAGTAAAAGTAGAAGTACTCACTCCCTCTACTTAAGTAAAAGCAGAAGGACTCACACCCTCTACTTAAGTAAAAGTAGAAGTACTCACACCCTCAACTTAAGTAAAAGTAGAAGTACTCACGCCCTCAACTTAAGTAAAAGTAGAAGTACTCACGCCCTCTACTTCAGTAAAAGTAGAAGTACTCCCACCCTCAACTTAAGTAAAAGTAGAAGTACTCACACCCTCTACTTAAGTAAAAGTAAAAGTACTCACACCCTCAACTTAAGTAAAAGTAGAAGTACTCACGCCCTCTACTTAAGTAAAAGTAGAAGTACTCCCACCCTCAACTTAAGTAAAAGTAGAAGTACTCACACCCTCTACTTAAGTAAAAGTAAAAGTACTCACACCCTCTACTTAAGTAAAAGTAGAAGTACTCACACCCTCTACTTAAGTAAAAGTAGAAGTACTCACACCCTCAACTTAAGTAAAAGTAGAAGTACTCACACCCTCTACTTAAGTAAAAGTAGAAGTACTCACACCCTCTACTTAAGTAAAAGTAAAAGTACTCACACCCTCAACTTAAGTCAAAGTAGAAGTACTCACGCCCTCTACTTAAGTAAAAGTAAAAGTACTCACACCCTCAACTTAAGTAAAAGTAGAAGTACTCACACCCTCTACTTAAGTAAAAGTAGAAGTACTCACACCCTCAACTTAAGTAAAAGTAGAAGTACTCACACCCTCTACTTAAGTAAAAGTAGAAGTACTCACACCCTCTACTTAAGTAAAAGTAGAAGTACTCACACCCTCAACTTAAGTAAAAGTAGAAGTACTCACACCCTCTACTTAAGTAAAAGTAGAAGTACTCACACCCTCTACTTAAGTAAAAGTAAAAGTACTCACACCCTCAACTTAAGTCAAAGTAGAAGTACTCACGCCCTCTACTTAAGTAAAAGTAAAAGTACTCACACCCTCAACTTAAGTAAAAGTAGAAGTACTCACACCCTCTACTTAAGTAAAAGTAGAAGTACTCACACCCTCAACTTAAGTAAAAGTAGTAGTAGAAAAGTACACCATTTACCTCTGAACTGTAGTGTGGTAGAAGTACAGAGTAGCACACAATGGTAATACCTCAAGTAAAGTACAAGTACCTCAAAATTGTACTTAAGTAAATGTTCTTAGTTACTTCTCACCTCTGATTACAGGCTATTTTTTTAGAACAATTAGATGTGATTTTGTTGACTCTAAGTATCTTTGGAGACTGTATTTTTCACATGAAGCAGGTTCATTTGTATTTTCCAAGCCAAGCCTAGACAGCCAGGTGATGTAATGAGGTAAAACTCATGGAAAATAAAACACGGAGACATTACACAACTGTTTCCACAGGATGTTCTGTTCTCCCTGATCACCTTTGCCTGAGGAACCCTTTAACCCTCTACCTTATTTCAAACTGTATACAGGTCATAAACATTGTGTATAACATCTTATCTGTCGTCTCCTTGAACTGTCAGAGGCTGAAACAGAGAGAAAACTCATCTCTAATATCACTCCTCACTCCTCAATATACCAAAAAGTATGTTTGTCTCATATTGTACTTCTTATATATATCCAAACATATATTACACAGCAGTATTCATGTGTTAGTTAGACCACTTTTCACATACATTCAGTCAATTAAAGTTCAAACATCTCAAGTCTTAGTTGATTAAAAAAATACTTATTTCCATAACAAGCTTACCCTTCATATGTCCACTTGTTATAAATAAGCCTCTGTTTTAAGGAAGGAGCTGTAAACACTTTATGTAACTAATTAAATAAACCCTCCACCTTATTTTAAACTTCATACAGGTCGTAAACAGTGCATAAAACATCTTATCTGTTGTCTCCTTGAACTGTCAGAGGCGGAAACAGAGAGAAAACTCATCTCTAATCTCACTCTGAAAAGGACATTTCCAGAGCTCAATAAAGACATTACAGCATGACTGGTTCCCAAAGAAGTTTAGTCATACCCACAAAGGAATACTTTCCTTTTAAATACCTGCACATTAAATGTATATATAACATATCTGTAATGCATCCAATGTCTTTGGGATTATTAAAGTTTATTACATGGTTTAGTTGAATACTCGATTCTGATTGGTCAATTCAGAACACGTGACATGTTGTTAATCCAGTAGTACATACCGCTGTCAAGGATTTATTGACCGTTGTTAAGGACGCTCACATCTGCAGAAAGAAGTCCGGTGGATTTGACTGTACAGTATATTGTTTTAAAAATGTGTCTTGTATAGGTACATACATATTTGCACACATATTTCTATATTTTATATACATTTGTTTTAATATTCAGGATCGTGGGAAACAGTATTTCGATCTCTCTGTCTGTACACACAAATTGAAAGATTGACAATAAAGTTGACTTTGACTTGATTCGTCATCTTCACATTCACCAGATCATAGTTTAACTCCCCTTATTATTTCACTGTTAATAAGTGTTTATTCTTATTTAACTTTTCTTGGTGTATATTCTGTTGTGTCTCGTCTAATGTGTTAGTTATGTTTATGTATTTTGTCTGTCATTTCCTGTTTTATTTTGTATTTACCTCTTGTCTTTCATTTCAGGCCCCGTTTCTTCCTCCCCCTGTGTGTTTTTCCCGCCATCATCAGCGTCTGCCCCGCCCCTGATTGTTTCCACCTGTTCCCACTCGCCTCATATTTAAATAGTCCAGCCTCTCCCCTGTCCTGTGTCAGTTCGTCTTGTTTGTTTCCCCGAATGGTCGGGCCATGCCTCAGCTCAGAAAGGATTGCTTTTCACTCATGTCAGGTTTTGCTATTTTGTTTATTTTTTGTTGGCCTAAGTTTTTATTAAGTCCTCTTTTTGTTAAGCTAGTTTGTTCCTCCTTGTGAGCGCTTTTTGTTATTTCCACCACCTACCCTGTTAAGAGGGATTACCTGCACTGTAAAAATAAATATACCTTTTTTTATATTCAAGACTTTGCCTCCGGGTCGTGCGTTTGGGTTCATCAGTTTGTGTCGAGGTCCTGACATATTCCTTGTGTAACATCTGTGCTTCTTCTTAATCTGTTGCTGCCTTGACACTTAAACTTGACCCAGGGATTATTAAAGTCCATTGTACCTTATCTTAAATGTTAAAAACAGACGAGCAGTCACCAGCTTCTGTTCCTGCCTAAAAAAAAAACATGATTTTCTTTCACATTTTTCCACAGAGAAAAGTAGAGACAGAGTCTTTCTGAACTTTTGATTTATTTCTCCTTCGATATTTCACTTGGCAGACATTTAGAGTACCATGTAGTGCAATGATTTATGATCTACTCATCAAGACAAACAAAAATAGACAAAAAGCAAAAATAGGAACTTTTATCCTAAAACTGAAGGTCTATAAATCTTTAATGCATTATAAACATATGTATAATATGTGATAATCTGCTTAAAGCATTGTTTAATGAAAGCTTTTAGCACTCATAAATATTCAAAATAGTTTAAAACAAGATTAATAACACGTCATTTTAAAACTGTCTCATACAGTCAATATTATAAAATCATTCATATTTCTTTAAAAGGTAATTTAAGGTAAGATATTTACTATGTTTTACTTTAATTCTTGTAGTTGTTATACACAATGCAGTATAATGTGATTTAAATGTAATCTAAGGAAGCATTAGGTGCTTCAAGTTCTTATGTGGATTAAATTATATTTTGTTCACCTTAGTTTACGTTACATGTTATTTGTTAGACAATTTTATCCACTTACATATTCAATACTGTGGGCAAAACCCACAGGAGCAATTTGGGGTGAAGTGTCTCAGGGACACAACGACATGCTGACTGCAGTGGGGTTTGAACCTGTGCTCCCCTGATCCCAACACCAACGCACTAGTCCACTGCGCCACACGCCTCAATTAAACCACCAAATGACTACTTAGTGTATCTAATTATCTCATTTTAATGCTTATTAAACAACAGATGTCGATGAGTGACCAGAAATTATGAATAATTATAAAACAGGTTCTTAAAATGATTTATCATGAATATTGTTATATTAATGAGTGCTTATAGCTGTGATAATGAAGTGGTAAAAGCTGATTTTAATGCATTAAAGAGACGTTATGAGAAGTGCACTTTGTACATGTCCCGCTGTGGGACTAATAAATGATTTCTGATTCTGAACAATAAAAGCAGTCGTTTAAAAAATACATGAAGCTAACATCCTATTATTCACAGGCTTCAGGCACATTCATGCAAATAAACGTACATCAAGTGGCTGAATGCCTCCTGGTTATGGTATAAATGCATTGCAAACATCATAGTAAGCGGCAAAATATAATCTGAAGTATAAAAAAAAGACACACCGTTCTGAGAATAAAGAAATATGAAAAAACAGAAATGTTGACTTTAATTAAATCTAGTGTCAACAGAGTACACATAACTGTATTAGGTTAGCTTAAAACAATAATATGAAGTTTAATTAATAGAACACTTTAAAGGTCACCTATCATGCTATTTTTAGGCAATAGCACAGGTCTCAGATATATAAAAATATATTAAAAAAAGGTCTATGAAGTGTTTTGCTCAAAATACCAAACAGATCACCCGTTCTAGCCATGCCTCATATCCCTCTGTTTGAATTCCTGTTTCAAAAGTGCTGATTTGGGGTATAAAAAATATATATATAATTGATAAAAATTAAAAAAGAGAGGAATGAGCTCATGTGGGACCCGGCAGCTGCTGTCTAAACTAAACACTGCGGTGATGAAACGCCATATCATGGATTATCAAGGATTATCTCTGAAACAGTATGGAGCTCAAAGGCTTTCTCTCTTGCCGGTTATACCACAAGGTGAGTTCCTTTTTACTTCCTGCTTCTTCACACACATGCTCTCCAGTACAGGTTAGCTCTGAGTGTTAGCCATGCTAATGTAAACACCGACCATATTACGTCCAAAACAGTCGGGCATTGTTTCTGATAGCAACGTTTCTGATAGGCCCGTGGGTCCACATTCAGATATTACGTCATATTGGACGCAAATCTGGATCAGCTCCGTTGTTCCCCCGTTTTTAGAGATTTGGGTACGGAGGAAAAGAGAGGGTTTTATTTTCTGAAGCTGCGTGAGTTCCCCGACACACATGTTTATTTATAAAAGACATAAAAAAGTGCATTTTGCATGATAGGTCCCCTTTAACATTATTGACTTCAACTAACCTAATACTGTTATATGAACTCTGTTGACATAATACATTTAATTAAAGTCAATATATCCGTTTTTCCCGTGTAGATGTATTAAATACCTTTTTCTCTGACAGTCACACACTAGAGGTGCAAGTGTGTATCTATTTCCAGCTCTGATATATAATGATGTGTTTTCTCCAGTACTGACGTGGATGACCGGTGACGCAATTCTCCTTTTTTTGCGCAACAGTTCCAAAGAAAAAGATGATTATAGTGATTATCATTCATTGCGTGTCCCTGTGTGTCATTTTGATGACTCCTCTGTACACCACTTCATCACAGGAGCTTTATTCTCCGTCACCCATTTGATGTTGGCCGTGGTTTTCTCGATCGCCTGCTCCAACGCCAAGGTGGCCGAGCCAAATCCAACATGGAGGTTGTCTTCTTTAAATTTCATCAGCTGGAGGAAGAAGAAGAAAAAAATATGTTGAGAAAAACTGAAATTGTGCACTTATTACATGGTGACAATGAATAAATAGCAATACAAAAATAAATAAATACAAACATTGTAATTCGTCGAAAAAAGACAAAGCAGTTTTAAACATTTAAAATAAGTTAAGAGTTGTATATTCGGTGGTAAGTTATTCCAGGCTGAAGGAGCTTTGAACTTAAACGATCTGAACTGTTTTGGACACTGAGGGAGTTGAATTATCGTGTGGACTCAAATGATATGAGGAAGGTCTTCCTTTTTGTTTAGTTATAGCTGCGTGAGCTTCATACCTCCTGTAACTCAAACTCAGTGGAGAACCTCCTGGTGATGCCGGTGATGAGGTTAGAGAAGGAAAAAGATCCTTTTCCGTACCTAATAAAGAAAAGGAAAGAGGTAGTTAGCTTTGAGGTTTTATTGTGAGAGAGAGAGAGAGAGAGAGAGAGAGAGAGAGAGAGAGAGAGAGAGAGAGAGAGAGAGAGAGAGAGAGAGACGGACGGACGGACGGACGGACGCACAAAAGGAATCTGAATCTTACGTGTTGAAAAGGTAGCTCCATCTCCCTCTGATGAAGTTCCAGGCGAGCGGCATCCCCACCACGTTTCCTGCAATGCTCCGGATGGTCGAGGTGGCGTCCTGCTTGCGGATTTTCGTTGTGTCTAAGGTGTACTCCAGATACCTGGATCAATAAAAAACATTTCCTTACAAAACACTCACCTCAGAGGAAAAACATCAGAGGCTTGTACTACGAAGCCGGATTTTCGCTTAGCCGGCTAACTTCAGGGAAAACTCGGGGTTTCCGGTCCTACGACGCTGGTTCTCTTTTTAGCGGGCTAGATCTCCATGGTAACTTATGCTGAGCGGCTAGCCTGCACCGGAGCAGGATAGGTTCCAGGATAAGAGATCAACTCAGTGAAAGCCCCGCCTGCCGACCAATCAGAGCTCAGTGTGCGGAGGAAATACAGTTTAAACTGCCGTTGCAGGAAAGACGCCCGGCCAAAATCACCGACTGTGTGAACGTGAAAATGAATAGAATATCACCTCCCATCTTCAGAGCAATCTGACTATTATAACTATTATACTATTATTATACTATTATGTTAAGAAAGCTTAATTAAATATCTGCCACAACATAAGTAACCGGATCAAAGTCACACTACGTAGCCTACATTCCGCGGCACTGTGAGTGCAGACGTGGATGTGTCCCATTATCATTCATATCACATGATATCACATCATAATGTATCATATATCTCCTTATCTGAGTCAGCTGAGCCGTATCTGGCCGTGCAACACTCACAGTGTCACATACTGTATGCAGAAGTATTATTTTAAGCAACACATTAAGTTGAGGAAACACTCGAGACAAATGTAATTAAAGTCAGATGGTGTGTTAGACGGGGCAGTGATATCATAAACCTGTTAATGTACGCATTCAAACACTTGTTCTGTTACCAGCTGTATTCACCTTGCAGGTGCAGCTATGTGGCTTTGATCCTGGAGTCATGGATGTTTAAAGTTTAACTTCTTCATATGTCTAATATTATAGTTGACTTTTCATTCAGGAAGTATGACGCTGCGCTGTCAGTACGCTTCTCCATGTTTGTGATTGGTCGAATGCTCCAGATACCACCCCTTTCATGTGAACGCGCACCTAACTAGATAGGACACGGCTGGCTTGAGCGATCGAGTTGATAGCCAGCGTTGTAGGACAGTTTAGCGAGAGCGGCTTTGTTTTGGATTAAGTCAACCGGATAACTCAAAACATATCCAGGATATGATGAACTAGATTCGTAGTATAGGCCCCAGGTTAGGTTGCAGGCTAACGGGAAACGGCCCCTTTGCGGATCGCAGAATGCTTTTCTCTGACTGTTTACATTTTAAGGCGGTCTTTTTGGGCTCGCCATCTTCTAACGTTACACTCAGTGACACCATCTTTCTTTGCTGCTTGACAGTTGTTTGATGACTTTGTTGATCACCATTATCTTAAAATTGGCATCGTAACTTCGCCTCTCTTGTTTATTAACTTGCCTACTTTTGATCCACTTTGTTGGAATTGGTCTCTGTGTTTCTCCATCTCTATCTCTCCTGTTGTACTGTTACTAAGACGGTGTCCCACTTGGGGAAACATTCGTCTGGCACGATCAGTTGTTGTGACTGTGTAAATACATTAAAAAGTCTAGACCCCGAATATAAGTATCTTTCAGATTTTTTTACAGGAAAAAAAACCTGTCTTATATTCGTGTCAATACGGTACTGA
The DNA here is from genome assembly GCF_949606895.1 of Notothenia rossii. Classification (NCBI taxonomy): domain Eukaryota; kingdom Metazoa; phylum Chordata; class Actinopteri; order Perciformes; family Nototheniidae; genus Notothenia; species Notothenia rossii. The sequence continues at coordinate 4,913,984 of NC_136904.1, read as the reverse complement.
GGAAATATACATTTCATATTTGGATTCTCCAACGTACCTGTTTAAAAGCCAGGGTGCTTTGGTGCAGGACATGGCGGCTCGGAGTCTGGTGGCTTCAGATGCTAAAGTGGCGTTTTTGAACATTTCCCAGGCGAAATTCCACTCCTCCACACCTCCAAGAGCTATAGCATGGCAGTAAACTGTGCTCTTCAAGTTGGGATGGATCCTAGTCAACATTCAGGTAAAAATAACCAGAAGATTATTCAAAAGAATGAATCTTGAACACAATGATAAGAATGCTACTGCTAACGTTTGTATAGTTGTTTACCTAGCTAACTGGGACAAATATGCACAAACTATACAAACCATTTTTAACCATGCTATACGGCTTTTGGGAAGGCAATGTTTGGCTGTTAGTCTGGCTAAAATGTGCATGAATTGCCATAAAATTTGGTCCCCAGACATTAGTAATCCCCTGGCTTTTCATCTACTCAAAAACAAATCCCACATAACTACATTGCTAGCTACATGCTGCTAAAGTCTGTTGAGTCGTTTCAATAGCTAGCTGGGACGAATTAAGACGAACAGCTAAATGTGTTCATATATGAAATCCTAAAATAGATGTAAGTGGTCGTTACTCACGGGTTTAATTGTGGATTTTCCATCCACTCTCCAAACCATCTTTGGATTAGCTCCCTGCAGCCCTTCACCCCCATAGCGCATGCCATTCCAATAGCATTGATCTCATTATACCTGAGAAGGGAAATGGTAAAAAAGAAAATGCAATATAGTACGACCAAACCAAATGTTCCTGAGACAAAAAAAGCAATATTGCATTGAATTAAATTGTGTCACCAAAGGTAAGTCACCTGCTTCTAAAAAATACATCTTCTGGTGCACGAATTCTTACTGGTCAGTGTGTCCTGTTGGTACTTTGGTCCAGTTAGCTGTAATCATCTTGAAGTACTCAAACAATGGTTCGACTTGTCGCTTGAAGTATGGCTAAAATGAAGATATATAAGCAACTGTTTGAGGTCCATTTGATGTGCACTTTATTCTTCTCATTCTGAAGCTAGCAGCAGAAATGTAAAAAGACAGAGTGGTGCAGTGATGACCTATTTTATAACTTAGCATTGCAAGAGCATCTTTGACAAAAAGCCGATGGGATTTTTCCATTGGATTTCGGAATATTGCAGAAAATAAGATCTATGGCCAACATAGCTTTATGATACCTACACATTTTGTTTAGCAGGATAATATCCACATATTAACAACACTTGAACGGGTTTTGAATCGTAATTGCAAATATCCAAATGGAAGAAGCCAAGGGTAGGCTTTACTAAAACGACATCACGGTCACATGACTTCATGTCACCACAGCTAAGCTAAAGGCGGCTAACGTTGGGCTATAAAGGAACTGCAGCACGGTCACACGACTTCACGTGACCACCGCTAAGCTAATGGCGGCTAATGTTGGGCTATAAAGGCATAGATATATATAAACACCGTGTTTATATCTATGTATAAAAGAACTACAGCACGGTCACATGACTTCATGTCACCACCGCTAAGCTAAAGGTGGCTAATGTTGGGCTATAAAGGAACTACAGCACGGTCACATGACTTCATGTCACCACCGCTAAGCTAAAGGTGGCTAATGTTGGGCTATAAAGGAACTACAGCACGGTCACATGACTTCATGTCACCACCGCTAAGCTAAAGGTGGCTAATGTTGGGCTATAAAGGAACTACAGCACGGTCACATGACTTCATGTCACCACCGCTAAGCTAAAGGAGGCTAATGTTGGGCTATAAAGGAACTACAGCACGGTCACATGACTTCACGTCACCACCGCTAAGCTAAAGGCGGCTAATGTTGGGCTATAAAGGAACTACAGCACGGTCACATGACTTCACGTCACCACCGCTAAGCTAAAGGCGGCTAATGTTGGGCTATAAAGGAACTACAGCACGGCCACATGACTACACGTCACCACCGCTAAGCTAAAGGTGGCTAATGTTGGGCTATAAAGGAACTACAGCACGGTCACATGACTTCACGTCACCACCGCTAAGCTAAAGGCGGCTAATGTTGGGCTATAAAGGAACTACAGCACAGTCACATTACTTCACGTCACCACCGCTAAGCTAAAGGCGGCTAATGTTGGGCGTGATGACGTTTTAGTCGTCTCATTTAGACACAAACGCCGTTTTTATGTCTCATAATATTTTCATACATTCACCACCACTTACTGAGGCATTTTATGTTATAGAACAAAATACATGTGATAATCTCTTCAGTTTGTGTTAACCATTGACCTTACTTCAGGCTAAACACATTCAACAAATCATTGACTTACATAAGAGGGAACAGGAAGTGGTAAAATGCTAACTCATTTCGGGTATTTAAGACTCATTCCTGCACCACTCTATTAGTGTTAAAGCAGTTGTACCTGTAAAGCTCCATAGACCTCCGTGCGGTCGAACATGAGGATGTAGTAGTTGAGGTTTCTCAGGGCCGACTCCCAGGGGATGTATTCTCTTTCATTGGACAGGTATTTGGTCGTTCTCAGGGCCAATGTTGTATCGATTATCTTGGCCCTACACAAAGGAAACATTATTTGCAGACACAGAATGTGTAAAGGATTGAATATTTTAAATACTTAGTAGTCTTTACCTGGCTAGGTTGAATGCATCATCGATGATCTGTGCTCTGTTGATGATTGATAAAGCCTGAAAAATGTTCAAATTCAACAGAATGGATGGAAACAGAACAGCCACTAGTTCTAAAAATATCAAATGTATTTATTCTTTGTTTATAGGATAGACTTTGTGTCTGCAGTTTCAGAAACTACATTTAACAGGAACATTATTTGAGACAAACAGAAAATCAAATACCAAGAATAGAAAATGCCAAAGCTAGCACATTTTTTATTAATCATAACCAGTAAAACCTCCATTTAAGGAACAGGAAATTACGGGTTTAAAGGTCCCATGTCATGCTTTTCTGGTCATCACCCGTCCCCTTGTGTGTTATGAAGGTTGTTCTGCATGTAAACGGTCTGCAGAGTCACAAACCCTCAAAGTACACCCTGTAGGGAGTAAAACTCGAACACAGAGAAGACCTGTCTATGCTGCCCCAGAACGCCTTGTTGGACATTTCTTTGAGCACAGTGGGCTCACAGGGAGGGGGGGGGGGGGCAGGAGCTCCAACTAGCCGTGTAGGACAGAGAGTGAATACACATACTATACAGAAATGCTGTATGAGAAACCAATGTGAGTTTGGAACATTGAACAATATATTCTAGTAGACCTCAACAATGGAATTATGATCAGTAGAAATGGCCATGACATGGGACCATTAAATAAATAAAATCCAATTGTGTTTCTGAAAGCATTTCATCCAGACTGTGCCTTTTGACCAGCTCTTTACTGGAGGTCCATTATCCTTTTTTGAAAATGAATAAAAATAGGATTTCTCTGTTTTTATGTGTGGGTTAGGGTTACGTAGTGCTATGTTATTGGCCATTGAGGCTCCGTTTTAAAGTAAAAGTGACAAAAATATTGAGTGTGTGAGTCAGAAACCGTTTTTGAAATACATCTAACTAGAACTATCCCAAGTTGATCAATCATTCAGTTCAATTGACAGACAAATTATCACAAACTATACTGATCATTGATTGATTGTCCCAGAAATGTTTCTTACAAAGTGGTGGAAAATGCTGTTTTCAGTCTCATTTATAAGCGATGTTTTTCTGTTCTATTTGACTACGGTATTGATATAGACTAATAGAATAAAGTAGAAAACGATCCGCAGAGTAATCAATAACAAACATTGTCTTTCTGTTTCCAGGTGATGTATAAGTGGGCACAAACACAACTGTCAATGCATTGAATAAAACGTTTTGGCTCACCTGATGGTTGGTGTTGAGCAAGGTGAGGAGACGATCCCAGTTTTCCGAATCATAGTTGACCCTAAAGTACCCGGAAACATTAGTGTTGGCCAGAACCCAGCCCTCTCCTGAAACTCGCATCATCTCATGGGTGTCTGGTGGAAAATATTAAAGAAAGATACTCAGATGTTCAGTTCTTCCCATGACCAGTCGTTTGAGTCCAAGAATCTGGTAGGAAGTTCTTCTCAAATCTAACAGAAGTATGTATTACAACCATAATACCTGTCTTTTGAAGGAGCCAGTACTGCTGTTGCTCTACGCCTGTCTTCATCCATTTAATGGGGACAAACCATGTGTAACTGGACGGAAACAAAGATAAAGACAGTCAGTTTTTAGTTGTTCGAAACATCTTTTGGGATGGCAATGTTTGGCAGTTAGTCGGGCTAAAATGTGCATGAATTGTCACGATGTTTGGTACAGATATGCATGTTCCCCAGAGGATTAATCCTACTGACATTGATACTCCTCTGGCTTTCCGTCTAGTGAAATATCTTAACCATTGGATGATTCAGTGTGTACATCCAAGCAAATCTAATACATTTCCAACAGCCTCGACTGAACTCTCCTTTACTTTACTTCATATGTTCTAAGGTGCAAATGATGTGTCATATCAGCATGTCAGCATAACCCACTCTGGTATTTCATTTGTAGGAGTAGAGGACTGTGTTCACACTGCCTGGAGCAATAACTAAAAAAAGCTGTACCTTGTTATTTCCAACAAAATCAATTTATATATATATAATTAATTCAATGGGATTGACGTCAGTTTAGGGAAGAGTTTACCCAGAAAATAGCTTTATGCCAGAAATTATATATATTTCTCAGTAGTTTTAAAGTAATACAACGTTGACTTTTTCAAAACCTAACCGTAGTTTTTGGAGTTAACCTCACCAAGTTGTTTCCGGTAAAGGCAAAGAAAAGGAAAACATTTATTTTAAAAAGACTGAATGCGTGTTGCGGCACATTCCCAGGAAAACCAACACAAATTCAAGGGAATTTCATTTTGTATACAAACTATTTGACGACGAAAGGAAGGAGTACAGTACGAGTTTGTGCTTAAGCGAGGACTATAATCCAAATGATGGATACTACGTGAATCAATCTCTTAAATTATACTTTGACCTAGCAGGATAAAGGTGGAATGGTGTTGGGAAAATACTGAATGTACTCTTCCAATATGAGAGTAACATGATAACAAAGGTATCCCAACTGCAGCTGAAAAAGTGAGAATTTTGTGAAAAAAGTCTGAATTTTACGATTTTGAGAAAAAAAGTCTGAATTTTAAGATTTTGAGAAAAAAGTCTGCATGTTTTAATAAAGTCAGATTCTTAGAGAAAATCTGAATTTTTAGGGAAAATCAGAATTTTTTGAGAAAATCAGAATTTTCAGATTTTGAGAAAAAAGCCAACATTTTGAGAAAAAAATCAGTAGTTTGTACATGACAGGAAGTATGATTACCTCCAAGAACCGGTATTCCTCCATCTTGTGACTGTAACTCCCTATGGTAACTCCCTCTCTTGGATATCAGCATGTGAAGGACACTGTTCAGGAACTAGTTGATGCTCTGTATGTGATGACTACTTCCATTCTGGAGGTGACCAGTGATATTTTTCTAACAAATGGATTCCTACCTGAACTGAGAGGGTCTCTCCACCACAGAGTCAGGATCCACCAGGAAGTGCTTCTGGGTAACACTTCCAGTCCGAGTGTCGATGGTGACGACTGGGAAGCCCATCTGAAGAGTCCAGCGGTTCATAATGTCGTGGACGGTGTGAGGAATAACGATACCGGGTGTGTTTTCGACTGCCTGGCAATAAACAGAGAATCACAGGAACTGGGATGAGGGCTTGCCTTTTTCAGAAAAGTTGAAAGATAATCACGGATTTGAACTTGATTCAAGATTTGAACGGTTTTATTTGTACATAAGCTACAGTGTAGGAATGGCAATTCTTCTGACCTGAGCTCCTCCAACAACGCAACATATATCATAAAATACAAACATAAAAATAGTGCAAAAAGTCTATATACATGTAAATAGAATATGATATGTTCAAGAACATAATGTAAAATTAAATATTGTACATTAAGACGAATTTAAATACGGTTTATTGCGGGGATAACCATTTATATAAATAAGTAAACACAAACCATTCTGAAAAACATGAATAATGTATCTTAACAACCGTAGCATTGTCAACAATGAGCCACAAACTTATTTCTATCAAAACAGCAGATACGTGCCGTCAGGAGCGTTTCAAGACACTCTGGGTTCGAAGACACCTGCCCAGACCGTCTGTGGGTTTCCCCTTCAGTAGCATGGGGACCCTTTTTCTGGAGATGTCATTACAGTGCGTTTTACATAGCCATTTCCATGTGGTCATTACTGTGGACCGATGTGATTTACCACCTTTGGGGCCCCCCCTACTGGTCTGGGGTCCCAAGCAGTTGCCTGCCAGGGACCGTCGACAAAGTGCGAGGCAGAAAAGTTCTACCAAATTTTGTTTGGTAGCTCCTATTTCCAAGTATATCAAAAACTTGGGTACATATACTTTGTTAATTTGCACCACTGCACAAATGTCTGACTATACCGTTTTTTTTAAACATACTGACCTGCTGCAGATGGTCCCACAGGTCTGTGTACATCGTGTTGCTGAAGGCAAAGGTGTTCAGGTAAGACTGAGAAGAGAAAACAGTTATTATGAGCAGGTCAAGCATCAGCGGTGCTAATTAAGATACCAAAGCTGCATTAGACCTGTGGTTGCAACCCCCCTCCCTTCACATGCAAACACATGTATCGTTCATAAACTGTCTGCAATAATTTAGGGCTGCAAGATTTTGAGAAAATTATTCATAGGGATTATTTTTTACAGATATTGCAATTTGGATATGGCTCCCTTTTTTTTAAAGAAATTATCACTTTTGCATCATTACTGTAATTATCATTGGAAAATATCGGAGTTTCCGAACCAAACAGATACTTTTTCCTAAAATTGCACCTCAATTTGGATGCTGCACCATCCCGTTTTGCAATTTTGCTAAATTTCTATTAATTGTGCAGATCTACGATATTCTTGAAAGTGCTTCAATGCCTTTTTTTGATCAAACATTTGGCAGTTACTGTGGGCCTTATCGTTCAGCACATATTACTTGTAGAGGCAATATAATGTATAAGCTACTCCCCATTCTAAAATATGTTTTACTTTTAATATTATTAGTTTTTTTTCCACAACCGTCTGGTGTGGAAATTATTTTTCGGGAACCACTTTATTAGACTACATGTTTTAAAATCATTGTGCTATTAGTCAGAGTCTACACATCATAGAGGAAGTCACGAATCATTTAAAGATACATCAGACTCACACACACACACTTCTGTCAGATTAACAGTAAGTAAGGATGTGGTTTGATTCATCATACCCTCAAACTCTGTCAATTGTACCCTAACTCACTTGCACACACACACACACACACACACACACACACACACACACACACACACACACACACACACACACACACACACACACACACACACACACACACACACACACACACACACACACATGTATACATCACTTCAGGGGACATTGCATTGGCTTAAATGCATTTCCTGGAGACTTATCTTAACCTTAACCATAACCAACACATGCCTAACACCTACCCTTAATCTAACCAAGTATTCACCCTAAAATGAATGATTCCCCTCATGGGGACCTCCATTTTGTCCCCATAAGGGAGGCGAGTCCCCACACATGACTGTGTAAACAGATTTATGTCCCCACAAGTATAGTAATGCTAGGCCACACACATACCCACACACACACACACACACACACACACACACACACACACACACACACACACACACACACACACACACACGCACACACACCTGTCAGAGTAACAGTAAGGATGTGGTTTGATTTATCATACCCACAAACTCTTTCAATACGACACACACTTACACAGAAACATAAACACACACAAACACACTTCTGTCAGATCAACAGTAACTAAGGATGTGGTTTGATTTATCATACCCACTGACACACAGACATAAACACACACTCACACAAAGCACACACACAAACACTCCCAGTGGAAGTAGTTGATAAATAAGCAGGTCTTATTACAGTTTACACTCACACTGAGTCCTTTGGCGAACACCGGCTCAGTGAGAAACTCTGAGAGCATCCTGAGCACCGCGGCTCCCTGAGAGACACAACAGATAACCAGTGAAGAAGTGGCTGGTTTAAATTCTTATAACAACAGAGGTGGGAAGTAGCAGAGTACAAATACTTTGATACTGTAGTTACATTTCTCTGGTATCAGTACTTTACTCCACTACTTATTTTTCTGATGACTTTTTACTTCTTACATGTTGAACTCAAATACCTGTACTTTCTACTTCTTACATGTTGAACTCAAATACCTGAACTTTCTACTTCTTACATGTTGAACTCAAATACCTGTACTTTCTACTTCTTACATGTTGAACACAAATACCTGTACTTTCTACTTCTTACATGTTGAACACAAATACCTGTACTTTCTACTTCTTACATGTTGAACACAAATACCTGTACTTTCTACTTCTTACATGTTGAACACAAATACCTGTACTTTCTACTTCTTACATGTTGAACTCAAATACCTGTACTTTCTACTTCTTACATGTTGAACTCAAATACCTGTACTTTCTACTTCTTACATGTTGAACCCAAATACCTGTACTTTCTACTTCTCACATGTTGAACTCAAATACCTGTACTTTCTACTTCTTACATGTTGAACACAAATACCTGTACTTTCTACTTCTTACATGTTGAACACAAATACCTGTACTTTCTACTTCTTACATGTTGAACACAAATACCTGTACTTTCTACTTCTTACATGTTGAACTCAAATACCTGTACTTTCTACTTCTTACATGTTGAACACAAATACCTGTACTTTCTACTTCTTACATGTTGAACACAAATACCTGTACTTTCTACTTCTTACATGTTGAACTCAAATACCTGTACTTTCTACTTCTTACATGTTGAACTCAAATACCTGTACTTTCTACTTCTTACACTTTGAACACAAATACCTGAACTTTCTACTTCTTACATGTTGAACTCAAATACCTGTACTTTCTACTTCTTACATGTTGAACTCAAATACCTGTACTTTCTACTTCTCTCATTTTCCAAACAGGCTGGTTCCTTTAGTCTGAATGTGTGTTTGGTGGCGTGATCATTATTATTTAGAGTCATTGCGTGCCTATTGATTTGAACACGATCCGTGTATCCATCATTTCCTGGTCTTCTCTAAAGAAGAGGGACCAATGAAAACGTTGTCATGTTGCCGTTGGTCACCATGGAAACATTCATTAGCTAACAATGACATTATTGTTCTATTAATATAAAGGGAGGTCAGGTACTCTTTAAAACAGCTGCTAGTTATGGGTACTTTTTACTGAAGTACATTTCAAAGCCTCTTTACTTTGACTTGAGTAAAGAAGTTTAGTCAGTACTTCTACTTTCACCAGAGTATTTTTAAACACAAGTATCTGTACTTCTACTTGAGGAAAGGATGTGTTAATTTTGCCCTCTCTGGTAACAACAGATCCTGTTTACATGGAGTCAGAGGAGCAGACCTTGCTGTAGGAGATGGTGTTGAACATCTCACTGATCTGAGCCGGGGTGTTGACCTCCTCTTCTCTGCGGGACAGAGGGTGAGAGGAGGCGAGAGCGTCCACAGCGAACACTTTTTGGACATCATACAGGACGATGTAATCTTTCTGCAGACAGACAGAGACAGAGACACTTTATAGATGCTATGAGACTTTTACAGATAGAGATGAGTGAGAGGGCTATTGGTAAGATTTTGAAATGAACCGTGCGTATAAAAAAACATTATATTAAAAAAGAGAAGGTGGTAGATTTAGCTGTTAGCAATTTCCATCCGCAGTTCCTGGGAAGGTCCACACATAATCAACATATACACAAAAAAGCATAGTCTCGATTAAACGTCCACAAATAAGGGCCGGATTAAAGCATGAATCAACATATAACAACTATTACATTCCAAGTTCATTCATTTAACCAACCATAGAGTTACAACTCATTATTTCTGACATACAAATAATAATAATACATTTCATTTGTAGCACATTTTAAAAACAACGTCATCTCAAGGTGCTTCACGATGCTATGAGGAGAAGATAGAAGTTACCTAAGGAGCGTATTGAATAAAATATGGTAATCTAAAAAAGGTTGAGAGCATATAAGGTTAGAATAAAAAAAGGAAAATAAAGGACAGTCAGTAAAAACATGTCTGTGAGCTGTTCATCATTTTCTACATCCTGTCTGTCTTAGTACATTCTCTCTGTGTCTGAAGGTGATAAAGATCTCACAATGTTCCAGGTGGGCTCTGCGTAGTCCGCCCCGAGGTATTCAACGTACGACGCGAAGCCCTCGTTCAGCCACAGGTCGTTCCACCACCGCAGAGTCACCAGGTTGCCAAACCACTGAAGACCGGAAAACATTAAATCAGTTCAGTTTGAGCTGCGCAGGGAGGTGCAGCCAGACGACGGTTTGAACTGAAAACAACCTTTATTCAAAGCAAGTTGATTTACACAGCACCTTTCAACACAAGGCAATTCAAAGTGCTTTACATGAATTAACCTGTTAAGCCCTGAGCCTGTTTTTCAGGTCTCTGGCTCGAAAATGACATAAAAACCATTACTTATAGTGAAACCCAACCTTGATTGATGGATAGTAGATTAAAAGCTTTGGGAATCCAAACTATAACATATAATAAGTACCTTGTATCAAGATTGATGCAAAACAAGTGAAATTTGACCTTTTTAGAAAGACTTAGCAAATAAATCCACTTCTGGGGCCATCTGAGTGGATTTGACCTATCTCTGGATCCCATTGGTCAATTTTGATGATTGACACCTCTTTTGAACTGTAAGAGCCAATAGGGAGGGGGAGTTCCTAAATCCACCTACACGTTACCCATTGAGGAGTGAGAGTGATGCGCACGCAGTTTGCTCAAAACGAAAGCTACGTTGAAACGTCTGAAAACTGAAAACTATTTATTTCCATAAATATGATGATGGATCATCAGTGATCATTTCAAAGGGACACAGAGTGATTGGATTAACCTTCAGCAGCGTTTATGCGTTTTAAGGCCATTGAACACAACTTTTGATCAGAAAACATTAACGGTTCATATCGTCAGTTCGCTGAGTTTCTTCCCATTAAGTGGGGATGACACATTAATAGTTTGTTACATGTTAAGAAGCCCTGAGACACAGTTTCGTGAATAGTGTTTTTTAAAAAAAGGTTTTAAGAGCTTTAAGAAACATTTTATCAAAGGGCCTTTAAAAACACTAATTTCAAAGCAAAGATGATAAAACATGAATAACAAAGGTACATGAATTAAAGCTACAGAGCAGTGTGAGAAACACACATCTGAAGTGTTCAGCTCTGACTCTCAATCATCGCTCACTTTTTAGCAGACATTGTTTTCTATGACCTCACTTTCTTTCTACTTTCTTTTTTAACTTATCCTTTAGTTTTTTCATGTTTCATGCAAAACGAACAAAGTTCTAATCTGCAACCCAACATTCAGAAAATCCAACGGATCCTGGCCGTATCTGTGTAGCATATCAAATGTATTTGCTCCCAGACATGCATGTGGCTTGCTGGTTTTGGACCCCGTCCCCCATCTGTAATCTGCCTTTTGCATTTTGAAACACACATATCTTTTTCCAAAAAGCATGACCCAAGTTACTCAAAAGAAATAGCTTCATTTTGGGACTTATCAGCCAACGATTGAACAATCTCGTTTCTAAATACTATTACTATTAATACAATTAAGACAATAACATCTTTGAACAAATAAACAGCTTTGGAGGTGAGAGGAAAGATATGTTTTTTTAGATGAACTGTCCAGAGAAAATTCCCAGGCTCATATTTCCACATCCCTTCTGATGACAGGCGTTAAACACATTTCTGTGTGCGCTGAATGAATGTTTCCCCAGGTGAGGATCTATCATCGAGGATTTTGGCTCACCGTGTGTTTACACAAGCGGTGATTTACTTTACACCAAATTAATGTCTTTTCTATTATGATTTTTTCTCATGATTATAAAAACTGAAAGACATAATATAAGAGAAGAATAAGATAAGAAGTACTTTACTGATGCTAATTTGGGAAATGTTTGCGTCGCAGCTGCATCAAAAAACAAGGCATATTTCAGTAAAAATTCAAAGACTAGAAATAAACATACATCTCATTAGAAATAAAATAGCATTAAAAAAAGTAGAAAATATACAAGTTGAATTACATATTTTACATATTATAAAGCAGGATATTATATATACATAAGTATCTGAGGAATGGATTATTAAATATTAGATTGAATATAAATGTAAAATGTACAGTGTGATTTTAAAGGTCTCCTATCATGCTATTTCTAGGCATATATTATGCGTCTCAGATATATACAAATATATAAAAAAAACATGTCTATGAAGTGTTTTGCTCAAAATACCAAACAAATCATGCATTTAAGACATCCCTCATATCCCTCTATTCCAGCGCTGTTACTAAAGTGCTGATTCTGGAGGAGAGCTAATGCCTGCTCAGAATTATAACGCAGATACAACTAAATGCTGCCGTGATCAAAGGCCAAATCTGGATCAGCTCCGTTTTGTTATTGCGCCTGTTTTTAGAGATGTGGGAACAGAGGAAAAGAGAGAGTGTTTTGTTTTCTGACACTTTGTGAGTCTCCTGAAACACCGGGCGGGACACATGTTTATGTATAAAAGACATCCAAAAGTGCATTTTGCATGATAGGAGACCTTTAAGAGAACACGATGACAGGGATGTTATTTTCTTACCATGTGAGCGAGTTCATGTGAGATGACGCTGGTGACTGTCTCTTTGTTTCCATTAGAGGATATGAAGGGGTCGAACAGCAGGGCCGTCTCTCTGTAGGTCACCAGACCCCAGTTCTCCATCGCCCCGGCGTTAAAGTCAGGGAGAGCGATCTGATCTGGGGAGGACATCAAAAAATACATCAGAAATACATCAGAAAATACATCAGAAATACATCAGAAATACATCAGAAAATACATCAGAAATACATCAGAAAATACATCAGAAATACATCAGAAAATACATCAGAAAATACATCAGAAATACATCAGAAAATACATCAGAAAATACATCAGAAATACATCAGAAATACATCAGAAATACATCAGAAAATACATCAGAAATACATCAGAAAATACATCAGAAATACATCAGAAAATACATCAGAAATACATCAGAAAATACTTCAGAAATACATCAGAAATACATCAGAAAATACATCAGAAAATACATCAGAAAATACTTCAGAAATACATCAGAAAATACATCAGAAATACATCCGAAATACTTCAGAAAATACATCAGAAAATACATCAGAAATACATCAGAAATACATCAGAAATACATCAGAAATACATCAGAAAATACATCAGAAATACATCAGAAAATACATCAGAAATACATCAGAAAATACATCAGAAATACATCAGAAAATACTTCAGAAATACATCAGAAATACATCAGAAAATACATCAGAAAATACATCAGAAAATACATCAGAAATACATCAGAAAATACATCAGAAAATACATCAGAAATACATCAGAAAATACGCCAAATGTCTTGAATGGACCATCAAAGCCCTGATGTTCATTGTTCTTTCTGTATGTGGTGGTTTTTCCAACTTTTTGCATATTTTTGTCTCTTTTTTTGCTCGCTTTCTTGTAAGAACTGTCTCACACAACCATTAGCATATTTATGGACCCATGGTCTTATTAGGCACTTTCACTGAAACCTACCAATCAGAGTAGGGGCAGGTCTTCACAGAATACGTTTGGGCTGAGCGTTTGGGGAACAAAATCAAGCTTTTTAAAAGGCGAGTGGATTTTGGCAGGCAGTGAGTGCGGACCAACGATTGAACGATAAAAAGAATGGCTCTCACCAAGTACGACTCGGTTCCCCTCGTTCGTACCAAAGAGCCGTTCAAAAGAATCGGCTCGTTCGCGACCGACACATCACTACTTCACAGCGTATACTGCCACCCGAAGTCCCCGGCAGGAAGTCCCCGGAGTTGGGGACCTCATCACTCCACCGCTCCCATGTTGTATTTTGTGTTGCCATAAGTTAGTCCTTCTCCGTTGGTGAGTTTGGCTAATGCTTATGCTAATAATGCTAATGCGAGCAAATAAAATGGCGGCTTAAAAAAAAAATCTTTTTACGGGGTGTGGTTTGCAATTCGCCCATCCAATCAGAAATTGGAACCTTTTTCTCCCCAGTTAGTGCCTGCTCTCTAACTGGGGGTGAAAAGGTTCGCAAAAACTAGGTTCTAGTTCCAGATCTTTTTGGTGTGAACGCAAAATCCCAGGAACTATCGGAACTATTCCTGGGAAAAGTACTTCCCTGATGTGTTGAAAGCCCATGATTCACTATTTTTAGTTCCTTGTAATGTTGTTCTAAAAAACACTAAAATATGATAATTTCTGGAAGTTATTCTCTCCAACAATTGTTAAAACGTCCACCAGCAATGCAAGAAAGGTTTATGTCTTTCCATTTGAATGGAAACACATAATGCTTGGCTAAGGGAGATAAGAAAGGTCATTAATATTTCTTTCTTCACAGGAAAATGTTTGCATTAACATGTTGACATACCTGACTTTGAGAGTGGGTACGATGTGTTGTAATATTTTTCATAAAAGTGAAGGATCGGCCCTGTGACGTTCAGAGCGTAATCTCCCTGTTTGTCTTCTATCGCTTTCCTGCGAGCCCAGATTCGGATCTGCAAAAAAAAGCAAGATAAGATAAGTTGTATCTTTGTTTATCTCCTCAGGCGTTTGTAGCAGCAACAGGGTCAGAGTGAGAAACAAGATTTACCCAAGGTACAAATAAAGACAAAGTCATAAAGTAACAAGATATCACAGTAAAACGTTGAGCATTTGTTAAATATGTGAAATATATTTAGACAGATTTAGGTCCTACGAGCTAGCTTACAGCAGATCTGCAGTCACATCAGAAGGAGTCATGTGACCACATTGTTCAAATAAGACCATCAAACATTTTAGGTGAGTTTCAAACAACAGAGACAGATGTCCAGCTTTATAATCCTGAACGTCACCAAGCGCTCCGTCCCAGCTGTGTGCGTCACTTTTTAGTGTCCCCTGGTCTCCCAGCTGTGTGCGTCACTCTTTAGTGTCTCCTGGTCTCCCAGCTGTGTGCGTCACTTTTTAGTGTCCCCTGGTCTCCCAGCTGTGTGCGTCACTCTTTAGTGTCCCCTGGTCTCCCAGCTGTGTGTGTCACTCTTTAGTGTCCCCTGGTCTCCCAGCTGTGTGCGTCACACTTTAGTGTCCCCTGGTCTCCCAGCTGTATGAGTCACTCTTTAGTGTCCCCTGGTCTCCCAGCTGTGTGCGTCACTCTTTAGTGTCCCCTGGTCTCCCAGCTGTGTGCGTCACTTTTTAGTGTCCCCTGGTCTCCCAGCTGTGTGTGTCACTTTTTAGTGTCTCCTGGTCTCCCAGCTGTGTGCGTCACTTTTTAGTGTCCCCTGGTCTCCCAGCTGTGTGCGTCACTCTTTAGTGTCCCCTGGTCTCCCAGCTGTGTGTGTCACTCTTTAGTGTCCCCTGGTCTCCCAGCTGTGTGCGTCACTCTTTAGTGTCCCCTGGTCTCCCAGCTGTATGAGTCACTCTTTAGTGTCCCCTGGTCTCCCAGCTGTGTATGTCACTCTTTAGTGTCCCCTGGTCTCCCAGCTGTGTGCGTCACTTTTTAGTGTCCCCTGGTCTCCCAGCTGTGTGTGTAACTCTTTAGTGTCCCCTGGTCTCCCAGCTGTGTGCGTCACTTTTTAGTGTCCCCTGGTCTCCTAGCTGTGTGCGTCACTCTTTAGTGTGCACTGTTCTTCCAGCTGTGTGCGTCACTTTTTAGTGTCCCCTGGTCTCCCAGCTGTGTGCGTCACTTTTTAGTGTCCCCTGGTCTCCCAGCTGTATGCGTCACTCTTTAGTGTCCCCTGGTCTCCCAGCTGTGTGCGTCACTCTTTAGTGTCCCCTGGTCTCCCAGCTGTGTACATCAGTCTTTAGTGTCCCCTGGTCTCCCAGCTGTGTACGTCACTTTTTAGTGTCCCCTGGTCTCCCAGCTGTACTCGTCACTCTTTAGTGTCCCCTGGTCTCCCAGCTGTGTGCGTCACTCTTTAGTGTCCCCTGGTCTCCCAGCTGTGTGCATCACTCTTTAGTGTCCCCTGGTCTCCCAGCTGTGTACGTCACTTTTTAGTGTCCCCTGGTCTCCCAGCTCTATGCGTCACTCTTTAGTTTCCCCTGGTCTCCCAGCTGTGTGTGTCACTCTTTAGTGTCCCCTGGTCTCCCAGCTGTGTGCGTCACTCTTTAGTGTCCCCTGGTCTCCCAGCTGTTTGCGTCACTCTTTAGTGTCCCCTGGTCTCCCAGCTGTGTGCGTCACTCTTTAGTGTGCCCTGGTCTTCCAGCTGTGTACGTCACTCTTTAATGTCCCCTGGTCTCCCAGCTGTGTGCGTCACTCTTTAATGTCCCCTGGTCTCCCAGCTGTGTGCGTCACTCTTTAGTGTCCCCTGGTCTCCCAGCTGTGTGCCTCACTCTTTCGTGTCCCCTGGTCTCCCAGCTGTGTGCGTCACTTTTTAGTGTCCCCTGGTCTCCCAGCTGTGTACGTCACTCTTTAGTGTCCCCTGGTCTCCCAGCTGTGTGCGTCACTCTTTAATGTCCCCTGGTCTCCCAGCTGTGTGCGTCACTCTTTAGTGTCCCCCAGCTGTGTACGTCACTCTTTAGTGTCCCCTGGTCTCTCAGCTGTGTGCGTCACTCTTTAGTGTCCCCCAGCTGCGTGCGTCACTCTTTAGTGTCCCCTGGTCTCCGTTGTGTTTTGAGCTTCTTGCAGCGTTTCGTTTATGCGGCGCTTTAAGTAAACGCTGCTCATGTTTCCTCCAGTTGCTGAAGATGTTTCTTCAGGTGTTCTGGCACATTTGTGTATTTACATTTGCATTGCTTTTGAAACTGCAGCAGGTTGTAACGTGTTTGCACCTGTCGGCCACCGTAAAAAGCTCTCAGATAAACATAGTGGATTCAAAGTATAACATGGAAAGTATGCATACAGGAAACTTGTACAGGAGCCTACTTCCATCACTGAGCACACTTTTCTATATATCTCACCAGCAGGTTGCTGTCTGGCATTGAATCGATGCTAACGAAGTCACAGACGATGAAGCCCAGCAGGTATGTGGACATCTTCGCTGTGGGTTCGAACGTCGTCACTTTAACGGGAACGCCGTCGATGATGGAGTCTGCAGAGTCTGTTCAGAGAGAGAAATCATCTAATTAGGTTATGTTTCTGATGTTTGCTCACTTTCAAACATGTCAGACATCTGTACATGTTATACTATCCTATGTGTATTCAAGTAACGTCCTGTAGTGTAAGCATATAACTGCTAAAAACTGCAGTATATTTGACTATCTATCTATCTTGTAGCATTTATTTTATCAAAATAAAAAAAGTTACTTGTATAAGTTACTTATTATTATTATTATTTTTAAATAGCACGTCAAATATCCACTATATAACCACCAAAAGTTGCCAAAAAGATCTCATTGTTGAACTTCAGCAAAGCTGCCCTGGGAGAAATGTAATGTGTTAAGCAAATAGAGAACAGCATGACGCGTCCTAAAACCCGGAAGTAAACTTCTTCCGGTTCCTTCGACAAAAATGCAATTTCTCCATAGGATTTTGGAAAATAGCTGGAAATAAGCTCTGTGGTTGAGACACATTTAAGAGACGGATCACGTTTTGTTCAGCCGGATAATCTCCACATGTCTACCCTACTTTTATAATTTTATAATCATAAATCTAATCGATAGATAGACTTGCTGTACATGTAGTTCACTTCCCAACACTGCCTTCCTATTCTGATCAGATTTGACTCTTTGTTTTTCTCCTGAGGAACTAACCGGTCTTGATGCCGTTGGACAGAGCCACGGTTTCTCCCTCGTGAACGATGGTGACGTTGAAGGAAGCTTTCATGGCCGGCTCGTCGAAGCAAGGGAAAGTTTTCCTGGCATACGTAGGCTGCATCTGTGAGGTAGCAACAACTCTGCAAAATGTTCAAATTAAACATTAAAAATTCAATTCAAGGTTTTATTATGCACAAAGCTACAGTGTAGAAATGGCAATGACATTCTTGTGACCAGAACTCCTCCAACAACGCAACATATATAATAAAATACAAAAATACAATGTACAAGAACAGAATGTGAAATTAAATAGCGTACATTAAGACAACATTAAATACAGTTTACTGCGGTGATTTAGATAAATAAATAATCAACCAAGAGGAACACGGTGTGACAATTAAAGGGGACGTTTCCTAAAAAACTCACTTCGTCCGTGAACAAACATCTGGGGTTTACTACACTTTTGGTAAAACCTTGGATTCAAACATATTCTAGTGATCAGCTCAAAGTGGATGACCCCGGCTAACTCCTGGCTAGTTACAAACTGGGCGTCATTGGTAAAGCTGAGCAGTTAGTGACCTCAGATGACCTCTAATAATGCTTAACTGTAAGCGGAAGTAATTTTAACAGGTAAGTTAAAAAACCACTCCAACAAGAATGGGAAAAGGAGCTTTAAATGTGTCATGTTTATTACTGTTGTTAAGTTTTAAAGAGGACATATAATGCCCATTTCCAGGTGTATATCAGTATGTGTCTCTATTTTAAAGAGTCCTCTCGAGCTGATGGTGGTGCGAAAGGATTTTAGCCTTTGCATACTATTTACATGACAATAAAAGCATGAAAACATGTTCTTATAAAAACCTAAAATAGAGGTTTAAAAACCAAAAAAGAGCATTTCATGTCCCTTTCAAATCTATGATCGTGATTATTATTATTATTATTATGATCGTGTTTAGCTTCATCTTTACCCACTTCTTCACTCCGTCATCAGCGTATTCGCTCCTGTAGAAACCCTCCAGATCGTCTGCCAGCTCGCCCTGAAACTCAGTGTGCAGAACATACATCGCTCCAACACTTAATCTGCGACTCAGCTGAAGAACCAAATACTCCGTCTTCACAACGAGCCACGACTTCAGAATCGATGGAGAAGATGCTTCACCCACGGCGCTCAACTTGGCGAGGAACCCATCGAAGTTGGTGAGGTTCAGCTTGTTGGAGTGGATGATGATCAGGTCTGTTTCCTTCACACATTTGAACACCACAGTCGATTCTCCAGTGAAGATATAGAGTCCGTTAGCGTCGGGTTTCAACCGAGGAAACAAGGTGACGTTATAGGAAACAGGAGAAAGGGATTCTGGGAGTCTGTATTTGTCCCACGGCTCTTTTGGGGTGAAAGGTGTAGTAATGGGACCACTGGTGCTGCCTGTTGCTTTATCCTCACTGTTTCCTCCTCGCTTCTTGGCCTTTTCTTTATCTAAGGCGACGGATAAAGCTATAATTGTAACCAGAGCAATGGCCGCCAGCACCAGAAGCCCCAGGCCCACATTTTTACTGACGTGGATGACTTTGGCCATGTTTAAGGCACCTGGCTGCTATATCTTCAGAACGGTTTCCCTCCCCCTTTCAGACTAAATCTCCCCCCTCTTCCTTCGCCTGAGACTAAATCTAAAACTTAGGTTAATATTAAGCTGTCTTTGGCTCTTTTTTCTTGCTGTAACAAATGTAAATGTCCCCTCTGAGGGACAAATAAAGGTTTTCTGAGGCTGGAGGAGATTAACTCTCAGGGTTTTCAGTCGGTGTTCGTGCAGCAGGTCTTCTCCCTCCTCAGTTAATAGTTCAGCTATTAACGTGGCAAATAAGACATTTTCAAAGCACCTGAGGAGACAAGAGAGGACACGTTAGTTATCAAAGTCAAGGTCAACTTTATTGTCAATCTTTCAGTTTGTGTGTACAGACAGAGAGATCGAAATACCGTTTCCCACAATCCCAAATACAAAAACAAATATATATAAAAATATTTATATCCTATATATACATAATCAACAGACACATTTATACATATGCACACATTAAGACCAACATAAAAAAACAACAATCAATATATACAAAATAACAGTCACTTCAATATCTTTGAGAATGTACTTCAGTGCAGCGATGTCCAGAGCAACGTTAAAAGTGTCTGGTGCTGGAACAATTCTGCAACTCAGACAGGGAGGATGCAACCATGAGTGTTGAGATCAACTAGCTTCGTAGTTGTATTGTTAGTGTTAGTGGTGGAATGTCACTACAGTAAGTTCATGCACTCAAGTATTGAACTCCTATTTTGAGGGAAAAGTTTAAAGAAATACAAAGATAAGCAAAACACTTCTGAATATTAGTTTTTTGGGGTCCAGCAAGTCACTAAAGGAAACATTTCCATTTCGAAGATATTAATTTAATGAAATCCGTTAGATTGACAGGGATTTAATATGTGGTCGACCTTCTTGGTATTTTTTGAGAAACACAATGCATACATCTTTTTGTAATTTACTTTTCGTCGAAATGTAGTCTCAAACATAACAGCAAGCAGTAAATGACATAAATATGTTCCTAGTCCTTTTCAGCAATACACATGCGGACACAAATAGCAGATGAAAACACATTAGAATATATAAACTAAAGAAACATAACATGAAGAAAAATGACATCAACAAATAGGGAGTAGTCATATCTTTACCGCAGGTTTAAGAAAACTAAATCAGGCGTATGGGGCATTACATAATGAGTCCACTGCTCCCAGTATGAAGTAAATAGCTCCAGTGTATGAATGAAAAAGCATTTCTCTCTTTTCCATTTTATAAATGTTCATCCACCCATTCAGAGTCGAGGTCTTTTGATGACCGTTTCCTGGTTAACGCCTTTCTTAGCAGACAATGTGTTAATTTTTGATGACAACTACTTTTATTTGATTTTAATCTTCTTATTTTTTAAACTGCTTGTATAAAAAACGTTTCTATATAAGTTCATTTTCCATTTTTAGAGCTAACTTTTTTGCAATTTACATTACATTGTAAATTGTTAGACGCTTTTATCCAAAGCGACTTACATATTCAATACTGTGGACAATCCCCACAGGAGCAATTTGGGGTGAAGTGTCTCAGGGACACAACGACATGCTGACTGCAGGGGGGTTTGAACCTGTGTGCTTCTCTGATCCCAACATCAATTCACTAGTCCACTGCGCTACACGTCTCCCTACTGACAGTGCAGGTGGAAAATAACGGTCACGATGTTATCTAAATTATTTTACAACGAGGAAGTGTTCAGCCGAGAACAACTTGATTAGAGCAAAGATCGCAGTGTAACAGTCCTGCCTGATATGCTACAGACCATAAAGGGGCTTTACAATCTCAGACGATATAAAAGGTCATAGTAATAAAGTGGTGGATGCAAAGAACTTGTATATCAGTGAGTAATATATATATATATATATATTTATATATATAGTCAAACCAATTCAAAATCTCCATGGCCATCTCTCTTAAAAATGTATTTGACCTCATCAAACGCGTTCAACAGCCCAAAATATTTAGATTTAAAGAAACGAGCTGCAGTTTCAAAAACGATGCATATAAAAACACAAATATGCCAAAACATGATGGAGAACTTACTAAATATAAGCTAAAATCCCTCTGTCCCACACACTGAGAGGACTCTTTAAAGTAGAGACTCTACGTAAGGGATCATGTGCTGCGAGGCGGTCATTATGGGGAAAAGAACACCGACAGGCTGATCAGGAGCCCGACGCGAAGCGGAGGGATCTAGATCGGCATGAAGGTGTTCTTTTCCCCCTTAGCTGTGATATAATGAGCATATATCACGGCCTGAAGTGAGCTATTGCTTTTATAAAACGGTTACCAAGTGTGGCAATATGAAAGAAAAATACACACTCTAATTTAAATAGTTTTTATTCGTAAATAATGATGTTCAAAATAAAATAGTCCCTCCGTTGCCTTCTGCACAAAACATAGTGCAAGGTGGTTGCTATGCAACAATACTAACAGCGAGCGAACATATTAGACAGAGAGCGTTGATCCATTATTTGGCTGTTTATTTACATTAATGTGTATGTTGCTGTTTATTGTGCATCCACTGAAAAACTGTCTAGCATCAGTAGCATGGCTTACGTGGTCACTTGTATAGGTTGAGGTTGTTCGAGGCTGTTGCTTGGCGTGGCGAGAATATTGCTCCACTTTCTCCGGTCCCCGAGATTGGGCTTCCAGTAGCTCTGGAGAGAGCTTTCGCACCTGTGGCCACTAACGGTCATAATTTCTCTGCTTTGTTTCAAGACCTGCATCAGAAAGCTTTTGAATGGTGGTACTTTTCCAGTTGGTCTACCTGCTCTTCACGTAGCTCTGCATGTCGTAGTTTAGGTGCTTTTTTTCTGGAGATAGGCACTGCTCAATCCACTCCTCCATACTATAGTAAGACCCCCCCGGAGGTCAAAGTTAATCTTAAATGTTTCCATTTTATGCTTTGTAAGTTTGTTTCGAAACGGAAGAAATTTAAATATATTTATAAAACTGACAAGTCAAATCAAGCAATGTGATTGGTCGATAGCGTTTTTGCGGACCTCTTTGATAACAGATTTGAAAACATCGTTGCTTGCTTTAAAAGTAGCACAATTCATTATGTTAAACCTTCGAAAGTATCTAGATATCCCTGCCCTAATGCCAAATGAACTGCACACTGAATATGTGTCGCCGTTTGATGTCTATGTCTGGACCGCTGCGTCAAAAAGGAGGGCTTCTGCCCCGTTACTTCTCCGCTGCTTTCTTGTTCCAGTACAGTTTGCTTTTCAGCCCAACCGTATACTGTTTTTCTCAGACGCGGAGGGATACTGACTTGTTGTGAAAAGTAACTTACAATTTTACCCGTGGTATACGCTCAGTATATCACGGCTAAGAACCAATCAGATTGCTTGATTTGACTTGTCCGTTTTATAAATACTGATATGCACCTGAACATCAACAGGAGAGGACTCTTTAAAGTAGAGACACTACACACTGATATACAGCTGAGTATCAGCAGGAGAGGACTTTTTAAAGTAGAGACACTATATACTGATATACACCTGAACATCAGCAGGAGAGGACTATTTAAAGTAGAGACACTACATACTGATTTACACCTGAACATCAGCAGGAGAGGACTCTTTAAAGTAGAGACACTACATACTGATATACACCTGAACATCAGCAGGAGAGGACTATTTAAAGTAGAGACACTACATATTGATATACATCTGAACATCAGCAGGAGAGGACTCTTTAAAGTAGAGACACTACATACGGATATACACCTGAACATCAGCAGGAGAGGACTCTTTAAAGTAGAGACACTACATCTGATATACATCTGAAGATAAGCAACATCATTTTCTTACCCCTACCGTGTTTATGTTTTTAAAAAAAAATGTTGGTCAAACTGTACTTTTTGAATATCTTGATTTTGTGAAATATATGTATTATTTAATTTATTTTGCCATTATGGTATCAAAACATTTTTAAGTGTTATTATTGTTCATTTTCTAACAAATTAATTCCTCTCACTGGTTTTAAAAAATATATGTTTACTGTACTTAGTCTTTTGTATGTATATGTATATATATATAGTATTTTATTTAAACATGTTGAGCTTTTAATATCTTTCTCAACTTTGGACCCTGCCTGAGGTCAAACACTCATCACATTGTGAAAACTGAGACATCTTCATAACAACGGGGAAAACGTGATCAGCAAGGGGCTGTTTAAAGTCCACGGCTCACGTTCCTGTGAAGCTGTGATTTAGTGACATTAACATCTCCAGAGTGTGCACTTTGCTACCTGTGTTTGGTTATACCGTACTTAATGGTCCCATGTCATGGCCATTTCTACTGATCATAATTCCATTGTTGAGGTAAACTAGAATAGATTTATATTATTCAATGTTCCAAACTCACATTGGTTTCTCATACGGCATCTCTGTAAAGTATGTGTATTCACTCTCTGGCCATTTGGACCAATCCGCGTAGCCCTTACGTCACTTAGCCCCTTACGTCACTTGGTTCCCGGAAATCCCCAACGAGGCGTTCTGGGGCAGCACAGACAGGTCTTCTCTGTGTTAGAGTTGTACTCGCTACAGGGTGTACTTTGAGGGTTTGTGACTCTGCAGACCGTTTACATGCAGAACAACCTACATAACACACAAGGGGACGGGTAATAACCGGAAAAGCATGACATAGGACCTTTAATAATTATCAGAGGTGGATTAAAGCAAAAGTAGTAACACAGCGTAGAAATAATCTGTTTTGATTTTTTTTATAACCTGTTAAAAAATATTTAAAAAGAGGATATATTCTGCCTTTAGGGTTTTTCCCTCTTTGCTGTAGTGTGTTCTATAGGTTTTAGTGCATGTAAATGGTCTGCAGAGGCTAAAATCCCTCTGTCCCAATCCCCAATCAGGGCCTCCAAGGACCCGAGGAAGGCTGCAGTCTCTCTCTCCTTCTCCTCTGGGCTGCATGTGTGACATGTGCAGCATGTGTGGTGTCTGTTTGTGAGACCGTGTGTTTTGTTCATTGTTAGGACATGTGCTCCAGTGTACCTTTGTACTTTCGACACTTTCTTTAATAAGAAAGTGGTTACGTTGCAAATTGGCTGGTGAGCCCTCTTTACTTTCTTTGACTGATTAAAACCTCCCCTTGTGGCTTCAGCAATCAGTTTCTCCTCCTTTTTTCTCTCTCCCGGTTATTTTATATGTTTTTAATTGCCTCTGAACATACAGTCCAAACAGCTGCGCGTTATATAAATGCTTTTCTCATGTTCCAAATGTCCCTTTTGGCCACGTTCCTCAGAAATATAAGCCAAACTAATGCTTTCCCTTTCGAGAGCGGGATAATCTTGTGAGTGGGAATGTTTATCCCGGGAAAACAATGACACATATGTTCCTGGAGTAAAAAATAAAAACAAGAGGGCCATGTGACCTCCTCCTTCATGGTGTAGTTTTAACACACTGCAGCCTGCAAGGACCGTGTATTCTTATATAAGAAAATACCTCTTTTATTATCATATGATCAGAAACATGCAAGGACACTTAGTCAGAAGAAAGTACCTGTATTTCCTCACAGTTACATACAAAAATACTTGCGTAAAAAAACGTCTAATTGATGCTGTTTTCCTCTTATATTTATTGGTACTGCATTTTATATTGAGGGTAGTAATCAGGGTACAGTACTTTTATATTTTGATACTCAGATTAGGTCACTGAATGCAGGTTTAAAGTAACCCTCCCTCCCTGTGTACAGTTTACATGCAGCCAGATGTGGTTTGGATCCAGTTCAGCCCACGCTGGGTGTTGACAGCAAAGAAGTCTGCATTGCACAAGTGTTATTTAAGTGGTCTACTGAAATAGCTGATACAAGATACATGGGCCTTTAGAGAAATCAAAAAGAGGAATGAAAGGGTCACTCAACTGGACGCTTTAATTTAACTTGATATTTTAAATAAACAGAATTTCAGAAATGATTTATTATGAGATGTTATAACATTATCTTATTTGGATCCTTGCAAGTACTGTGCATTGTACTACTTGGAAAACCTGTGGAAGGATTTTTGTTATCAATTTATTCTAAATACGCATTTTTGTACATCAAATTAGGAGTGGTTAGTTACGTGTTCTGCTTTGACTCTATAGAACAAATGTAAACTGGACACCTGCTTTCTAAAGAAGTTAAAATAAATAATTGATTAAAAAAAATGATATATTTAAATATTATTTTCTTTTCTTCATTCTATCTTTAATATGTATAGAAACATAAAAAGCATAATACATTTGAATTAAAGGTGGGGTAGGTAGTTCACTTCAGAAACACTTATTGTTATCTTCCATGGAATGCTCTTAACATCCTGATAGCAATGAATAAATTAAATGCTTTGACAATAAATACATTAAAAATGTCGTCTTTGGAAGGCAAGGCAAGGCAAGGCAAGTTTATTTATATAGCACCTTTCAACACAAGGCAATTCAAGGTGCTTTACAAAAATGAAAGACATTCAGACAAAGGCATTTAAAAACATTCATTAAAAAGAAAAGATAATAAAAGAAACATTAAAAGAAAAAGTACAAAATAAAAAGTACATGAATAAAAAGTTACAGTGCAGTTTAAGATATGAATAGTTCAATTAAAAGCAGCGACAAAAAGATAAGTCTTCAGCCTGGATTTAAAAGTAGCAAGAGTTGCAGCGGACCTGCAGGTTTCTGGGAGTTTGTTCCAGATATTTGGAGCATAATAACTGAACGCTGCTTCTCCATGTTTAGTTCTGACTCTGGGGACAGAAAGCTGACCAGTCCCTGAAGACCTGAGAGATCTGGATGGTTCATCATTTAGCAGGAGGTCAGAAATGTATTTTGGGCCTAAACCATTCAGTGCTTTATAAACCAGCAGCCGTATTTTGAAATCTATTCTTTGACACACAGGAAGCCAGTGTAAAGACTTCAGAACTGGAGTGATGTAATCCACTTTCTTAGTGTTAGTGAGGAACCAGTGTAAAGACTTCAGAACCTGAGTGATGTGATCCACTTTCTTAGTGTTGGTGAGGAACCAGTGTAAAGACTTCAGAACCTGAGTGATGTAATCCACTTTCTTAGTGTTAGTGAGGAACCAGTGTAAAGACTTCAGAACCTGAGTGATGTGATCCACTTTCTTAGTGTTGGAGAGGAACCAGTGTAAAGACTTCAGAACCTGAGTGATGTGATCCTCTTTCTTAGTGTTAGTGAGGAACCAGTGTAAAGACTTCAGAACCTGAGTGATGTGATCCACTTTCTTAGTGTTGGTGAGGAACCAGTGTAAAGACTTCAGAACCTGAGTGATGTAATCCACTTTCTTAGTGTCAGTGAGGAGCCAGTGTAAAGACTTCAGAACCTGAGTGATGTGATCCTCTTTCTTAGTGTCAGTGAGGACTCGAGCAGCAGCGTTCTGAATCAGCTGCAGCTTTCTAATAGATTTTTAGTGAGACCTGTGAAGACACCATTGCAGTAGTCCAGTCTACTGAAGATAAAAGCATGGACACGTTTTTCCAAATCCTGCTGTGACATTAGTCTTTTAATCCTAGATATGTTCTTTAGGTGATAGTAAGCTGATTTAGTAATTGTTTTAATGTGACTGTTGAAGCTCAGGTCAGAGTCCATGACTACACCTAGATTTCTGGCTCTATCTGTTGTTTTGAACATTGCAGACTGAAGCTCAGAGCTAACTTTTATACGTTCTGCCTTGGCTCCAAAAACCATTACCTCAGTTTTGTCTTTGTTTAATTGGAGAAATTTCTGACACATCCAGTCATTGATTTGTTCAATGCACTTACTCAGTGTTTGAATTGGAGCATAGTCTCCTGGTGACATTGTTATGTAAATGTGTGTGTCATCCGCATAGCTATGGTAACTTATTTTGTTGTTCTTCGTTATCTGAGCCAGTGGTAGCATGTAGACGTTAAAGAGAAGAGGCCCCAATATGGAGCCTTGAGGTACCCCACATGTCATATTTGTCAACTACTAGATGTGTATTTACCTATGGAAACAAAGTTGTTTCTGTCCTTTAAGTAGGATTCAAACCAATTTAGACTGTTTCCGAAAGTCCCACCCAGTTCTCTAGTCGGTCTAGTAATATATGTTGTGTTCAACAGTGTCAAACGCAGCACTGAGATCTAATAAAACTAACACTGAAGTTCTGCCACTGTCTGTGTTTAAGTGGATGTCATGAAGACCTTTACAAGAGCAGTGTCAGTGCTGTGGTTTGGACGAAATCCTGACTGGAACACATCCAAACAGTTATTTAAATGCAAGAAATTACTCAACTGTTGAAAAACAATTTTTTCAATGATTTTATCTAGAAATGGCGGGTTTGATATGGGCCTGTAATTGTTCATTACTGAAGCGTCTAGATTATTCTTTTTGAAGATTGGTTTAATGACTGCAGTTTTCAGGGCCTGTGGAAAAATACCTGAGTGAAGAGATTTGTTTACTGTATGAAGTAGATCTGAGGCCATGCAAGGAAAAACATCTTTGAAAAATCCTGTTGCAATAATATCAAGGCAGCAGGAGGAGGATTTCAGAAGTTGAATAATGTCCTCTAGGTTTTTATCATTAATCTGATGGAATTGTGTCATGGCGGTCAATTAATTTTAGGTGGCCACAGAGACAAAACATTTGCTGTACCTGATGCAGAGGCACTGACTGCTTGTCTGATTTCTAATTCCAAATTATAAAGGCCAAGTCTCTCTTTATAGATTTCAAAGTAAACCTGGAGATTTGTTTTTTGCCGCCTGCGTTCAGCTTTTTGACGCTCTCTTTTTTCTGTTTTCACGGTCATGGCCTTTCTCCATGGAGATATTTTCTTCCCAGTCACTTCCTTTACCTTAGTTGGAGTAAAGGCATCTATAACATTTTTCATTTTTGAATTAAAATGATCTACTAGCTCATTTACTGAGATGTTAGCAGGGGCAAGTGTGGAAGAAACCTTCTGAGTAAACATTTCCCTAGTATTTTCAGTTAAATATCGCTTTGTGGTTACCTCTTTTTGAACATTTGTGTGAACAGAAATAGAGCTCTCAAAGAAAACACAGGAATGGTCAGAGAGTGCAACATCAGTCACCACAACCTTAGAGATATTCAGACCCTTTGAGATCATTAAGTCCAGAGTGTGCCCCTTGTTGTGCGTGGGCTCCGTCACATACTGAGTCAGTCCATAGTTATCAAGAACACAAAACAGTTCTTTAGCCCCTCTGTCCTGGGGGTTGTCAACATGGATGTTAAAATCACCATCAATGACTAGACGGTCAAAGTCAATACACACTATAGACAGCAGTTCAGTAAAGTCATCAAAAAAGCTTGCACAGTATTTGGGTGGTCTATAGATATTTAGGAACAGAGCTCGAGAGGAGCATTTCAGCTGAAGGGCCACATATTCAAAAGAAGCAAAGTTCCCATAAGATGTCTTCCTGCATTGAAGGGAATCATTGTACAACATAGCAACTCCACCACCTTTCTTATGCATTATTTTCTGACTCATAAAACTAAAGTTGGGAGGGGTTCAATCCATGTTTCCGTCAAAAACACAAAATCCAGATTGTGCTCAGTGATAAAATCAATGATTAAAAATGTTTTACCTGTCAAAAGACCTGACATCCAATAAAGCTAGTTTAAGTTTGTTGAATACACTATCAGTCAGGTTTTTTGTGGCAAGCTGTGGCTGACATGGAATCACTGCTAAATTTGATAAACTCACACAAACGTTTGAGCGCTTCCTGTATCTAAGATGATTCACTGCTCTTAATCTATTACCTATCAACACAGATATCGGCAAAGCTACTGGCAGGCAGGGCCCCGGCATGTCCTGGAAAGAGTTGAGAGTGCCATACGCCCTTGAGCCTGGACCCAGCACATATCAGTTAGAGATTACGTTTTGTACACACACATTGTTATCAGGCTTCGGAGACAGTGAAGGGGGGGAGGACGTTTTGGTCCGGATGATTGTGGTAGGCATGGTGACGGGGGTGATGGTGCGAGTCTATGCTTCGGTGATTGTTGTGGGCGTCGTTGAGGAGGGGCGGGTTAAAGGACATGCTGCCAACCCTGCGTATCGCCTTCATGCTGCGGTCATTGAACTCCAGGAAGGACTTGGTGCCAACCCTCTGTATCTCCTTCATCTGCTCATCAAACTCCAGGGGGGTGGGCGAGGGTGAAAGGGTGAGTGGAGAGTAGAGAGAGCTGGGGTGTGAATGAAGAGTATCCTCAAAAGGTGTTGACAGGGGGGGTGAATGGCAGTGGAGACTCCTCAATTTGTGTCATAGGTCTCCCATAATCAGAACATTCCTCAGGCGGGTGCAGTGATACTTCTTCAAGGCTTTCTGCGCGATGTGTTGTTTCTTTCCCCTGTTTTGATTCCTCTTGCCGTTTGTCCTTGGTAGAGGGAACAGATTGATGACGCAGGCAGTTGAATATTTTAGAGATAAACAATTGTACTCCTCACTTGTTCAGGCAAATTCCATCTGCCTTAAAAGGATGTATGCGGTCCCAGAAAAAGTTTAAGTTGTCAATAAAATGGACAGAATGGTCAGTACAGGCTGCTGAAAGCCAGGTGTTCAGTGCAAACAGTCTGCTGAATCTCTCCACTCCTCTTCAGACTGGCGGTAGAGGGCCACTGATGAACACCTCTGCATTCAGAGAGCTGAAAGTTTCCAACAGACATTCAAAGTCTTTTTTCAGCATTTCTGACTGTTGTTTCAAAACATCATTTGTTCCAATGTGCAGTGCCACATTCTTCACACTCGGATGTTCAGCCCCAATATAAAGGATCTTCTCAGTCAAGTCAGAGACCATATCCTTGGGGAAACAGAGTACTTTGGTGTTGTTCTTACTACACAGACTTTTTACATCTCTTACAGCAGAGTCACCCACAATCAGAGTTTCAGGCCCAGCCGTTAGCTTTCCCTCTAGCCTTTTACTTTTGGAGTAGCTGTTGGTCCTTACCCTGCGGTGTGAAGAGGACAGGTTATCCAGGTCATCAGAAAGAGATCTTCGGTTCTGGGTCAGCGGAGCGTATCTGTTCTGGATTGGCACAGTTGGTGGTTTAGGAGGATTGTTTGTAGTTCTCCCTTTCGCAGCTGTCCACGGCTGTTTCCTAGTAGGAAGAGGGGTTGAAGAGGCGCTCTTCCTGGGTGATAACAACGCAGGCCAGCCGGTCGCATCACAGATTTCAAAGCGCTGGGCTCTGCCTGTTGTTCGTCCTCCCAAATCCCATGGAAATGATTTACTCTTAGGTTCTGCGCCCAGAGAGTTCGAAGGAGGACTACCACTTGTAGATTTATTACCCGGTACACAGCCCTCCTGTTCCTTGGACCCCTTGTAGCTGCTAACTAGCTGTAAGTTAGCATGCCCTTTTCCATTCTTTTGCAGCACTGGTAAAGTGGTGTCATTCCAGCCTAGTCCATTCACTTCCACGTTAACTTCCAACCGTTGCATTTTCATTTCCAACATTGCCATCTTCTGTAGAAGTTTGTGGAAGTCCCCTGTAGCATACAAATATAAACATAAAAAATATAATAAAATGTGGAGACTTTGGGATATTTATCTCCCATTCTTTTACTTTTCGGGCATTTTACAGACCAAATATGTCGTTGATGTCACTGTTTACCAAACTACCACTTTTTCTGAAAAATGCATAAAATTATGGTTTTATACATGTAATTACTGGGGTTCCATTTCTTCTGATTACCTAATTTGGGCGTGCACATTTGCCACGCGCAAACCTACCTCTTTTGGATTTGGAAAGGTTGGCATGTATGCAAGAGCAAGCAGAAAAGCGTCTGCACTGTAACGGCCCGTCCACACTACAGCTTCGACAGCTTCAAAAACGCGTCTGCCCATTCACTTTGAATGGGGTGACGTCACGTTGCCTCGCTTTTTGCCGAACTGAATTGTGGGTAGCATAGCGGTCCGTCTCCGGCGTCTCCGGCTGCAGAAGTTGAACAATGAAGTTGAACAATGTTTAACTTCTGCCGCCGGAGACGCCGGAGTAGCCAGCGCCAGCCAATCAAATCCCGTTTCTGAAAATCTGACAGCTCAAGCCCTAGCCAATCAAACCGCGTCTAAGCTGGGAGAGATATCCTGCCGTTCATTTGGGTTCAATTTTGAGGCGGGACATTCATGTGATTGGTTGTTGGTCGCGGTGCTCGAATAAAATGCCCAAGCTTCAGACACGCCCAGCTCCAAGCTTTTTTCAAAGCTGTAGGGCCCGTCCACACACAGGCATGAAAAAAATCTTTCAAAGCTTCGCCCATTCACTTGAATGGGGTGACGTAGAAGATTTTTAATCTTCGCCGAACTGCATTGTGGGGAGCGGAGCATGGCTTCGCAAGCATCGTGAGCATCAAAAGTTGAGCAACTTTTGATGCTCCCGATGCTTGCGAAGCTGGCATCAGCCAATCAAATCCCGTTTATGCAAATCCCGCCAGTGCAAGCGCTAGCCAATCAAACCGTGTGTACTGTATGCAGATAAGCCTTCGTTGAGGGAAATTTCGAGGCTGCACATGTGTATACTCCGCGGTCTTAAAATCCCCACAATGCTTTGCGCACGGACCAATATCCTAATCTTTGGCGGAAATCGTGCTCCATTTAAGGCGGGGCCTCGCATATGACGCACACCTGTTAGCCCGTTCCACAATTCTTCGTTTTCCGAGACTAGGAAGGATTCTTGCCTCGCTTCTGAAGGACCTGACTCTGAGGGAAATGTTCTACCAAGGAAGCGTCCTCGACATTTAGAAATACCCTGTGTCTGTTACTTTAGGCTTCGCAAACTTTTTCTGTCAGGAGAAAAAAAAAGTCGGGCCCCCCCAACACAATAGAACAGTGATAATAAAACAATGCTCCTGAAGTCTGTGTGATCCAAAAAAAAATACATAATACAATTGTGCAATCCCTTTGCTAGAAAAATAAGTTATAATGCTTTGCCACTTTGCAATCTGTGCAAAAAAATGAAAAGGAAGAAAATGCTGATATTTGGCAAAGTGTGTCTTATCATCAGTGGCTGCAATGAGCCTGTTCTGCACTGCACATGTCTTCAAAACGGGGTTGCAGGCTCAGTGGCGGCACCAGAGATTTCTTTTGGGGGTGCTGTGGGGTAGCTTGACGTTTCATAGAGGCTGCTCAAACATTTAGGGTTTCCGATTAATGTACCGGCGCTACAGTGGAATGTTCTACTGCAACAATCCCCACGCACACACACAGTGTACCGCGACTGTTACATTGAAGGCTCGATAATCAGCTCATGGCATATATGTGTAAGCAGGGGTAAAGTGCTATTTTTATAGGTGGTGTGTGGACCTAACATCCTCTAGGGGGGTCTAGGGGCAAGCTCCCCAGGGAAGTGTTTTTTTTAATTTTGAAGTTTAAAGTGATCAATCTGGTGCACTTTGAGAGCAAAATGAAGAGATGTATGGATACATCTCTCAACACCCATATGAAACAGAACTGTAAACAGATTTACTATTTCTTTATGGATATTTTACAAATCACCCTTTTAAACTTTATTATTTTTTTACTGTCATATATTATTTCATACCTGTTTTTCATTTATTCTCTAATTTTTAATAACTATAATGATCAACGTGTGCCTCGGAAATAATTGTTTACATAAATGGTGACCAAAACGTTTGAGACCCGGCCACTAGCTCGCTAGCACCAGAAGCTAACGATCTCCGGTACCGGTGCGCTCTCTCTCTCACTCTCGCTCGCGCACACAAAATGGCTCGTTCCACACACACACAGAGCCGAGCTTGAATGAAACACAGAGACCCATACGTACTTGTACTGTATCATATTATTTTCCAATCAATCATTTTTCAAATTATGATCTTTTTTTTTTTTTTTTTTTTTTTAATGTCATCCTGGCATCTCGCCCCCCACTTTGAGAAACACTACTTTAGATGAAAGATAAGGAGCCCCTCTGAGAGATATTTGTTTAAAAAGAACTCAATGGTGCTCTAGAGGAGATTCAGGTCATAAGGTGGGGGGGGGGGTTACCTTGGTTGCTGATTGGCTAATGGTTACTCAAGACAAAACATCGTTATGACATCATAAAGTGGACACAATCTGATCAGCTCATTTTCTGACAAGTTTTTATAGAAATGGATCCGGACAAAAAGAGAGAGAATCTTTGTTCCTGAAACTTTCAGAGTCTCTTTCCACAGAGGGGACACATGTTGATGTAGAGGAGACATGGAGAAGAGAGGACACATGTTGATGTAGAAGAGACATGAAGAAGAGGGGACACATGTTGATGCAGAAGAGAACTGAAGAAGAGGGGACACATGTTGATGCAGAAGAGACATGGAGAAGAGGGGACACATGTTGATGCAGAAGAGACATGAAGAAGAGGGGACACATGTTGATGTAGAAGAGACATGAAGAAGAGGGGACACATGTTGATGTAGAAGAGACATGAAGAAGAGGGGACACATGTTGATGTAGAAGAGACATGGAGAAGAGGGGACACATGTTGATGTAGAAGAGACATGGAGAAGAGGGGACACATGTTGATGTAGAAGAGACATGGAGAAGAGGGGACACATGTTGATGTAGAAGAGACATGGAGAAGAGGGGACACATGTTGATGTAGAAGAGACATGAAGAAGAGGGGACACATGTTGATGTAGAAGAGACATGGAGAAGAGGGGACACATGTTGATGTAGAAGAGACATGGAGAAGAGGGGACACACGTTGATGTAGAAGAGACATGAAGAAGAGGGGACACATGTTGATGTAGAAGAGACATGAAGAAGAGGGGAAACATGTTGATGTAGAAGAGACATGAAGAAGAGGGGACACATGTTGATGTAGAAGAGACATGGGGAAGAGGGGACACATGTTGATGTAGAAGAGACATGAAGAAGAGGGGACACATGTTGATGTAGAAGAGACATGGGGAAGAGGGGACACATGTTGATGTAGAAGAGACATGAAGAAGTGGATTTTGCATAATAGGTGACCTTTAAATAAACATAAGAAGTCAAGGTAGAATGTCAAATATAAATAAAAATCATATTTGTAATTTATATTTATATTAACATAAGAATTAGAGCAAAAATAAGTATATTTAAAGATACAAAAATAAAGATATTTATATAAACATAACACGTTATAGTTAAATGTCTGATGAAATATAAAATCGAAGTGTTCATTTAAACAAAGTGAAAGTAAGAGTGTGCAATTAAAACCAAAGTTAAAAACCCTCCAATAAAAGGTTAAATAAAATAGAATTGTTACTTTAAAGATAAGAAGGTAAAGTGTTGTGTTGTTTAAATGAGATCATATTTATTCTTTATAGTGTGGGGGTAACTTCTGTAGCAACGGAGAGTCAGGACTCAGAGAGACACGAGGAGAGCTGGAGCTTTGGTGGCAAACACTGACGGTTTATTTGGAGTTACGGTTAATTGACTAAACAGATGGTGCGTCACGAGTTGACACAGCGGTTGCCAAACCAATTCTGAAGAACTCTTTCTGTAGCTCGAGGTTTTCACTAGTTCGGAGTGTAATAATCAATATTCTTCATCAGCGAGACTAAAGCATTATGGACCCTGAATCCAACTAGAGCTGTCGTCCATAGGAAAGAACGTGCGCCAGGGAACCTACGTCCCTGAACAGGAAACTACCTCATGGCGGCTTGTGATCGGTCATAGACTGGCATCAACAATGCGCCCAAGCTGCCCCTCCTTAAGAGAGAAAGCAGTGATACCCAAGGCCGTAGACCTGTGCCATGGGAAAGGAGAAAATGATGAACTGAGTCAAAGGTTGAATACCAAAGAAAATGATTCCCTAACAGATACATATATCTTTCATTTGAACTATAGCCAGTGAAATCAGAAGAGGAAAAACAAACATCAGTTATAACTTTAGATATACTTTCCATAAACGGCTTTTCACAGTCTATTCTGCCTTCATGCACCATTTTGCAAAACAAACATTGAGTTATGATTGTTGTTGTTTTGGACCGGTTCTGGGAAACCCTCTTCAGAGGAACAGAAGCTTAAACACCAGATGCCAAACACTGAAAACTCTGAAACACACACACACAACCACAGAGTGTCTGCAGGGAGGCAACACACAACCTAAGGAGTGTGTTGGCATGCAGCATGTTGGATAAATGACCCCGTCAAACATGGTGGAAAACAGCACATACCAGACCTGGAGCTGGACGTCCGCTGAGCTCTGATTTAAGTCCGAATGCAGCGAGGAAGTGGAATAATAATGTGAGGGTGGAGGTAAAGGTTTTTCCTGGTGATCAAGGGAGGGAACAACCCCACAAAAAAAAACGACATTACCAGGAAAAGGGGGCTGGAAGAATGCGGCTGAATCAACAACACTGCTAAGTCATTGTGGTGAAAAGCTGCAGACTGTACAGACCGGCTTCATTACAGACTCCCATGGTGCAAAGTAACCTGTCTGGTGACAAAGTTAAAAAGAGGGAAGAAGATATACAGACGCAGGGATTTAGTTCTCTTTTTAATATTTTACTATAGCAAGGAATGTCTTTACAATGGCTAGTATCAACCACTAAATACCAACAATCAGACACTGACTTTATACAAACACGTAACAGATGTTGGACAGATCTTATCACGGCACATTGAACCTGGCTTCAACTTAAAATGCATTTTCTAAGCACAGCCTGCGCCCGGGAGATTAATAACACATCCACAAAGCACAGAGATGTCCGAGACGCCGTATATATTACAGCGAGGGGAAGATGAATAGTGACAGGAGCCAAGCAGAGGAGGTCTACTGTATGTGAGGAATAATAAGCTGATACAGAAGCCAAAAGATCGGATTACAGGGAACTGTGCCGAGTCCAAACAAGTTGTGAAACCTTGGACGCTGATGAATGTTTCAGATTGTGCAGAGAGGAGGAGAAACAACAGAAAGAAAGACTTTATATTAAGGTACACAAATTCACCATCAACTAGTTGTTCATTAAATTGCATATTAGCAGTATATTGGCTCTTTATTCGTCAGTATAAAACACTTAGTAATGCCTTATTCTACATGACCCTCTAATTAGTGCTTATTTAAATGTCAGTAAGGACGTTGTTGTACATGAGATTGGGTTTTAATATGCTCAATATGGGTCTCATAAGGCAGGAGTACCACAAGCATAGTAATTCTCCCAAAATAACACCTAACAAATATGATCTATTCAACAAGAACATGTAACAAGACATGAAACTACAAGTGTTAATTGTGTCAAAATAACTTAACATGTTCACTAATAAGCTAGAAGTCTGGCTTTAATATGTTAATTACCAGTTGATGGTGAATACCTGAATCTAAAGTGTTACCAACAAATACATAAATATGAAGCTTTAAAGAATCAAACTTTACATTATTGTGCAAATCATTTGTTTCATTCAAACGAACTATGCGTGAGGAACGAGCCGGACAGGATTAAGCTGCCGTGGTTTTTATAATACACGTAAATATAAAAACAGGTTTTCTCTCAGTGTTTACAGCAGAAATGGGCGAAGGAGCATCAGAGCCCGGCAGGAAGTCCTCTCAGAACGAGGAGAGGCTCGGCACTTTGATGTTAATGTCTCCGATGTTGATGTTTCGGGGCATTTCGGGCAGATTCATGTTCTTCACGGCAGAGACAGCGCGAGCGGGAGCCGCCGATAAACCTCCCTGTCGGAAAAAAAACACACACAAAAAAAACTCCATTAAATTATGATATTTAGTAATTAAACATTTATTTTCTATCAATTTTTGTTTTTATCAAATCGATCATTATTTACTGTAATTATTTTAGTGAAACTGGTTCTCTATGCTTTTATTTTGAAGGTGGTTTTAGGGGATTTATCTCTACTTTAAAGAGTCCTCTCCTGCTGATGTTCAGGTGTATATCAGTATGTAGTGTCTCTACTTTAAAGAGTCCTCTCCTGCTGATGTTCAGGTGTATATCAGTATGTAGTGTCTCTACTTTAAAGAGTCCTCTCCTGCTGATGTTCAGGTGTATATCAGTATGTAGTGTCTCTACTTTAAAGAGTCCTCTCCTGCTGATGTTCAGGTGTATATCAGTATGTAGTGTCTCTACTTTAAAGAGTCCTCTCCTGCTGATGTTCAGGTGTATATCAGTATGTAGTGTCTCCACTTTAAAGAGTCCTCTCCTGCTGATGTTCAGGTGTATAACTGAAGAACAGAGGTGGGAAGTAGTGCAGTACAAATACTTCGTTACTGTTCTTAAGTACATGTTTCTGGTATCAGTACTTTACTCCACTACTTATTTTTCTGACTACTTTTTACTTTCTACTTCTTACATGTTGAACACAAATACCTGTACTTTCTACTTCTTACATGTTGAACTCAAATACCTGTACTTTCTACTTCTCTCATTTTCCAAACAGGTTGGTTCCTTTAGTCTGAATGTGTGTTTGGTGGCGTGATCATTATTATTTAGAGTCATTGCGTGCCTATTGATTTGAACACGATCCGGGACCAATAAAAACGTTGTCATGTTGCCGTTGTTCAGCATGGAAACATTCATTAGGTAACGATGACATTATTGTTCTATTAATATAAAGGGAGGTCAGGTACTCTTTAAAACAGCTGCTAGTTATGGGTACTTTTTACTGAAGTACATTTCAAAGCCCATACTTCTTTACTTTCACTTGAGTAAAGGATGTGTGTACTGTCGCCACTTCTGCTTTTAAGTGATGTGCAAATGTTTTTTATGTCTGTGAAGTGTGTGTCCTTCAATGTGTCCGACACACTGACCTCTGACTTCTCCATGCGGTTCTGCAGCTCCACCTGAGCTACGATGTCGTTCATGTTGGTCTCCAGAACCATTCCTCCCATCACCACCTCCTGCAGGATGTAATGCACCTGCACACACACAGGAGAAACAGCAGGTAGTTAATACACCTGTAAACATCACTACAGTCATAACAACAGGTCCAGTACACTGCTACTAAAGAAACAATAAACATATGATATATACATTAAATAGTGCAAAGTAGTTTATATTGCTGCTCCAAATGACAGCGAGATGCAAGTGTTTAAAGAGTCTCTACTTTAAAGAGTCCTCTCCTGCTGATGTTCAGGTGTATATCAGTATGTAGTGTCTCTACTTTAAAGAGTCCTCTCCTGCTGATGTTCAGGTGTATATCAGTATGTAGTGTCTCTACTTTAAAGAGTCCTCTCCTGCTGATGTTCAGGTGTATATCAGTATGTAGTGTCTCTACTTTAAAGAGTCCTCTCCTGCTGATGTTCAGGTGTATATCAGTATGTAATGTCTCTACTTTAAAGAGTCCTCTCCTGCTGATGTTCAGGTGTATATCAGTATGTAGTGTCTAGGGGTGTAACAACTAATCGACTTAATCGATTAAAATCGATTACCAAATTAGTTGGCAACTAATTCAGTCGTCGATTCGTTGGTGACGTCATCACATGTGTTCTACACCCCGTTAAGCTCCAACGTTATCGCTCTTTTTTATCGGTACAGGACTCAGAGACATTTAAAACATATGTCATATGTATTATTGCTACATAAACATTATATCGCAGTCTTAGTGTCGCCAACTCAGTTTCTAATATGCAATATGACTACAAAATGCGTCTATAATGTATTTTCGATCTTCCCAATTCAGACGAGAGATCTCTCCCCCGCCTGCTTGCGAGGGGGCGGGGCAGTTTACACACACAAGCAGGAGATGGCGGAGAGAACGCGCTCCGAGGTGTGGTTAAACTTTAGCCGTCTCGATGTGGACAATGCTCGTTACCAAAAGTGCAATAACAGTTTATCATATAAAGGCATAAAACGAGCAATTTGTCTAAACACTTAGCAAAAGTGCACCACATTCAGACGGAGGAATGCACCGGGTTCGACTGTCTTTCTAGTAGCTCTGTAGCCCCGTCCACGAGTAACGTTTCCACGTCAGGTGTTATGTATGCTAGCAGCAACACACAGAGTTAACTCAGTTATAAAAACATAGGTTAATGATTAGAGGTAACTGAGTTATTTTGTTAAAGTTTCAGCTATTCGGTTTACAGTTCTGTCATCACATTATTTAATATGATTTGTTAAAACATTGTTGTTTCTTTTGATGTGAAATATTATGCATTTAATTAAAATAAAAAGCAATGTTAGTTTTGTTCACAATTTGTTTAGTTAGTTTACCTTATTTCTTGTCAAAAGAACCGTTAATACTATCGTTAAAAGGACCGGATCGATAAGCAGTATTGATATAAGTAGTAGTACAGTTAAAACCTTAACGATCCGAATAATCGATTAATCGTTTCATTAATCGATAGATTAATCGATTATCAAATTAGTCGTTTGTTGCAGCCCTAGTAGTGTCTCTACTTTAAAGAGTCCTCTCCTGCTGATGTTCAGGTGTATATCAGTATGTAGTGTCTCTACTTTAAAGAGTCCTCTCCTGCTGATGTTCAGGTGTATATCAGTATGTAGTGTCTCTACTTTAAAGAGTCCTCTCCTGCTGATGTTCAGGTGTATATCAGTATGTAGTGTCTCTACTTTAAAGAGTCCTCTCCTGCTGATGTTCAGGTGTATATCAGTATGTAGTGTCTCTACTTTAAAGAGTCCTCTCCTGCTGATGTTCAGGTGTATATCAGTATGTAGTGTCTCTACTTTAAAGAGTCCTCTCCTGCTGATGTTCAGGTGTATATCAGTATGTAGTGTCTCTACTTTAAAGAGTCCTCTCCTGCTGATGTTCAGGTGTATATCAGTATGTAGTGTCTCTACTTTAAAGAGTCCTCTCCTGCTGATGTTCAGGTGTATATCAGTATGTAGTGTCTCTACTTTAAAGAGTCCTCTCCTGCTGATGTTCAGGTGTATATCAGTATGTATTGTCTCTACTTTAAAGAGTCCTCTCCTGCTGATGTTCAGGTGTATATCAGTATGTAGTGTCTCTACTTTAAAGAGTCCTCTCCTGTTGATGTTCAGGTGTATATCAGTATGTAGTGTCTCTACTTTAAAGAGTCCTCTCCTGCTGATGTTCAGGTGTATATCAGTATTCAGTGGAGGGAAACACACTACTGGAGAGGGGAAAGGGCTTTTAAAGTTAGATTATTTCCAATCCTGCAACTCTGCTCGTTTGTGTTTCTTTACACAAAATGATACACAAAACATGAGCGAGGTAACACATGGAGAGTTCAGTCCTCTCTCTGGAACATAAACAGTTTGAATTTCACATTCAAATTGAGATTTGGGGAATTCCTTTGGGCACGATGATGGCAAAACGACTCTGAAGCTTAGCAGGATAAACTGGCAAAAACTCCGCATGGAAAAGCTTTTAAAATCACTAACGTATGGTAGTTATTTATGAATCTGCATATATCCACCACAGACAGGTATTATTAAACCAGTTAAACCCTGCACTGGTGTATAGATTTTATAGATTTAACGATGAGTTGCACAGCGAGGAGAGCTTTTCCCTCCTCTGGGGAACATTCCTCAGGCCAAACCCCACCGCGCCACATGACATCAATTTCCTGCTGGGAAGATTCAATCAAGATGGCCGTACATGTGTGTGATTAGTCTCAGCACTTTGCAATTGTTGTAGTACGAACAACCCAGAGCTTCCTTTTTAAAAAGAAGCAGCCTTTACTCTTTAAAATCCATCATCTGGACCTTTTTACTCAAGAAGAAACCTTGAACCGTTGATGTGTTTTTCACTCATTTATTCCAACAACTACATGCAGCCCTCAGGCGAGAAATCTCAGAGCTGCAGAATCACTTCTCCCTGATTTATGTCCGGGGGCTACTTTGATAAATAGCATTATTAACGAACGCACACACACACACCTGCCTTCCACATCATCTCTCTCACACACACACACACACACACACACACACACACACACACACACACACACACACACACACACACACACACACACACACACACACACACACACACACACACACACACACACACACACACACACACACACACACACACACACACACACACACACACACACACACACACACACACACGGTGTCATGTCACTCTACAGCTCAATCCTAACTCCTCTGAGCCTTTTATTGAACATAAAAAAACAAACTATGACAAAGTGCTGTTTCAGAGTTGGCACACTCGGCTCATAATGGAGTAAACATGAGGTGAGTTGCAACATTTTAATGGGAATAACAGACTGGGAATGCAAAGGCTTTCACTTTCCCACAGATGCAGTAACATTGTGACAAAGCAATTTACTTTAGGTGCATGACCGCAGCTACAGGGTCATTTAGACTAGAGAGTGTCAGATTCTCGTCATCTCTTCACTGGGGTCCCACAGGGCTCTGTCCTGGGTCCCCTTCTCTTCCCTCTGTACACAAACTCTCATTCGTTCGCATGGCTTCTCCTATCATAGCTAAGCAGACGACACACAGCTAATTCTGTCTTTTCCCCGGTCTGAAACCCACGTGGTCGCATAACTTCTTCACCAGCACTAACTAAGGAATTCTTCTTATCGTGTCCACAAGGCAGTCAGTTACAGGGCTTGGTTAGATGTGGTTCAGCCACAGCTGAACACATTGCTGTCCCTTCTCATTAAACTCTGCCAAGTCCGATGTTGTGCAGGGTTGCTCCAGCAGGGGGCATATCAGGAGGTGTTGCATGGTTTGTGGTTCAATGCCGCAGTCACACACAACGTCCCCCTCATTTAGGTATCCCCATTTGGCGAGAGTGGCTTTTGCACGTCTAACACCAGATCTTATTCTGTTTATTGTGTTCCTTTCTGTTGTTTTCTTATTGTGTCGATGTAAAGCACTTGGAATTGCCTCTGTGTCTGAAAATGTGCTATTTAAATACACGTACCTTACCTTTTGCACTTATTGTAAGTCGCTTTGGACAAAAGCATCAGATAAATGATGTGGAATGTGATGTAATAAAACTCATCTGAAGATAGTAACCACCAACCGTTTTATTATAATACTTTTATTGCTTAGTTTTATTGCCTACCGTTAAACGAAGAGTTTTGAATGAGCTGCTGTCCTGCAGGTAAAAGGCCCACGTGAGACAACGTTTTACTGAGACTAAAATGTCGGATTACCCTAAGGCTTAAAGATAAGATGTTTTCATGATACAATATTATTATTATAGTGCAATTTATTACTACAAATAATGCAGTTTGTCAGCAAATGTTTTATCCAGTGAGATTATGTTTTGATCATTTATTTCCTGATGTTTTATTTATATAATGTGAAATGAGAAAATGACCCCTAAAATATTGAAATGTGTTTGTGTAATATTATTAAAGAGACTGTGTTAAGCTTTTTTTGAGTTTTCTCTTTACTGTAGCGTGTTATATGGGTTTTAGTGTAAATGGTCTGCGGAGGCTAAAATCCGTGTGTTCCCTCCAAAGGAGTTTATGTCTAAGTCAAAGTTACTCCGTGGAACTTACAGAAGCAAAGTGCAGAAAGAAAAACGTAAAGATGCTCAAAGAATTAAACTGGCTGCCCGCTCACCTTGTCCATGTGGAAAATCAGGTCCAGTTCACAGACGTTTTCAAAGCATTTATCCAGAGTTTCCACAAACACCTACAGGGAAGAACATTTGGGACGGTTAAACATCTCATTTCTTAAAATTAAACACCTTGAAAGTGAAATATTTTATATATAAGTACTTAAAGCTTCATCAGCTTTATCCACCAGGCTGTCAGGAGGCTGAACTCTCCCCCCGCTACCACCTCTCTCCCACCTCTCCATGTACATCAGGGCTATTCAATTAGCTTGGAGTGGGGGCCGGTTGATGAAAATGATCCAAAGCAAGGGGCCGGGAAAAAGATGGCTTGAAATATGAGCAATCATATTAAGAGCTTCAGATCCAGTAAATACTACAACAGCAGTGGAGTGCATATATTGTGTTGAATTCAATCAAACAACATAGCCCCAAGGCCTTTAGAGATCTAAATGGCAAGTTCAGAACTCAGTAGGCCTACATGTGAAGCTGATTTAACCATCAACATCATTTAATTTGATTTAATTTAGGTGAAATGATCTAATCATTCACGCAGCGATGCAATCAATGACAGGAGTTGTCACTACAGTAGCTGGCAGGTGGGCTCGAAACCCGAGCCGGCCAATGTCTTCCCCTCTATCTCTCAATGTAACACCCTCTCTGGAATAAAGGCACGCTGGCACAAAAAAGTAGATTACTTTTTAACATTATACTCACTTGACTTTGACTGACTTTGACTGACTTTGACTAACCTTGACTGACTTTAATTGACCTTGACTGACTTTAATTGACCTTGGCTGACTTTAATTAACCTTGACTGACTTTAATTGACTTTGACTTGATTTTCACTGACTTTAGCTGACTGACTGACTTTGACTGACTTTGACTGACTTTGACTTGACTTTAACTTACCGTTATTTTCGGACTATAAGGCGCACCTGAATATAAGCCGCAGCAGCGGCATACCACTCTCGGTTCCACTTTTACTTTTGCGCGCTACCTGTCTCACTCTTTTCCGACCTCCAGCTTTTCCTGCTGGAACCCGCCGCTTAAAGGTGGGGGTCCGCGGACCGGTCATAGAGCCCATAGAGTTAAAGGTGTTGGCCGTTAGCTGTAAAAATCCATAGATTAGCCGCACCGTTATATAAGCCGCAGCGTCGAAAAATAGGGAAAAAGGCGCGGCTTATAGTCCGAAAATTACGGTACTTTGACTTGACTTTAACTGACTGACTGAGACTGACTTTGACTTTAACTTACTTTAACTGACTGACTTTGACTTTAACTTACTTTAACTGACTGACTTGACTGACTTTGACTTACTTTAACTGACTGACTTTGACTTTAACTGACTTTGACTTGACTTTGACTTTGACTTACTTTAACTGACTGACTTTGACTTTAACTGACTTTGACTTGACTTTGACTTACTTTAACTGACTGACTTTGACTTTAACTGACTTTGACTGACTGAGACTAACTGACTTGACTTTGACTTTGACTGACTTTAACTGACTTGACTTTGACTTGACTTTGACTTGGACTTGACTTTAACTGACTTTAACTGACTGACTGACTTTTTCTTGACTTGTTGTGACTATATTTAAGGGCATGACAAATGCTGGATCCCCTCCTGGTATTTGTTAATAAAGACCTTTCTTAAAACTCTAATAAATAAGTAAAAATTGTCACAAACAGGAAGTCAGTGGATGGTGCAAAGACTTAAATAAAATGGTGGCTGGTTTTGAAAAGATAACC
This sequence comes from Notothenia rossii, assembly GCF_949606895.1. Lineage (NCBI taxonomy): Eukaryota > Metazoa > Chordata > Actinopteri > Perciformes > Nototheniidae > Notothenia > Notothenia rossii. The sequence continues at coordinate 4,869,205 of NC_136904.1, read as the reverse complement.
ATCATCACTGACAATTTGAAAGCTGACGCCATGAAGGAGGATCAAATCAAACGGTGCAGGTCATCAAAGATTCTGAATAACTCGTAAATATGACATCGTTACGGGTTATTCATTGAAGGTATTTCTCCTTTTGTATCATGTGTTAGTTGAGTCAATGTGAAAATGAGCAGTATATTCAGATCGAGTATCAGCTTTCTAATTTTAGAATTTCAATCTTTAACCACTTAGTCATTCGTCTTTTATGGATCCTGCAGTAATTCTCCTTTATCGATGACGCAGAAGGGAGCTGATAAATAGCTGATAAATATCTGATGACGGTGATTAGGAGGAGAAGTGAGAGGCTTTTAGGGCACTAATTACGTCTTTATGTGTTATCAGAGGTACAACAAGGTTATTATCTTCTTTATTATTCTTCTTTGATCGCCTTATTCAGGAAGAGAGTAAGTTTCACTTCCTTGATAACCAGCATTATATACAATCGACAGAAAAACATTACACTGGTAGTTTATTTCACCTTTAAGTTTGTTTGATTTTATATTTAGAGAGCTGTCTGTCTGTCTGTCTGTCTGTCTGTCTGTCTGTCTGTCTGTCTGTCTGTCTGTCTGTCTGTCTGTCTGTCTGTCTGTCTGTCTGTCTGTCTGTCTGTCTGTCTGTCTGTCTGTCTGTCTGTCTGTCTGTCTGTCTGTCTGTCTGTCTGTCTGTCTGTCTGTCTGTCTGTCTGTCTGTCTGTCTGTCTGTCTGTCTGTCTGTCTGTCTGTCTGTCTGTCTGTCTGTCTGTCTGTCTGTCTGTCTGTCTGTCTGTCTGTCTGTCTGTCTGTCTGTCTGTCTGTCTGTCTGTCTGTCTGTCTGTCTGTCTGTCTGTCTGTCTGTCTGTCTGTCTGTCTGTCTGTCTGTCTGTCTGTCTGTCTGTCTGTCTGTCTGTCTGTCTGTCTGTCTGTCTGTCTGTCTGTCTGTCTGTCTGTCTGTCTGTCTGTCTGTCTGTCTGTCTGTCTGTCTGTCTGTCTGTCTGTCTGTCTGTCTGTCTGTCTGTCTGTCTGTCTGTCTGTCTGTCTGTCTGTCTGTCTGTCTGTCTGTCTGTCTGTCTGTCTGTCTGTCTGTCTGTCTGTCTGTCTGTCTGTCTGTCTGTCTGTCTGTCTGTCTGTCTGTCTGTCTGTCTGTCTGTCTGTCTGTCTGTCTGTCTGTCTGTCTGTCTGTCTGTCTGTCTGTCTGTCTGTCTGTCTGTCTGTCTGTCTGTCTGTCTGTCTGTCTGTCTGTCTGTCTGTCTGTCTGTCTGTCTGTCTGTCTGTCTGTCTGTCTGTCTGTCTGTCTGTCTGTCTGTCTGTCTGTCTGTCTGTCTGTCTGTCTGTCTGTCTGTCTGTCTGTCTGTCTGTCTGTCTGTCTGTCTGTCTGTCTGTCTGTCTGTCTGTCTGTCTGTCTGTCTGTCTGTCTGTCTGTCTGTCTGTCTGTCTGTCTGTCTGTCTGTCTGTCTGTCTGTCTGTCTGTCTGTCTGTCTGTCTGTCTGTCTGTCTGTCTGTCTGTCTGTCTGTCTGTCTGTCTGTCTGTCTGTCTGTCTGTCTGTCTGTCTGTCTGTCTGTCTGTCTGTCTGTCTGTCTGTCTGTCTGTCTGTCTGTCTGTCTGTCTGTCTGTCTGTCTGTCTGTCTGTCTGTCTGTCTGTCTGTCTGTCTGTCTGTCTGTCTGTCTGTCTGTCTGTCTGTCTGTCTGTCTGTCTGTCTGTCTGTCTGTCTGTCTGTCTGTCTGTCTGTCTGTCTGTCTGTCTGTCTGTCTGTCTGTCTGTCTGTCTGTCTGTCTGTCTGTCTGTCTGTCTGTCTGTCTGTCTGTCTGTCTGTCTGTCTGTCTGTCTGTCTGTCTGTCTGTCTGTCTGTCTGTCTGTCTGTCTGTCTGTCTGTCTGTCTGTCTGTCTGTCTGTCTGTCTGTCTGTCTGTCTGTCTGTCTGTCTGTCTGTCTGTCTGTCTGTCTGTCTGTCTGTCTGTCTGTCTGTCTGTCTGTCTGTCTGTCTGTCTGTCTGTCTGTCTGTCTGTCTGTCTGTCTGTCTGTCTGTCTGTCTGTCTGTCTGTCTGTCTGTCTGTCTGTCTGTCTGTCTGTCTGTCTGTCTGTCTGTCTGTCTGTCTGTCTGTCTGTCTGTCTGTGTGTGTGTGTGTGTGTGTGTGTGTGTGTGTGTGTCTGTCAGAAGGTGTTGAATGACTTCTCTTAAAAAACACACATTAGATGTGTCTATAAAACATTATATAACGCTGACCTGGATCAGATCCAGGATGCCGAGCTCACTCTCAGACGAGTCCACGCAGAACACAAAGTAGAGCGTGGCGTAGTGTCGGTAGATCAGCTTGTAGTCGGAGCCACCAATGAGACTGTAAGAGGACAGAAATGAGACTTTAGACTTAAATAAACTATATAGTTGTGGATTTGTGCTGCGTCACTCGTAGATTTGATACAGCAGGAATTAAACTCAACCTAAATATAAAAAGAATATTTAAAATAGTTGCTATTTAATTCACAGTGGGGGAAGAAGTCAAGAGACTGTAAGAGGAGAGAAATGGGACTTTACACTCAAAAGTAGTTTGGGTGTAGCTCTTTGCATGTGGAATCCTGAAAGTAGGAATACAACTTGGTGAAAAACAAATGATTGTATGCTTTAAAATTGTTAATGATTTGATTATATAATGGAAGAAGTGAGTCAGTTCTGTGGGTTCTGTGGGTTTGCCTCCCTCTAGTGGTTAAAGTGAACTATTGCATCAACAGTCAGTTGACATGACACTAGTTACAGGTCTGCCTTTCAGTCTCTGTCTGCATGGACTTTAAACTCGCTAAAAATATAAACATTATCACATGTTCAGCTGTATCCATACAGTCAGTCTATGCATTAAAAAAACTAGAAATGCACAGGTAGAGCACATTGCTCCGCCATGGCCGAATTCCTTATTTTATAATGCTTACAAAGTCAAAAATGAATGTGTGTGTGTCTGCCCTCCCATTCTGATCGGTTTCAAACTTTACTTTTCCACCAACTTTCATTCAGATCTAGTGAATATGTTGTCTTTAATCCTGCTTAAAACAAACCCTTGGAAAAAGCAACAAGTTCAGTTGCAGCAGCTTTTCTGATAGAGGCGCATCAGCAACAACAAACACATGACATAATCTTTAAAGATGTACTTATAGTATAAATACATGGCTAGTTATATATTTATACACATCAGATTTTCCCACAGCAAACATCAATACTTGCCTTCCTCCCTCCAAGAAGTTGCAGACGTTGTCGTCTCTTTTAGAAACCAGATGGAAAGTCTCTCTGATGATCTGCTGCTGCATGTCCTCCGCCTGCAAGAAAACAACTCGTCAGCTAAAGTAATGTAGTCTGTGTTTGGTAAATACACTTCCTCTACGGACACACAATAAGGTTGTGAGGGATTCTTACTTTCAACACTTTGCTGATATAGTAGGGAAAGTTAAGAAAAGGACATCATGCATTTAAAAAACACTCCTTCACAGATAACAGAAAAAAATATGAGCTATGATTAGATAAATGCAAAGGATGATAAGAGGAAGTATTCAGATCTTTAAGTAGAAGTACAAAATAGCATAACATGGAAATACTCAAGTGAAGCACAAGTAGGAACAAATTATACTTAATTACAGTACTTGAGTAGATGTATTAGATGCTAAACACCACTGGTAAAAAGGGGAAATTAGTTATATTTCCTCTTTTGTAACATGTGTTTTTATTAGTAAAATCTAGCTGTTTACTTCCTTACAACATTCAATTATATCTATATTAAAACACAAAGACATTTCGGCATTAAAGCACAATCTGAGGAGAGCAATAATAAGCCAAATTACAGTAAAGACTGTGAGTAAATAAACACAAATTGACCGTGAAAAATGTAAATCTGTTGACTTTCTGACAAATAAACAATATGAAGGGCCACGTTAAAGCTAACAACATTTATTTGTAGGTTATAAGTCGGTTAATAACAAATACTAAAAGACATGAAATCACAAATACACTTCAGCATTAATGCACAAAGTGTTGAAAGCAAAAACCAAAGTCATTAAACCAAATGACAGTAAAAACAACAACAGAGAAATGCTAATGTTTTGAACAGGAAATACTTACAAAATACTGATAAAACCTGATCAGCCGCGGCTTCCCGTGGTTGTTAAATATCAAAATGGATTTAATCATGTCTATTCTTTGGTGTTGTCTGATTAAAATATGAAATAACCTTAAAATATAAAGAGATCTGAAGGTTTAAATCACGTTAGCTCGAATGCTAAGTGCTAACCGTCCTCTCAGCTGTCAGAAGGCTTATCACTACATCCGGTTGCGTCTCTACATTCAGCATCCGACCTCCAACAAACACTCTGGTTCCGGGCAGGTCATTGAGTGCGTTTACGTGATAGTTTACAGGCGCAATACTAATAAATATGTTCTATTAATAACTTACTGCTAATACCCTGGTTATGACCAGGTTTTTAAGTATCCAGGTCATGTGTTGCAGATGTAAACATCATCAGAGTTGGATCGTGTCTCATTTCTGGCTTGAAAATAACTCACAGCTCGCTCCACAGTTTCGTCTTCTGTTAACTGGTGTGGTCTTATAACTTTCTTCACACTGTACATTTTACATTTCATTTAATACGACATTCCTTGCCCACTTAATGTAAATGATATACTACTTTTAAATTGTGTTAGCTGTAATTATGCCCTTCATAGTGTTCATTTTACGGTCAACCAATTGTATTTAGTTTTAGTTCTGTTCTATTTTCTATTATGAGATGAAATACCAAGACACATTCTTCGTATGTGTTAACCTGCTTGGCAATAAACCTGTGGTTATGATCTGTATGAGTTTTTCCTGTTTGATTTTGTCATGTTAAGACCTGTCTCTGTTCCCTCCTGGTTAATTACCTGATTGCGTTCACCTGGTGCTCCTTGATGTGTGAAGATGATTTAGAGAGAGAGAGTTTGGGTTTTGGTTAGTTTACCTCGCTCTGTGAATTCTGGATCAATCAACAATAAAGGATTTGTATTTAAAGAACCGTCTTCTGCACTTGGGTTAAATCTACTCTGCTCTCAGCTTTGACATCTGTTTCTGATTTAAATGTTATGTTTGTTTATTTTTTTACTCTTTTCATTTTTCAAAGTATGTGCAATTCCTTGTTTTAACATTATTCTGTCAAGTCAAGTCAAGTTTGTTTATATAGCACATAAAAAAAACAACCTCAGTTGACCAAAGTGCAGCTGAATTTTGTATTAACTGTAAAGGGTGATGACTGGTCCAGACCAACGAATTAGGAGTTACAGTAATCCAAACGTGACGTAACAAGGCATGTATAACCGTCTAAAAGGCATTGGGAGGTAAACCTTAGCAAGCAGTCGCAGCTGAAATATGTTTCTGGTTTTCCTTTAGTTCTGCGACAAAAACATTTCAACATTTGGGATCATCACATTTGTATATCTTAGTATTAAAAAACTAATGTCGCAACAGGATTTAGAAAAACGTGTCCATGCTTTTATTTTCAGTAGACTCGACTAATGCAATAGTGTATTCACAGGTCTCACTAAAAAATCCATCAGAAAGCTGCAGCTGATTCAGAACGCTGCAGCTCGAGTCCTCACTAACACTAAAAGAGTGGATCACATCATTCCAGTCTGTACACTCGCTTCCAGTTGGCCAAATAATTGATTTTAAAATACTATTGCTAGTTTTTAAATCACTAAAGGACCGAGGTATAAAGATCTCCTGCATAACTATGAACCATCCAGGAGTCTCAGGTCCTCTCGGGTCTGCTCTCTGTTCCGAGAATAAGAACTAAACATGGAGAAGCAGCGTTTAGCTATTATGCCCGAAAATCTGGAACAAACTTCCCGAAACGTTCACGTCCGCTGAAACACTTCCTATTTTCTAAAAACATATCTATTTGCCGCTGCTTTTAATTGAGCTGTTCACACTCACACTGCAGTATGCCTTTTATTCATGTATTCGGTACCTGCTGTGTTTATTTATTTATTTCATTATCTTTGCTTTTTTATGCCTGTTTTTAAATGCCTTTTAATAATGTGTTTATGCTGTATTTATTATTTAATGTGTTTGGTTTTTATTTTGTAAAGCGCTTTGAATTGTTGCGTACTGAAAGGTGCTGTATAAATAAAATTGCCTTGCCTTATTTTATCAGATTGTGCTTTCATATGTAGACAGTCAGTGAATACACATACTGTGACAATTCTGCATAAAGTTAATGAGTAACATGAATTACAGACAAACCAATGTGATCCAATCATAATCCTACTTTATAACTGTACAATCAAACTGGAAATATTGCAATTTAGACTAAAAACATGGACGCAGTCACAGATATTTGAGCTCCACAAATGTCATTTTTCCTCTTAAAACTTCTCATAATGAATACAATGCTTTTTGCATGTGAAGCATTTAGGATTGGATGAATCTCCTGACCATTAAAAGTAATATTCTGGTACCAACTACAGGAGTAATGTGTGTAAGATGTGGGAGGCTGTTTCTTTTTATCTTTTTGTTGCTGCTGTTTTAATTAAATGTCACATTGAGGAATTGCTCTACTTTTTAGAGTATTGGATTTGAGTGATGCTCATATCTTTCAGCCTTTTCAAGTCAACATCCCGTGTTTCGTGACTCCACCGGTGAGGGTTTGGGGTGTCAAAATCAATTTCATCGCGGGCCACATTCGCATAAAGGTTGCACTCAAAGGGCCAGTTGTAACTATATAAATATTTAATATATATATATATATAAATAAATAATGTATTATATTACATTATTGTCTCTGAATTGGATTATTATCGGATAGGATAATAACTTAGTAATTAAATACGTCTGAAAGCAGAAGTCCAGGGCAAATAAGTCTCAGTGCGCATGTCACAAAACGAGATGCATTGTGGGACATGTAGTTTATGGGCAACCTGCTTCTGTAAAGTGGCATGTAACCGTATAATAAACGTATTATATTCTTTGCAAGCTCTTGCATCAAATGAAGTCGCCGGCCGGATTTGGCCCCCGGGCCTTGAGTTTGAGTCCCCTGGTTTACACTGACGCTTCTCTTCTTCTGTGTTTCCCGTGTGTCAGCAGAAGTTCTGAAACTCTTTACCGCTGGATTACATCATTTAGCAGTCTTTGTGACTAATGCACCGGCAGCTGAGGCACCACATCATTACTGGACCCTTTGTACCTTTGTCTTCAAACTGCCTTAGAAATCTCAAAGCCGTGACGACACTCTTCACCTTTGTTCAGATCTGCAACCTTTACAGAATCTGATCAAAGGCCATCTTACATAATGCAATAGGAAATACCCTCAAAAATCTACAGAATATAACTGTGCGAAAGACAGAAGCATTGTGATAGACAGTGGGGAAATACAAATGTATTTAGAGTGTTTTATTTACTGTTACATGTTTCGTATTGTTAAGAATTTTAGTCCATGCCTGCATGCAAGGGATAAATACCTGATATTTTAATAAACAAAGTAAAAGCTAAAAACGACATACTGATATACAACTGAACATCAGCAGGTGAGGACTCTTTAAAGTAGATACACTACATACTGATATACGCCTGAACATCAGCGGGAGAGGACTCTTTAAAGTAGAGACACTACATACTGATATACACCTGAACATCAGCAGGAGAGGACTCTTTAAAGTAGAGACACATACTACATACTGATATACACCTGAACATCAGCAAGAGAGGACTCTTTAAAGTAGAGACACTACATACTGATATACACCTGAACATCAGCAGGAGAGGACTCTTTAAAGTAGAGACAATAAATACTGATATAAACCTGAACATCAGCAGGTGAGGACTCTTTAAAGTAGATACACTACATACTGATATACGCCTGAACATCAGCAGGAGAGGACTTTTTAAAGTAGATACACTACATACTGATATACACCTGAACATCAGCAGGAGAGGACTCTTTAAAGTAAAGACACTATATACTGATATAAACCTGAACATCAGCAGGAGAGGACTCTTTAAAGTAGAGACACTACAGACTGATATACACCTGGACATCAGCAGGAGAGGACTCTTTAAAGTAGAGACACTACATACTGATATACACCTGAACATCAGCAGGAGAGGACTCTTTAAAGTAGAGACACTACATACTGATATACACCTGAACATCAGCAGGAGAGGACTCTTTAAAGTAGAGACACTACATACTGATATACACCTGAACATCAGCAAGAGAGGACTCTTCAAAGTAGAGACACTACATACTGATATACACCTGAACATCAGCAGGAGAGGACTCTTTAAAGTAGAGACACTACATACTGATATACACCTGAACATCAGCAGGAGAGGACTCTTTAAAGTAGAGACACTACATACTGATATACACCTGAACATCAGCAGGAGAGGACTCTTTAAAGTAGAGACACTACATACTGATATACACCTGAACATCAGCAGGAGAGGACTCTTTAAAGTAGAGACACTACATACTGATATACACCTGAACATCAGCAGGAGAGGACTCTTTAAAGTAGAGACACTACATACTGATATACACCTGAACATCAGCAGGAGAGGACTCTTTAAAGTAGAGACACTACATACTGATATACACCTGAACATCAGCAGGAGAGGACTCTTTAAAGTAGAGACACTACATACTGATATACACCTGAACATCAGCAGGAGAGGACTCTTTAAAGCAGAGACACTACATACTGATATACACCTGAACATCAGCAGGAGAGGACTCTTTAAAGTAGAGACACTACATACTGATATACACCTGAACATCAGCAGGAGAGGACTCTTTAAAGTAGAGACACTACATACTGATATACACCTGAACATCAGCAGGAGAGGACTCTTTAAAGTAGAGACACTACATACTGATATACACCTGAACATCAGCAGGAGAGGACTCTTTAAAGTAGAGGCACTACATACTGATATACACCTGAACATCAGCAGGAGAGGACTCTTTAAAGTAGAGACACCACATACTGATATACACCTGAACATCAGCAGGAGAGGACTCTTTAAAGTAGAGACACTACATACTGATATACACCTGAACATCAGCAGGAGAGGACTCTTTAAAGTAGAGACACTACATACTGATATACACCTGAACATCAGCAGGAGAGGACTCTTTAAAGTAGAGACACTACATACTGATATACACCTGAACATCAGCAGGAGAGGACTCTTTAAAGTAGAGACACTACATACTGATATACACCTGAACATCAGCAGGAGAGGACTCTTTAAAGTAGAGACACTACATACTGATATACACCTGAATATCAGCAGGAGAGGACTCTTTAAAGTAGAGACACTACATACTGATATACACCTGAACATCAGCAGGAGAGGACTCTTTAAAGTAGAGACACTACATACTGATATACACCTGAACATCAGCAGACCAGTCCTGTATTTGTACACCTTTCAGGGTCAGGGGTCATCAGTGTACTGAATGATGGAAATTGGGTTTCTTTAGTACCTCGATTGGGAACCACTGTAGATCTAATTCCACAACATCATGCATTACCAGTCAGATTGGGGTCATGCCAAAGGTCATCGGGTCTCCATTGTCCGTCCATCAGAGGGTTATCGAGACACCACTGGGTCACATGTCCTTCAGTATCTCTGTGTGATCAGACGCAGCAACAATTTGAAATGTCAGACCACATTTCCCCCGATTTCATATCCATTAATCCAGGGTTTTTCATCATTAGTGTCTCACAATATTAAAAAGCCACCCAGGCAGTTTTCCTGCATATCATCTATTATATTATCCGCCTGTAAATTCCCTTCCTCCTGCATGAGCACGGTGGAAAACAAACAGACGCTCATTAGCATGTGCGACCCGTTGGTGGTAAACAGGCTTATTTCCACATGAGTGCAGCGCGAGAATGGATTCCAGCGGGACGTATCGAGGTAGGTGGGCCCGCCTTTAATTTAGATTTAACAAATGCAAGTGGACAGGCTGAGCATTCTCAGGCACAGCGAGGTCATGTTGTTACAGTGAGCACTTGTTAGAGGGTGACTCACTGTATCAGGAGTCCTGGGTGGCATTTTGAATGTGCTCAGAGGTGAAAGAAGTACTCAGATCTTAAGTAGAGGAAGTACCAGACTAATACTCTGATAGAAGTAAACAATGTGCGATTGAAATGTAAATGTTACACAAGTAAAAGTTAAAGTATTGGCATCAAAATATACTTAAAGCACTAAAAGTTAAATAAACAAAAGCATAATTATCAGAGGTCGGAAGTAACTAAGTACATTTACTCAAGTACTGCACTTTTCTATCTGTGTTTTTAATTCCTGCTTTACTTTTATGTAAGCACCACGACACCAAGTCAAATTCCTCGCACGTGTCAACTTACCTGGTAAATAAAGCTGATTCTGATTCTGAACTGATACTGAGGAGATGTATTTAAGTACACTTCTGAGGTAGGCTACTTGTATTTCCATTGTATGTTCTTTTGTTCTTCTACTCCACTACAGTTCAGAGGTAAAGGGTGTACTTTTAGTCCACTACATGTATTTAATACCTTTAGTTACTTTACAGATCTGGATGAATGATGTGAAATATAATCAAGTGTTAAATCTGACTTATCATTATAAAACATATCATATCTATTATTCTGAAATGGACCAATCTGCACAATGACTACTTTTACTGTCGCTACTTTCACTATATTTTGATGAGAATACTTTTCTACTTTTACTTGAGGAACATTTTGAATGCAGGACTTTTACTGTAACAGAGTATTCCTACACTCTGGTACTTCTACTTTTACTCAAGTACAAGACCTGAGTACTTCTACTTTTACTCAAGAACAAGATCTGAGCACTTCTACTTTTACTGAAGTACAAGATCTGAGTACTTCTACTTTTACTCAAGTACAAGATCTGAGTACTTCTACTTTTACTCAAGAACAAGATCTGAGTACTTCTACTTTTACTCAAGTACAAGATCTGAGTACTTCTACTTTTACTCAAGAACAAGATCTGAGCACTTCTACTTTTACTGAAGTACAAGATCTGAGTACTTCCACTTTTACTAAAGTACAAGATCTGAGTACTTCTACTTTTACTCAAGTACAAGACCTGAGTACTTCTACTTTTACTCAAGTACAAGACCTGAGTACTTCTCTCACTTCAGGTAATGATTGATCATGAAAGTGTTCTCAAAGCTGGTAAAGGTGCAGCTAGTTTGAATGACTTTGTATACTGCAGGGTAGCTGGTGGATTTACTCCAGGTGGAACTAAAGTCTGATTTAACACTTGGTTATATTTCACATCATTCATCCACATCTGAGAAGTAACTAAAGGTATTAAATACATGTAGTTGAGGAAAAGTACACCATTTAACTTTGAACTGTAGTGGAGTAAATGTACGTAGTTACTTCCTCTGAATGTTCTTTCTCCCCCTCTTTCTCTCTCAGTGCTAATTGATGGATTGTGTGTGAGCGCTGTGTGCCAGAGCTGAGGTAATGTGTGGCGTTCAGATGATGCCTCTGTGCTCTGGGAAGTGATGAAGGCGCCTCTAATTACAGGGATAATCAAAACTGTCAGACTCTGTTTACTGTCTGCTCTCTCAGACTCTGAGCACGGTGTATACTGTGCCTGTGAGAGGAGAGTCAGTGGAAGTATCTCTGTGTATATTTGTAAATGTAAAGAGTTGTGTTTTGTTTTTCTCTGTCTGTGAGCTTTGTCCTTACGTACTGTATCTCGGATTTTCTTGTCATGTCTGTCAATGTACAATAACCTATCAAAGGTGGTGGTGCAAGCAAGTTACATCCTCAACTGATGCATAAAGAAAAAAGGAGAAATGCTTTTAGTAAACACTGCACATTTTTCCTCAAGTTTTTGAATGTTTTCTAAATAAAAATAATAATACATAATTATTAAAAAGCAGCCCAAAGTGCTTTACAGAAAACATAACAACAATATTAAAAATAATATTAAAATGTATATAAAACAAGATAACACATCGACAGTGATAACATGTTAAAATAAAACAATTTAAAAAACAAAAAATGTAAAATAAAAGCAAAACAGAAAATAAAATACAGTAAAGCATGGATAATGATACGAGTGACAATTGAAAGTTAACCCAAATTAAAAGCCTTCTTCAAAATTATGAATTTGCTTTTAACCATTTCAAGGGAGTTTGCTGTTCTAAGATCCACTAAATGCTGCATGTGTTGTCAAGTTGGTGAAGATGTTTGTGTTTCTATATTCAAATCATTTTTTAAACTACAGCACGTTTCTCTTAATTGAAGTGTTTGCCCCTGTCAGCCACCGTAGTTAAGTGTTGTGTAAAACATTCTTAAAACAAACATCCAGATTGTTTTTTAGTGCAACGCATTTTGTTCTGGTTTCCTCTGAAAAGACACCGACATGCTGCCATTTTATAGCTCCATTATATTGGGGAATAGGCAGACAACACTACAGGTTAAATCTTAAAAAAAATGGCTTGACTCTCATCAAGTTGGATTACAATTCTGGAATGATTTTACCCCAAAAAACTTACACATTTTCGTAGACTGCAGCTGGATCAGCTCCCCTGAAGATGGCAGCATTTCGGTGTGTTTTCAGAGAAAACCAGAACAAAATGTTTTTGCATGAGTTGCTGCAGAACCAGCTTCAAAAGACTGCGTGATGATTTCTCTGATTTAACATTACAAGGCAGATGCTGACGCTTAAAAACAATGCATTTAGTGCAAAAAACACATCAAATAGCATTATATCACAATGTACAGAACATTGCGTATACAAATGTTTGCATGTCTAGAAAACAATAACAGACACAACACACACTTGCAGGTTAATCCCCAGATGCAATAATGTGCACGTGATGTTGAATATCATGGGATGTTTGTACATGATTGACAGGCACTAATAGAGGCCCAGCTGCGTGGATTCAGGAGTGTAATTACAGGTGGTGCAGACAGACAGGAGCTTTGTGCAGCTGTGTTTCTGGAGCAAAACAACCCTGATCCCGGGTCTTTTCCCCGGGGTTTCCTGCTCACCGGGGCCGTAAACAGAGCCTCTTCGGCGGGGAATGGAGAGCAGGATGTCTCACTCTGTCGGTACTTCTACAAACTGATACTGGGATTTGGTGCTCAGAATTCATGCAAAGGTCACATTGGAAATTGTGACTGTTTTATAGGATACTGGTACTTATTAGTAGGCCTACTACTAACTTATGCTATACATTTATGCTATTCCTGATTACATTTAGTTAATTTATTTGCAATACTGTCTACCACAAGAATGAACAAGGAACTTTGAAGTAGAAATGCATTGTTGCCCAAAACAGAGACACAAAGAGACACCAAAATGACTAATAAGAGGCCAAAGTCAAATACAAAGAGACACATGACCACAAAATTACACAAAAGTACTACAAATAGGGCAAAACCACCACAGACCAAAAAAAATAATACTAAAAGAGCAAAACAACTACAAAGAGATTCAAAATCACTAGGAAAATGAGGAACAACATTGATAAAGGAAAAATTGAAATGCAAAAATAACAATATGATTACAAAGTGATGCAAAGGGTATACATGGAAACACAAAATGACTAAAAAGAGACAAAACAATGACTTCCAAAAGGGGCAATTCAAGTACAATGAGTTTTTAAATGACTACAAAAAGACTTCAAAGGCACAAAACCAGTACAAAAGGGGAACCACAGACAAAAAACACCCACAAACAGACCAAAAGGAAAACATACAGACTCAAAATGACCACAGAAATGTGGAAAAATAACAATAGACGAAAGATAAAATACAAAAAGAGCACAGAGTTACTACAAAGACACTCAAAAGGACTACAAAGAGACACAGAGTAACGACAAAGACACTCAAAATGAGTACAAAAAGAGGCAATACAAGTACAATGTGATTCAAAATGACTACAAAAAGACTCAAGTGATACACAGGTTAAGGAACTACAATAGTTTGACTTTTGAATAGCTGACCCTAGAAAAGGTGGTGGGACCGGCAGCGACCCATTGTCTATCAGAATCAGGTTCAGAATTTAGTTTATTGCCAGTTTGCACATACAAGGAATTTGCTGTGGTGTATGGTGGTGCAATCATAAACAACATAAGGAAATTATGACGATATATTCCCTACTGCTCTGTCTGGTATTTTAAAATGGAGAGCTGCGCAGACATGTGTGCGGAAATGTGCAATATGCAGTTAGTATAGTTTACAGTTTACAATACACAAACAGAGATTAGCCTGACCTTGTTGTGAGTGCGATTGTCTGAGCAGTCACTATGGTAACAGCTCAAACTGCAGTCGGATTGACACCCATCTTTTTTCTCTTCTGGAGGCGGATCACTGGATTCTGGCGGAGTGATACGTCTCAAGAAACAGAGAGGATCTGTGCAAAGGGCGCCGTGTTTACAGCAGCAGACTGCGTGTACCTGAGCCTTTATCCGTCTAAAAACACCACCCATTGAACTAAATATCGACGGGAAACATCAGATACGATCATTTCTGGACATTTCCTGGAGAAAAACGGTGGAAAAACGTTCATTTCCCGCTGATATGAGGCTGAATTACTCCCACCACAACAACGTGATGAGCGGCTGAAGAGGAGGAGGAGGAGGAGGCTGCGAAACTACATTTTATCCTGGATATTTCCAAACAAACGTCGTGTATTTGACACAAAGAGACCATGCATTGATTAAAGATGCCTCTAATCTGCCTAGATACCCTCTTTCCATCCCGATTTTAAGGGTCCCCCCCCCCCCCCCACTGAGGACCCTCCAGCAGCAGCGGGACGTTGAGTGTTTTTCCCCAGAAATGGAGTGCGAAGATGCGGATTACAGAGGAATCCCCGCCGCTAGTGTAACCGCATTGGTTTCATTATACAAACGTTTACAGGGATAAAACTGGACTATGATTTCACATTTCCTGGCAAGAGGAATACATCGGTGATTGCATTTTGTTGTTGTTGCATTGGACTCCCTTAGCTACCCTGCAAGCTTGTGTGCAGAATTAGCTATTAGCTCCATTAGCCGGCTAACTGCTAAAAGCTGCAGACTGGAGATTAAAAAAAAGAGGGGTTTTATTATTCCTCTGCAGGTTTTGCGTCACGTTTCCATCCCTCCACATATTTATTTACAGGATTTGGGAGGATTAACGCATCCAGGAATGGGGTCTGGTACGGAATGGAGAGATTTGACCTTGTTTTGGGGTCTGATGCTGGGGCTCATCCTCCGGCCCGCCACCGCAGAGAGTGAGTACTGATGCCCCAAAACACCTCACCACACACCGGGGAGAACACTGCTCATTTCAGGCTCTAATGCTGTGCAAACATGGGGAAAAGAAACATGGATAGATACTTGATTCATGACAAATTGGGAACATATATTGCAGGGTTGTCAAGTTGCAAATCACTGTAGATGGGTTCATATTTGCTGTTTATTTTTTATTGTATTTGGTTTATACTTTAATCCACCTTTTTAAATAGTTGTATGCATGAACATACTGCTGCTGTGACTAAGGAATTTCCCAATTTGGGATCTATCTATCTATCTATCTATCTATCTATCTATCTATCTATCTATCTATCTATCTACAAACATAATACACAATTCAAATGAACAGCAAATATATACATTTTCCCAGTATAAAAGACATGTTTCACTAGAGTAAATAATACATAATATAAACAAAATATTATATACATTTGTATACTCTGAAATAGACAATTTCACTAAGCAACAGACACATATAGACATTGGATAACACACTGTTGTTTTCAGGCTCTAATGCTTATTAAATATGGGACATAAGGTGAGCTGTGGTTGCTTTTATACATCAGTGCATCACTGTCAAAAGAGACAACATGTTTTCTGAACTGTTTCTGCATTTAAAGGTGGAAGAAGTACTCAGATGCGGTACTTAAATAGAAGTAGAACTAATGCTGTTCAAATATGGGAAAAAGATGGATAGATAGATACTTTATTCATCCTAAATTGGGTATTTATTATGCAGTGTTGACAAGTGTTACACGTGAGATAGATAGATACTAGATAGATGGACAAAATAAAAGCACTAATTCTTCCCAATGGCTAATTTAACAATACAATTAAAGTACAGAAGTATAATCAGCTAAATATACTTCAAGTATCAAAAGTAAAAGGATCTTATTATGGTTATTATTTTATCCATGTAAGAGCATTTCAGTTTTGTAGTTGAGGTGGAGCAAATTGAGGTACTTCAAATACTGTGTAGAGTAGTAGTACAGTACTGCATTATACAACATCATGTGTTTTTATATGTACAAAGTACCTGTGAGTGGTAAAATATATGTAGTGGAGTAAAAAGTACAATATTTGCTTCTGAAATATAGTGCAGTACAAGCACAAGAGCTTTAAACTGGAAAAACTCAAGGAAAGTACCCCAAAATAAAACTCCGTGTCAGTGTAATAGAATGAAACGCATCTGTGATTTGGCGCACAGTCTGTGACGTCACGGTATTGAAAATCATACCGACGGGATTTCGAAATACCCTGGTATACCGTCATACCGCCCAAGCCTAATAAGTACCGTGTATTGTGTACTAAAGGTGAAGCAGAAACTACTAGTATACAATCGTCAAATAAAGAGAGCAATAAAAACATTTATTTTATTTAGGTTTTTTCACGATACAAAGTAAACACAACCTTGATTTTTAATAGTCATTACTTTGTGGGATGAAAAGAATTTCCTTTTTAATAATACTCCCAATGTAGGAGCCTTATTTAGTTGTTGTTGTTGATCGTTTCTGTTATATCATCATTTGTTTACCCCACAATTTCTGGTAATTGTCACCTGGGTGTAAATGAGTCCACCTGTTGTGTTGCTGGGTTTTTATAGGAAGAGAAAGAAGGAGATTTCGGGTACTTTTTGTTGACCGTATAATTCTGGTTATGTTTTTTTATCTTCTTTATCAAACATCATGAACTTAACCTCACCACGCACTTCTGATTAGGAACGAATCACAGCGATGGACTAAGTTTAGCCTCTGAAGCAACATCGTTTATTAGACGTTTGGGTCGCTTTTTATTCTGCTTTACTAAACAAACACGGGGATACTTTGACCTTGGAAATCCGTTGGTATTGTCGGCAGCCATCATGCATACATAGTCCAAATATTATCTATTCAAATAAACGATACTTCTTACATTCCGACTGGTCTTTGAGAAACACCAACTGGTTTCACAGATGGCCTACGTAGGACTTTTAGTGACTCACTTCATCAAATTCAAGCTTCTGTCAAAAATGTAAACTGCAAATGTGCAGTAAGATCTTATAAATACTAATAAACTGTATATATGGTAATTCACAATTTTTATATTGTGGTACATTGTGCACATTCACATCTTATAAATATATAAAAACCTTTATTTAATGTTATCTTTTTATTATACTTACCTTAACTTCTAATGTTCATTCTATTTAATTTTTATTTGATTGTACAGTTAGTAATTAGTTTGTATGTTATTGGACATTTTTACTACAACATCCTACATTTAAATAAACAGCTATTTCCATTTTTCTATATTTTTACATAGAAATAAACTTATTTTTATTGGATTGTATATATATTTTATTTCGTATTCCTTCTCAAATGGAGCTGAAACCGTCACATAACCCAATTATCCTGGCGATAAATAAAGTAAAATATTAAAATGTTGATATAACCTTGAAAATGTACCAACTCTAACCCCCCTATATGAACTCCAAATGTCTTTTCCCCTGTGTTGCCGCCTGAAACGTTTCCATGTTTCCATTTGTACCGTAAAATAGGGTTTCC
Source organism: Notothenia rossii (assembly GCF_949606895.1). Lineage (NCBI taxonomy): Eukaryota > Metazoa > Chordata > Actinopteri > Perciformes > Nototheniidae > Notothenia > Notothenia rossii. The sequence continues at coordinate 4,851,365 of NC_136904.1, read as the reverse complement.
TGATTCATCCCATTCATCATGACATGTTGGGGAGGGGGCGGGGGATTGAACCAGGGTCTGGGTTTTAAAATAGAACAAGCCGAAGTACATTCACAAGCAAAACAGACTAAGTTCTGTTGATTGGAAAGAGTGAGGAGCTTGTGAACTGTGTGTCGGAGAGTTTACTGTTAGCCTCGGTGGTACAGGACAGACCTGGGAGAGTTTCTCACATCCAAACCCTGCGTTTATTCCCCGCTTAAACGACTTCAATAAGTGTTTTTATTGCTCTCTTTATTTGCTGATTGTATATTAGCTTCTGCTGAACCTTTGGTACACGATACACGATACTTAAGTATTATTTTGAGGTACTTTCCTTGAGTATTTCCATTTGAAAGCTACCTTATACGTCTCCGGAGTGGGAACGTTTAAAAAGATTCCTGTTGTGGCTAAACTCGTCTCCAGTATCAATCAGGACTAAAGGGCAGAGGTCACCAGGGTCATCTTCAAGATTCAAGGCTTTTATTGTCATGTGTACAGAGCTACAGTGCAGATATGACAATGAAAATCTGAGGTCACAGGCTCCTCCAACAGAGCAACACAATGAAACAGATCAAATAGTGCAAGTAAATACAAACACAATGGAATAGTGCGAGGAGACGAGTCTATATACAAGTCATTGGAATATGAGAAATGCATAGTGACATAAGAATGGAAAACTTCGGCTCCTATTGGATAGCGCTCCAACACATTGTTCGTGATAGGCTAAGGGGCGGGACATCTCTAAGCGGTGGACCAATCACAACAGAGCTAGCCAGCTAACCAATCAGAGCAGACTGGGCTCTGGTTTCAGACAGAGGGTGAAAAGAGGTGCTGCAGCACAGGCAGTATGAGAGAAAGAGCTTTTTAAACATTAAAGCATGGAGACATGTAGAGACACTACATACTGATATACACCTGAACATCAGCAGGAGAGGACTCTTTAAAGTAGAGACACTACATACTGATATACACCTGAACATCAGCAGGAGAGGACTCTTTAAAGTAGAGACACTACATACTGATATACACCTGAACATCAGCAGGAGAGGACTCTTTAAAGTAGAGACACTACATACTGATATACACCTGAACATCAGCAGGAGAGGACTCTTTAAAGTAGAGAAACTACATACTGATATACACCTGAACATCAGCAGGAGAGGACTCTTTAAAGGAGAGACACTACATACTGATATATACCTGAACATCAGCAGGAGAGGACTCTTTAAAGTAGAGACACTGCATACTGATATACACCTGAACATCAGCCGGAGAGGACTCTTTAAAGTAGAGACACTACATACTGATATACACCTGAACATCAGCAGGAGAGGACTCTTTAAAGTAGAGACACCACATACTGATATACACCTGAACATCAACAGGAGAGGACTCTTTAAAGTAGAGACACTACATACTGATATACACCTGAACATCAGCAGGAGAGGACTCTTTAAAGTAGAGACACTACATACTGATATACACCTGAACATCAGCAGGAGAGGACTCTTTAAAGTAGAGACGCTACATACTAAATAAAGGTTCACCTTCTTCTTCTTCTTCTTCTTCTTCTTCTTATAATATCAACCTGAAAAGGAGTAGAGAATTAGGGCTGCACTCTTTCGAAAAATAACTATGACATGGAAATTGCGATTTTGATTTACCATATTAGAGGTAATGAAACGTTATTGTACCAAACAAGGATTAACAAATATTACACCTCTTTATATTACGATGTTGATAAAGCTTAGATTACTAGGCCATGATGCGATTTCATTTAGATTATTTGTAAAGCGTTATCAAGAACATTCACATTCATTAGCTAACAATGACATTATTGTTCTATTAATATAAAGGGAGGTCAGGTACTCTTTAAAACAGCTGCTAGTTATGGGTACTTTTTACTGAAGTACATTTCAAAGCCTCTTTACTTTTACTTGAGGAAAGAAGTTTAGTCAGTATTTCTACTTTTACCAGAGTATTTTTAAACACGAGTATCTGTACTTCTACTCGAGTAAAGGATGTTTTACTTTTGCCTTCTCTGGAGTAAATAAGTTTGTAGTGAAGAGCCTCGCTGCAGTGTAGTGGCTGAGGGTGTTTACAGTGCGTAGTGCTTCCCTATTTCTTGTCTTGTGGGACTTCCGGTGGATTTCCTCTGATTATCTGCACACAGGGCAGCTGGAGAAAGGGTATCAAAAGTAAATATGTGATCTGGACGCTCATCAAAGCTGCACAGATAGGCTTGTGTACTCAGCTGTTTAAAAATGTGTCGCTGTGAAAGAGGAGAGAGTTATTAAGCTGCTTCACCTGTTATCATTATTTCCAGAATGAAGCATTGTGGAGCAACAGAGGCCTGATTTTTCCTTTTTAATGTTGCGTATCATATCGCAATTGTACCAGTCAAAGTAATCGCAACTACGACTGCACGATTAGGAAAAAATTACTTCCTGCGATTATTTTTGACTGATATTGCAAGTGCGATTCTCAAATGATAAGAATTACTATGGTATGATTATTTAAGAGGATCTGTACCAAACACTTATGTTCTGTTTAGAGATGTCCCGATCCGATCACGTGATTTTCAAAAGATCGGAATCGGGAGAAAAAAAATCGGGATCGGGATTTTATTTTTATTTTTTATAAAATACTTTTTTAAAAATGTTGTATTCAATGTTACAAAACAAAAATGACCATGTTCAAGTCTTAAGGTCATCCTGAGGCCTTAGTTTTGGTTTCAAATTACACAACATCATGTATGTGTTGCTTCTTTGGGGCTTGTTTTCATAGACCTGGTTTCTTATTTCTCTCAAATCTGGCAACAGAGTGGGCAGGGCGCAGTGTCTAATTGTAGCAGTAAGCTAACGAGTACTGATAAGCTTTATTTTGTTTTGATCCAATGCTGCACAACTGAACTGATCCAATGCTGCTGTGAAAGAAAGAAGCTGTATCCATGTAGGATAGAATATCCAATTTAAATAAAAAAATAACCTTAAGGGACAACTTGAATGCTTTTTTTTCTCTTATTGCATTGCATAAAGATCGGATCGGGAAAAATCGGTATCGGCAAATTGTCAAAATCAAATGATCGGAATCGGATCGGGAGCAAAAAAAGGTGATCGGGACATCCCTAATTCTGTTATGTCTGTAGAATACGATTTGTAGTCGGGGATGTCTCTGCAGCTCCTCCATGCTTCATCCAAAATGCTGTTTAAAGGTCACTTATTATGAAAAATCCCCCTTTAAAAAAAAACAATCATCTCTCAGGGGGCGTGGCCAGCAGCAGCTCATTAGCATTTAAAGCTACAGACACATAATCAGCACTTGTCTACGAGAGTCCTCTGATACATTGTTGAACAAGAGTATAATAGAGGGACCTTTAAACACATTTCTTAGCTTACTGCCATTTCAATATTGCACTTGTCTTTTTGGGGATTTGAATATACTTTGTATTAATTGTGCCTGCTGTCTTATAAGTAGAGCTGCAAAAAGTGCCCTTAATAAACACATTTTAAAGTGTACCCAGTCATGTCTTGCTGATTGAAGTATACTGCTAAAATATAACAAATAGATTTCTGAATTAAATAAAAAAAGGAAATTGTGCAGCCCTAATCCCATCTAGTTATTTTTTTACATATCCTAATCCCACTGAGCTGTAAATGTACCTCTTCGATCCGAAACCTTTTGTTTATTTTTGTCACGAGAGTGTATGGGAAGCACTTCCCATGAAAGAGGTCCATGCTGGCGTAGCTTTGAGGCTCCAGAGGGTGAAACACTAATACCTTTTACTTTCTACTTCTTACATGTTGAACTCAAATACCTGTACTTTCTACTTCTTACATGTTGAACACAAATACCTGTACTTTCTACTTCTCACATGTTGAACACAAATACCTGTACTTTCTACTTCTCACATGTTGAACACAAATACCTGTACTTTCTACTTCTCACATGTTGAACACAAATACCTGTACTTTCTACTTCTTACATGTTGAACACAAATACCTTTTACTTTCTACTTCTTACATGTTGAACTCAAATACCTGTACTTTCTACTTCTCACATGTTGAACACAAATACCTGTACTTTCTACTTCTTACATGTTGAACACAAATACCTGTACTTTCTACTTCTTACATGTTGAACACAAATACCTGTACTTTCTACTTCTCACATGTTGAACTCAAATACCTGTACTTTCTACTTCTTACATGTTGAGCACAAATACCTGTACTTTCTACTTCTTACATGTTGAACTCAAATACCTCAACTTTCTACTTCTCACATGTTGAACTCAAATACCTGTACTTTCTACTTCTTACATGTTGAACACAAATACCTCAACTTTCTACTTCTCACATGTTGAACTCAAATACCTGTACTTTCTACTTCTCTCATTTTCCAAACAGGCTGGTTCCTTTAGTTTGAATGTGTGTTTGGTGGCGTGATCATTATTATTTAGAGTCATTGCGTGCCTATTGATTTGAACACGATCCGTGTATCCATCATTTCCTGGTCTTCTCTAAAGAAGAGGGACCAATGGAAACGTTGTCATGTTGCCGTTGTTCACCATGGAAACATTCATTAGCTAACAATGACATTATTGTTCTATTAATATAAAGGGAGGTCAGGTGCTCTTTAAAACAGCTGCTAGTTATGGGTACTTTTTACTGAAGTACATTTCAAAGCCCTCTTTACTTTGACTTGAGGAAAGAAGTTTAGTCAGTGCTTCTACTTTCACCAGAGTATTTTAAAACACGAGTATCTGTACTTCTACTTGAGTAAAGGATGTGTGTACTTTTACCATCTCTACTTTCTGCAGGTGTTGGATTGCATTAGCAGGTATGTGCTGCTGACAGTGTGACAAGTAGATTACAGAGAAAGACATACCAGCACCCTGCCTGCCTTAAATCACTCCAAAGGCATTTCATAACACTCGCCAGAGGCTCTCTGCAGAGAAGAAATCAGCAGTTGTGGTAGAAAAGCTTATTTTTTATGTGAGAACCGAATTATCCTCAATTAAAATGAAAGAAAAGCAAAACAAGTTAATTATTTTCTAGCTGGGTGTACAGTACAAGCCACAAACTCCAGTGTGCTTTGGAAAGGGTTTGACAGAGGTCAGCCGGAGTGAAGTTTGTACTTTGGTTATATTTGGTGTCTGTAGAGTTCACTGTGGTAAAACAAGCTTTAGGGGAAAGAATTATAGGGCGAAATTAAACTTGTTTTACTCAATTTGCACAAAATTGCCATCTTTTTTAGTGTTGTGTGTTTCAGTGAGGAGATCTGTGTCTTTCTAACCCCTTTTGGTTGGTTTTTCGTTGTTTGTCATATGTAAAAAATGATCATGGATGGTACCAGTTGGGGCAAAGTGGCAGATATTTAACGTGTCTAAAATGTGTTGGTAAAGAGGACAGATGCTTATGTTAAGGTTTATATCAGTATATAGTGTCTCTACTTTAAAGAGTCCTCTCCTGCTGATGTTCAGGTGTATATCAGTATGTAGTGTCTCTACTTTAAAGAGTCCTCTCCTGCTGATGTTCAGGTGTATATCAGTATGTAGTGTCTCTACTTTAAAGAGTCCTCTCCTGCTGATGTTCAGGTGTGTATCAGTATGCAGTGTCTCTACTTTAAAGAGTCCTCTCCTGCTGATGTTCAGGTGTATATCAGTATGTAGTGTCTCTACTTTAAAGAGTCCTCTCCTCCTGATGTTCAGGTGTATATCAGTATGTAGTGTCTCTACTTTAAAGAGTCCTCTCCTGCTGATGTTCAGGTGTATATCAGTATGTAGTGTCTCTACTTTAAAGAGTCCTCTCCTGCTGATGTTCAGGTGTATATCAGTATGTAGTGTCTCTACTTTAAAGAGTCCTCTCCTGCTGATGTTCAGGTGTATATCAGTATGTAGTGTCTACTTTAAAGAGTCCTCTCCTGCTGATGTTCAGGTGTATATCAGTATGTAGTGTCTCTACTTTAAAGAGTCCTCTCCTGCTGATGTTCAGGTGTATGTCAGTATGTAGTGTCTCTACTTTAAATAGTCCTCTCCTGCTGATGTTCAGGTGTATATCAGTATGTAGTGTCTCTACTTTAAAGAGTCCTCTCCTGCTGATGTTCAGGTGTATATCAGTATGTAGTGTCTACTTTAAAGAGTCCTCTCCTGCTGATGTTCAGGTGTATATCAGTATGTAGTGTCTCTACTTTAAAGAGTCCTCTCCTGCTGATGTTCAGGTGTATATCAGTATGTAGTGTCTCTACTTTAAAGAGTCCTCTCCTGCTGGGGAACAGGGATATTAGCCTCTGTGGACTATTTAAATGCACTAGAACCTATATAACACACTTCATGAAAAGGGAAACCCCAAAAAGCACAATAGGGCCTCTTTAAATATTGTCCTTAAAGATTAAAAAGAGATTTTGCTTCCCTTTCTCTGAGCTGTGCTTAAAGATTGCTGTGACATCAGGAATTTCAATACCCATTACATACAGGAGATGCGGGTAAAGGAACATTTGCATCTGAGGTGAACTTTACCACAGCTGAGCTCAGCTTTCTTCACCTTAGATATTCTGTCACTGTGACAGAAACACATTTCCTCTCTTAAGGTATGAAAAGCTGATCACTTAAGTTCCTCAAAAGGAAATATGCATACAACATTTCTGATGGTTTGCATGAGTAATAAGTCATTTAATGAATAGTAAACCTGAGAGAACATAACCTCGACTGTCCTTTCCACTCATTACTTTGTGTGTAGATGTTCTTTCCTAAAAGCTTCCATTTTAATAATACTCCCAGTATTTATTATGCTTTACTAAAAAGACCTGGGGATACTTTGACCTTGGAAATATGTTGAAAAATACCACACTGTCGCACCACCCTCCAATCATTCAACCACAAGGCAAACATCTACAGTTTAGTCCAATGATATACCGCCACAGGAGTGAGTCATAAAATAAGTTGACATTTTACCACTTCGAGGTCCCTTGTCTCGACGTCAGTGTTTTTTAAGAACATATTTTTCGTCAGATGCCTGTTGTTTATTAACACAAGTTGAAGAGCATCAGTAAATACCCCATTGGTGAAGTGGAATAAAAAAGTTGGTTGTTCACAACTGTCTAAATGAGACAGCTAAACGTCAGCAAGCCCAACATTAGCCACCTTTAGCTTAGCGGTGGTGACGTGAAGTCATGTGACCGTGCTGTAGTTCCTTTATAGCCCAAGATTAGCCACCTTTAGCTTAGCGGTGGTAACGTGAAGTCATGTGACCGTGCTGTAGTTCCTTTATAGCCCAACATTAGCCACCTTTAGCTTAGCGGTGGTGACGTGAAGTCATGTGACCGTGCTGTAGTTCCTTTATAGCCCAACAATAGCCACCTTTAGCTTAGCGGTGGTGACGTGAAGTCATGTGACCGTGCTGTAGTTCCTTTATAGCCCAACATTAGCCACCTTTAGCTTAGCGGTGGTGATGTGAAGTCATGTGACCGTGCTGTAGTTCCTTTATAGCCCAACATTAGCCACCTTTAGCTTAGCGGTGGTGACGTGAAGTCATGTGACCGTGCTGTAGTTCCTTTATAGCCCAACATTAGCCACCTTTAGCTTAGCGGTGGTGACGTGAAGTCATGTGACCGTGCTGTAGTTCCTTTATAGCCCAACATTAGCCACCTTTAGCTTAGCGGTGGTGATGTGAAGTCATGTGACCGTGCTGTAGTTCCTTTATAGCCCAACATTAGCCACCTTTAGCTTAGTGGTGGTGACGTGAAGTCATGTGACCGTGCTGTAGTTCCTTTATAGCCCAACATTAGCCACCTTTAGCTTAGTGGTGGTGACATGAAGTCATGTGACCGTGCTGTAGTTCCTTTATAGCCCAACATTAGCCACCTTTAGCTTAGCGGTGGTGACGTGAAGTCATGTGACCGTGCTGTAGTTCCTTTATAGCCCAACATTAGCCACCTTTAGCTTAGCGGTGGTGATGTGAAGTCATGTGACCGTGCTGTAGTTCCTTTATAGCCCAACATTAGCCACCTTTAGCTTAGTGGTGGTGACGTGAAGTCATGTGACCGTGCTGTAGTTCCTTTATAGCCCAACATTAGCCACCTTTAGCTTAGTGGTGGTGACATGAAGTCATGTGACCGTGCTGTAGTTCCTTTATAGCCCAACATTAGCCACCTTTAGCTTAGTGGTGGTGACGTGAAGTCATGTGACCGTGCTGTAGTTCCTTTATAGCCCAACATTAGCCACCTTTAGCTTAGTGGTGGTGACGTGAAGTCATGTGACCGTGCTGTAGTTCCTTTATAGCCCAACATTAGCCACCTTTAGCTTAGTGGTGGTGACGTGAAGTCATGTGACCGTGCTGTAGTTCCTTTATAGCCCAACATTAGCCACCTTTAGCTTAGTGGTTGTGACATGAAGTCATGTGACCGTGCTGTAGTTCCTTTATAGCCCAACATTAGCCACCTTTAGCTTAGTGGTGGTGACGTGAAGTCATGTGACCGTGCTGTAGTTCCTTTATAGCCCAACATTAGCCACCTTTAGCTTAGTGGTGGTGACGTGAAGTCATGTGACCGTGCTGTAGTTCCTTTATAGCCCAACATTAGCCACCTTTAGCTTAGTGGTGGTGACATGAAGTCATGTGACCGTGCTGTAGTTCCTTTATAGCCCAACATTAGCCACCTTTAGCTTAGCGGTGGTGACGTGAAGTCATGTGACCGTGCTGTAGTTCCTTTATAGCCCAACATTAGCCACCTTTAGCTTAGCGGTGGTAACGTGAAGTCATGTGACCGTGCTGTAGTTCCTTTATAGCCCATCATTAGCTTTTTACTTCAGAAATCATAAAGTGGTGTTAATATGTGGAGATTATCTTTTTGTGCATCTGACTCAACATCTGCTGTTCACGACTAAAAGAGCAATCCCAATTTGTTAGATATCATGTTCTTAATTAATATCAGACATTTGGAAACACCAGATGTTGACAATTTGCAACATAGCAAAACATCACAGATTTGAAAATAATGATCTAATAATGCTATCTTTGAGAATATGAATTAGTGATGGATTTATGAGATTGATCCCGCGTTGAGAGGTCTGGGAGTAATTTCCATTACCAGATGAAAAGTTCAGGGAGTTCTTTTGGAAATTAAACATTATTCCACATCAGGAAAAGTGTATTTATGTAATGGGGAACAACAGATCTTAGTATTAGCATCAATACTGTGCTATAATATTCTGCATTGAGAGTTTTACTGGTCTTACAGATTTGCATTTATAGTCAGTCTTTGCAGTCTGTCTATTCTGAATGTAAGAGGAAATGGTACATTTGTTATAACAGGTTTATAAAATGTTACACTATGGCTTATTTTCTAAGATTATACAGTGGTTTGCTCAGCCCTGGGGTGTGACACATTGATCTAGATCGAGGTTTCTCCCTTTAGGCTTTAGTGTAATCGCTTTAAGAAAACCATATTATTCAGTTTGTTTAAAAAAAGCAAATGTCAAACAAACCTCTTATCAGCAGCTGAATATTATTTTAGATGTGATTAGGCATGTTTAAGTTATGCATGGCCATTTATTTAGCGTATTTATTTGCATTTCCTCCCTTTGGTGGTGTTTTTAGATGGGCCTGTAATGTTTATTTTAAAATATCTTGACTGTTCTTTTTTTCTATTTACTATTCCCATGTTTAAGATGCCCCAGAAAGGGATGCAAAAAAACACAAATAAAATATAAAGTCATTAAAAAATGTATATATATAATAAAGTACCGTAAACATTAACATCACTAAACTTAATAAAGCTTAAACAGGTGCTTTTAGGAAATAAATACTGGAAATATAACAGCATACATTTTGTATTTTTAGTAATTTGGTTAATGTTGTGAATACCTGATCCGCAGTGCGCATGTGCGAGATGGTCCGCCACATTGGACAACTCCGTACGGCAACCCAAATAGGACATTTGACGTCTAGACGGCAGCCCGATTTGAGTCATAAACGTCTCAAATATCTATACAAAAATCTTTTATTTGATTTGAAATAAAATGAAGGACGTTCACAGTTAATGTATTTAGATATAAATTATTAATGCCATACCTTTTTGCATACATTCACAGTAAATATGTCTTCTCCACTGTGTCCTATTTGAGTGGCCGTATGTAGTTGTCCAACATGGCGGACCATCTCGCACATGCACAATGCGGATCGGGTAGTCACACATGTATCCATTAATTGAAGAAAATACCGAATTTTTTGTCCACAAACCATCCTTTCTTGAACTTTAATTCTATACAAATTGGTATTTTTTTAACAATATTTAACCGATTAAAGGATTTTAGTCACGGACTTCTTAAGTTATCAGAGCAACAAGCTGAGCTAGCTCGCTTATCCTGCTGTGATCTGATCAAGAATGGTTGTGATTGGTGGTTTGCTGTGAATGCAGAGCCTGCATGTCACTCACTCAAGTACCCCTGACATGAGAGTTTTCCTTTTGTAGCAAGCAGCAAAAGAATTGTAACATGATGTGTTTGAGTTCATTTGCCTACTTAATATCGCACGTCCTAAAAAAAAAAAAATTGCACGTCCATGCGCATAACGCGATTATCGTCACGACACGATATCGTGCAGCCCTAATGTGGAGTGTTGATGTGGAGCCATAAAGCTCGGGTGATGCTCAGCTGTCGTCAGGATAGTGTTGTGCTAGTCCTGCTTGTCTTTCCCACACTGTGTCACACTGATACAGTAAAGCTTTATAGCGTTCAGCAGGAGTGGGATAACCTGTTAGCAGCTGGGTGAGAGTTTCATTTAATTTAATTTAGGTTAATATAGAAATGCTGTTCACTGGTCATGCCTCTTTTTCCCCCACTCCCCTGTGTCACTGAGTAAAACTTAATAGCGATTTCTATTTACTATACCCAGTTTAAAACCTACAAAAAGGAGATAAAAACACAAATAAATGTAAATAAATTAAGGTAATTGAACAAACACATCAATATCACTCAAGCAGGGGCTACAGGAAAAGCAAGCTTACAAATATAAGATGTGTGCTGGTCCTGCAGGTTTTTCCCACACTGTGTCACACTGATACAGTAAAAGTTTATAGCGTTGCAGCAGGAGTGTGATAACCTGTTAGCAGCTGGGTGAGAGTTTCCATGACTCCAAGCGTCTGAAGTCTGAGCCTCCTCACAGAGAGATAATGGCCTCCATGTTTCTGAGCTGCTCCGGGCGCTGGTTGTTTGAGCAGTGGTTCTCAACGAGTGGATGTGCGAGTTTGCCTTTTTATTTAGTACTAGACAAATATGCCTTTATTTAATACAGTTCAATTTTGATTCTAGAAACTTGATGACCATCATTTAAAAAGCATACTTTAGTTCTGTGAAGGGATATATTCTGCCTTGCCTGGCACTAACAATGTTGTGGTTTTGTTCCCATAGAATAGAATATATCTGTATTCTCATCATACAAAGTACAAACGACATTTCTTTGGGAACTCTCACTGCAGTATCTACATGGACTGCATTTACTGAAAATGTATGCGCTGTTCTTCACTTTACTTTAAAGTGGATAGTACTGAGAAGCTTATATATTACTAAGAAGAATTGAAGGGATGAAACCCTCTTTAATGGTCTCACATGCAGAGCACACACAGTGACATTTGTTCTTTGCTTTAACCCATCCTAGTACCAGGAGTCTAGTACTAGGAGCAGTGGGCAGCTATTGTACAGCGCCCAGGGAGCAATGGGAGTGAGGGGGGAAGGGAGGTGTCCGGTGCCTTGCTCAAGGGCACCACGGCAGGGCCAGGAGGTGAACTGGGACCTCTCCAAGTAGCAGTCCACACTCCATATTTAGGTCTATTCGGGGACTTGAACTGGCGACCCTACGGCTCACAGTCCAAGCCCCTACTGACTGACCCACTGCACTGTTTTCGGTGAAATAAATGTGAGTGTTGGTCCTGAGGCCGGACCAGTTGAGAACCACTGGTTTAGACTTTAGAGCACACAGGTGGGGGTTAGAGTTGGAAACTCTCCAGCTGTCATCACAGAGTGGTTTTACCCAACATGTGTCCTGATGCTGGTTCACTATCAGTCTGTTTGTACATTTGGCTTTCAGGTGTTTTCAGATCAAAGTCTTTCTTTGTCTGAATAGAGTTTTGTGTCCCAGTAAATGTGAAAATTAACATAAATATATGCTTTTACAATTTGTCCTCTTCAAAGGGAAGACTACAGTGCTTTGTTTTCGGTCCTTTGATCAGAAAGCACTAATTTCACTTCTGATGTATTTGTTTACATTCAGTACATCAGACATAGTGCATGCAAACACGGCTACAGCCTGATCAGATAGGGGGTGCTACACTGATTTAAAACGTCCTTTTTCAAACCGTTTTAGCAGGCTGGGTCGGTCAGTCTTATAACTAAATCTTGACTTCCAATCTTTCAATAAGTAATGGATGTATTGCAATTTAACGCGTATATTCATTCATGGTCCCCAGAGGATGAATCCTACCAACTTCAGCCGGCTTTTGAAACTTTCATTATCTCAGGATTTGATTCGATTTCCATTCTTGGAATTACAATGTTGCTCTTAATAATTCCTCATGTAGTCTACAGGGGTGCACATTGCAGCAGAGGGAAGTAAGGGTACGCTTTTTCTATTTGCTTTAACAGAAACCCCCAAAAAAGACAAATCCTGAGACAAAGGCAAACATTTATTGAGGGTAAACTTTTATCTTTAACTTTTAATTTTACGACCGTTTTTGAATATTTCTCAATGAGTTCAAGATTGTGTTTTTATATTTAACTCGTTTCCGAAGCAGCTGCGTGTTTCTCCGAAGGGAATGACCGTTGTAGCACGTTTGCACCTGTCAGCCATCGTTGGAATAAAGCACCACTTAAATATTAAACTTTTGTTAAATAGAGAATGACGATCCCTTAGTTCTTGTAAAGCTCCTCGTGATTCATTTTGCCTTTTGTTTACCTAGGAGATGCTGCCTTCAGGGACCAACACAGAAACACATCATCCCTGCAACAGTTTGAAGAGGGAGGGGCTTAGAAGTGTGTGTGTGTGTGTGTGTGTGTGTGTGTGTGTGTGTGTGTGTGTGTGTGTGTGTGTGTGTGTGTGTGTGTGTGTGTGTGTGTGTGTGTGTGTGTGTGTGTGTGTGTGTGTGTGTGTGTGTGTGTGTGTGTGTGTGTGTGTGTGTGTGTGTGTGTGTGTGTGTGTGTGTGTGTGTGTGTGTGTGTGTGTGTGTGTGTGTGTGTGTGTGTGTGCTTTTATAGTACAGTCGTTTCTTTGCCTTTTGATCTCGGACAATGAGATCATGAGGTCATATTTCGTGGACACAAGAGCGACAATAAGCTAAAAGCAGAGCAATGTAAACTTTATGGAGCTGTTTACCCCGGCTTGAATAGAGCGTGACTCAAGTGTTTACTTTGTCTCGCCATGTTAAAGGAGCATTGAAAAGGAAAACTGCCAGGCAAACACATTCGGTCAACAACAGCGCAGCTCTAGTGTTCTGTCAATATTGAAAATAAATGTACGTAAACAAACATCTTTTGAAAAACATCACTATTTCAGAACATGGTTTTGTTAGCTGGTACATTAGACAGGCATTAAAACAAATAGGTGAAGACATTTCAAGATGTTCTGTTTGATGAAACTGTAATTTTCCATGTGGAGACCGTTAAATGAACGTATACAGCATAAAGAATGTATGAGAATACAGCAAATTAGATGTTTTACTCATTACATAACATGCTTTTAGAGGTTTCCCTTTCCTTTAGTGTGTTCTATATGTTTTAGTGCATGTAAATGGGCTGCAAAGGCTAAAATGCTGTTGTCAGTCTCACAAATGTAGATATTCAGCTTTTTCTATATTATTTCATTTCAAAATCAGGCTGCACAAATAGGTTACATGTGTTTTTATTCTGCGATAAATACATTGGTACTCAGGCAGAGTATTATTTCGTTAGTCAATACATTTAAAAGCTTCACTTTAACCGTAATTATGCCTTTTTGAGTTTAGCTCAATTTGTTGAAATACAAGAATATGGGAAATCATTTCCTCATGTTATAATTCAGCAAGCAGTGCAAGAAACGCATGAAAATGGCAAAACTAAGTGCACTTGATTAACTTTCTAATTGATATCCTTATCATGGTGTTTACCAACGTCATCACAAATTCTCCTTATATCAAGTAGCCCTTTATTAAATCGGTTTTGTCCAAACAAAACTATTCAAAGACTTCATCCTGGACTTTAGCGGACTTTTCAAACAGTTTAAAAAAAAAAAAACATTTTTCATCCTGAACAATGAATCCAGAAATGATCTTATAATTCGCCCTAAGAGCCCTTAATCTTCTCTTTCTCTTCCCTTCCTGCAGTCTGCAGCCCCACTATGTAAGGGATATCTTTATCATGGTTTTTACTAACGTCATTACAAATTCTCCTTATATCAAGGAGTTGTTTTTTTTGGACAAAACCAAAGACATCATCTTTAGGCGCTTTCACACCGGAGTACTTTTCCAAGGAATAGTTCCTGGGATTTTGCGTTCACACAAAAAATATCTGGAACTAGAACTTTCTGTTGCAAACCTTTTCACCCCCAGTTAGTCCCTGCTAGAGAGCAGGGAGTAACTGGGGAGAAAAAGGTTCCAATTTCTATTGGCTGGGCAAATTGCAAAACCACGCCCCGTAAAACTCTGAAAAGTTTTTGTGAAGCCGCCATTTTATTTGCTCGCATTAGCATTATTAGCATTAGCATTAGCCCAGCGCACCAACGGAGAGAGAATAACTTATGGCAACACAAAATAAAACATGGGAGCGGTGGGGATAAGGAGGTGTCTGCGTTCTGGCGATTTACTCGGAAGGCTTCAGTAGAAGCTGCTGGGAGTCCCAGCAGCTTCTACTGAAGCCAGTCCCTAACTCCGGGGACTTCGGGTGGCAGTATACGCCGTGAAGTTGTTTGCGGCCTGCCAGTAAACCCAAAGCAGAAGAAGAAGAAGTGACGTCAGCGGCTCCCTCAGGGACTTATTCCGGTGTGAATGCGATTTCCTAGATAGTTCCAGGATATAAAAGTTCCATGAAATAAAAGTTCTGGGAACTATTCCTGGGAAAAGTACTTGGTGTGAAAGCGCCTCTTGACTTTAGTGGACTTTTCAAACGGTTCTTTTTGACATTTTTCATACGAAACTGCCTTGACCGTATTGTTCTTGTATTCTTATGGTAATGTTGTATTGTTTTGTGAGCGTACTGTTCAATGTATCATAGGTCCAATTTATAATCACTTTATATATTAAAAGTTTTTAGCTTGTATTGTCAAAATTATACTTATACGGTCTGGGAATGCTTGGAATTTCGCTGTTCTCTGTGTAGTGACAATAAAGGAATCTAATCTGAACAAATACTCGATGAATCCAGAAACGATCCTAAGATTCGCCCTCACACCCTCATAATCTTCTCTCTGTCTTCCCTTCCTGCAGTCTGCGGCCCCAGCATCGACATCGGGAACGACATCAGTGAGTTCAGGCGTCTGGAGAACTGCACGGTGGTGGAGGGATACCTGCAGATCTTGCTCATCGGCGACAAAAATAACAACAACATCAACCAGGAGTTCTTCCGCTCGCTCAGCTTCCCAAAGCTCACCATGGTCACCGACTACCTGCTGCTGTTCCGCGTCTCCGGCCTCGACAGCCTCAGCACGTTGTTTCCAAACCTCGCCGTCATCCGTGGGCGGAACTTATTCTACAACTACGCCCTGGTGATCTTCGAGATGACCAGTCTGAAGGACATCGGGCTTCTCAACCTGAGGAACATCACGAGAGGCGCCATTCGGATCGAGAAAAACCCCGAGCTCTGCTACCTGGACTCTGTTGATTGGTCTCTTATTCTGGACGCCGAGTTCAACAATTACATCGCCGGGAACAAACAGTCGAAGGAATGCAGCGATGTTTGTCCGGGCATCATGGAGAACAGCCCTCAGTGCAGCAAGACCATGTTCAACAACAACTACAACTACCGCTGCTGGAACTCCAACCACTGCCAGAAAGGTAAGAGGCCGTCGTCACACACTCTGTTTGTCTGAATAGAGTTTTCGGTCTCCGTAAAGGGAAGATGCCCGTCGTCACACACTCTTTGTTCGTCTGAATAGAGTTTTCGGTCTCCGTAAAGGGAAGATGCCCCTCGTCACACATTGTGACAGTTTGACTTATTTTTGTAGGTTTATTGATTTTCCTTTGGGGTGTCAGTCAGGTCTCTCTCCTGACATTTAAGATTTGTTTCGTCACAGTTGAGTAAGTCGGTACTGCACAAAGGCTTATACAGCTCATAGCACACACCCAACATTGAATGACATTAGAAAATAAGAAAAGATACAACTCAAAATGATTCTGTATCACGAATAGCAGGTATATTTCAAATATCCCACAAAACAAACCCTCAGCCAACAGTTCACTATTAAATCCAAAAGGTCTCACTCACTCATTTCACTTCTGATGAACGTGTTTAAATTCAGTTCATCATAGTGCATGAGAACACTGCTATGGGCTTGACCAAGAATCAACACTACACTGTTTAAAAATTTCCCTTTGGAGTTAGTTGGAAACTCTCCAGCTGTCATCACCGATCCTCACCATCGGGGCTTTTTCACCAAACATTTGTCCTGATGCCGGTTCACAATCAGAGCAGAGACTGTTTTGACATTTGGCTTTCAGGTGTTTTCAGATCAAAGTCTTTCTTTGTCTGAATAGAGTTTTGTGTCTCACTAAATGTCAAAGTGAACATAAATATATGCTTTTATATTTCTGATGTATGTGTTGACATTCAGTTCATCATAGTGCATGCAAACACTGCTATGGACTTTACCAAGAATCAACGCTACACAGTTTACAAAGGCCCCTTTTTTTGTCTGGAGGTCTTTAGCACTTCATGTTTAAGATTGAACATTTTGGTTGAGTCCAAACTTAGAAGTTTACAACAGCTAACCGATATATTGCAATTTACTAGAGGTGGGAGAAGTACTCTTGTACTTGAGTAAAAGTAGAAGTACTCAGGTCTTGTACTTGAGTAAAAGTAGAAGTACTCAGATCTTGTACTTGAGTAAAACTAGAAGTACTCAGATCTTGTTCTTGAGTAAAAGTAGAAGTACTCAGGTCTTGTTCTTGAGTAAAAGTAGAAGTACTCAGATCTTGTACTTGAGTAAAAGTAGAAAAGTATTCTCATCAAAATATAGTGAAAGTAGCGACAGTAAAAGTAGTCATTTTGCAGATTGTTCCATTTCAGAATAATATATATGATATGTTTTATAACGATTGTAATAGTGGCAAATAGAAGGTGCAGACAGTCCAGCCTTCGACTGGTTAGTGGGGATCTGAAGTGCGGCTGTGTCCTGAAACCTGTCACTTTAACGGCTTTAGATGTTGTGGTTTGGCTGCGAGGAAAGAGGCAAAGCTTCATTACGTACTTGTGTTCAGGTCTTTGCTGTTTTGTATCTCCCAAGTTAAGAGTAGAGGAAGAAAGAGCAAAATGGAGGTATCGGTCGAGGCTGCAATTCACCTCAGAATACGTTGTTGTCGAGCGTGTTTTTATTGTCTGTCAGATGTCAACGTCTGAGATGAGGATATTATGTACTTTCCACATTCTCACTTTGCATCAGGGTTCAGGCAAATATTGGTAACCCTAGAAGCAGGCTGGCACTTATCTGGTTCCACTAAAGTGAAATGTAAATGTTTTCCCGGCTTAAACAAAGTAAGTAAATGCTCCAGAGTTTAATTAAAGTACGCAGAATGAACCGTGAGAGTGAACTGGCCCTTTAATATCGTGTTTACGACTGCAGCGTTTTCGATGACTTGTTTTGCTGCTGCGTTTCAGACTGTGTGTGTGTGTGTGTGTGTGTGTGTGTGTGTGTGTGTGTGTGTGTGTGTGTGTGTGTGTGTGTGTGTGTGTGTGTGTGTGTGTGTGTGTGTGTGTGTGTGTGTGTGTGTGTGTGTGTGTGTGTGTGTGTGTGTGTGTGTGTGTGTGTGTGTGTGTGTGTGTGTGTGTGTGTGTGTGTGTGTGTGTGTGTGTGTGTGTGTGTGTGTGTGTGTGTGTGTGTGTGTGTGTGTGTGTGTGTGTGTGTGTGTGTGTGTGTGTGTGTGTGTTGTTTCCCTGGTGACTGGCGCCTTGCTGCAGACTCAGCATGTTGATGTTTTCAGTCTTGTGATACGGAACTGTCGCAGGACCGGCCTCAATTGCATGCATGTACACACACACACACACACACACACACACACACACACACACATACAAACATTGTCACCATCATCAAACACACTGGAAGTGCAGACAGAGGCACGTACACACTTAAACCGACAAATCACAGAGATGCAAATATGCCACACACACACACACACACACACACACACACACACACACACACACACACACACACACACACACACACACACACTGCTCTGTGGGTGGTTGGAGTGGCAGAGTGTGGGCATGCTGGGGAAAAAAACAGGAGGTGGAATAGGTTGGAGGAAGACATGAGGGGGGGGGGGGGGGGGTCAGGTAAAGGTTTCATTTCCACCGTCAGCAGGAAAACACGAGAGAGTCCACAATATATCAATATATCCGGAGGAAACAGGGATTTTAGCCTTTACAGACCATTTACATGCACTAAAACATGTATGACACTACAGGTAAGGGAAAACCTCAAAAAGCAGAATAGAGCCCCTTTAATGTACTATATACGTCCCACCCCTGACGTTTGACAAGCCTTTACATGAGACAAGTCCACTAATCATCAACGCAATAACAACCAGCAACTGAATAACGAACTGACGAATAACACTATTTACAATCATTTGACTTTTTTATGTTATCTCCAAGTGTTATTGTATCATCACTTCAATAAGCAGCAATCCCAAATATAAGCTACTAAAACTGGACATGAAATTATTTTATTAATATTATATTATAAATGTATATAAAGTGCGAGTCTGACTTGGTGTTGTTTTTGGATCTAATCTGACTATTAATGATAATATTGATGAATCTAACACTGTATATATATCAATATGTGGTACCAGCACAAGGCCATCGCTCTGTGTTGAGTCTAAACTACAAACATGTTGTTTTCCACGGAGCCGGTGCTGAAGGAAAGGAAATAGATTTGGATATTATTTTTAAATGCCTGCGCTAGTAGTTCTTGTAATAACCGGCTCTCGTGCAACAGCTGCTGCTCCTGCGGTTTCTCTTACTACTGACTCAACTACTGAGCCATCTGCTGATCACGTATCTTACTGTTTACCAGAGACTACACCGACCTCACCACCTTCAAAAAACTCACAAAAACTCACCTCTTCAATCTGGCTTTTAATGTGTGATTGGTTTTGTATTATTTGACTTTAACTTTAACTATATATATTTATTTGTTCTTTTCTTTTCACTATATCTGTAAAGCGTATTTGAGCACCTGTAAAAGCGCTAACAAAATTAATCTATTATTATTATTATTATTATTATTATATTACTTCTAATCCTCCAGCTATTACCACTACAGTTTATTTTAATTGGGCATGAGACGATATAAATAGGTCGTGTGTAGGGAAGTCCCGATCACTTTTTTTGCTCCCGATCCGATTCCGATCATTTGATTTTGACAATCTGCCGATACCGTTTTTTCCCGATCCGATATTTATGCAATGTATTAAGAGAAAAAAAAGGTAACAGATAACGACTGGTCATCCAACGCGATGAATTCAGCTATCTTGGCTGTTATTGTTTTGGCCTTTTCACTGTTCTGGGGCACTTTCTCTTTCCTTTTAAAAGTCTCTGAAAGTATCGGTTGTTTCAGTGCCGTTACCCGAGTGGCCGCTGTGTACTCGTTGTGTTGTTGTTGTTTGTTTTTCAGGTGGTGTATTAGATTGGTCGTGTTGAACGTAGCTCTGTTCTTTCCACTACGCGGAACCTCCGTCTTGCAAACATTGCACCTGGCTGTTACACTGCCTTCGCTTTCAATTTCATAACACTTCCAAACTCCTGACATTTTCTCTGTCCCGACTCCGGAGTCACCAGCTGAACGTAGCCTCTCGTTAGCTTACTGCTACTATTAGACACTGCGCCCACTCTGTTGCCAGATTTGAGAGAAATAAGCAACCAGGTCTATGAAAACAAGTTCAAAAGAAGCAACACATACATGATGTTGTCTATTTTTAAAACAAAACTAAGGCCTCAGGATGACTTTAAGACGTGAACATGGTCATTTCTGTTTTGTAACATTAAATAAAATAATACAAATATTTTATAAAAAACCATCCCCGATCCCCGATTTTTTGAAAATCACGTGATCGGCTCCAATCCCTGATCACGTGATCGGATCGGGACATCTCTAGTCGTGTGGTGATGATCCTGTCCAAAATAAATGCCATTAAAGTAGGGCTGTCAAACGATTAACATTTTTAATCAGATTAATCACAGCTTAAAAATTAATTAATCAGATTAATCACCATTCGAACTATGTCCAAAATATGCCATTTCTTTATGTATATTGTTGTGGGAATGGAAAGATAAATGAAAGAAGGCGGATATATCTATTTAACACATTATGTATGTTTATTATAACATTGTTCTGTGTGTCAAAATGAAAGACAGCCCACACAACTATCAATCATCAAACCGTGGGGTCTTAATTCATTACGTGTTGATTTCTATCAATGGGGGGTACTTCAGGAAAGTCGACAGGGGGGAGTTAGTGGAGTACTTTGTGACCACAGAGTGTGAACGTTGTGATCAGCTGTTT
Organism: Notothenia rossii; assembly: GCF_949606895.1. Taxonomy (NCBI): domain Eukaryota; kingdom Metazoa; phylum Chordata; class Actinopteri; order Perciformes; family Nototheniidae; genus Notothenia; species Notothenia rossii. The sequence continues at coordinate 4,830,603 of NC_136904.1, read as the reverse complement.
TAGCTCAGTTCTCCAGTGAAGGGGGGGGGTCTCCCTCCGCAGCCGGTTGGCGTAGTTTTGGCACAATTCCGTTGTACAGACCAACGTTAACAGCAGCCCTGTCTGCGCACACGGAGACCGACTCTTTCGTCCGGTGATCTAACCGCCTTCTGGAAAAGCTTCACAAGTACGTCGGTACTCAAATGCGCTTTGTGACACAAGTGACGGTACGCATTTCAGATTACACACATAACCTGCGGACCAGTTATGTGCACCCCTGTACTGCAGCAAGAGTATTCTCTGTCGGGACTTCCTGCAACAACACCACGCCGTTATCTTGATTCTGATTGGCCAGAAGACATTATCAAAGATGTTCTATTGAGAAGATGATCACTACGTGACAAAAGTTTTCAAAACCGTTTCTAGTTTTCGGTATTTCCAGACAAGTGGCTACTGAAATCAATCTTACTAACTGCTGTTTGTGCAATTTACTCCGCGTGAGTTGGCGGACTTTATTTTGCTACTCTAACCTCATTTTTCATAGTGGGACTAAGCCATTTCTTGGTATGGCTGTAGCCTACCCCAGCCATACCCTGGCGCTGCCACTGGTGGGATGTATGGGGCGGGGCATTCTGCACATGCGTTAAATGCGTTAAATATTTTAACGCAATTAATTCAAAAAATTAATTACCGCCGTTAACGCGATAATTTTGACAGCATTAAATTAAAGACGTTATACCTAATACAACTATTACAATTTAACTAAAATATACTGCAATCACTTTATTTTGCATGCAATTAAAGTTGGTGGTGTAAAAATCAATCTTATGTAATCATAAATGATAAAGCACTGCATAGATAAATGTAAGATGTTTTTTAAGTAGAGTAAATATACAGCTGAAGTGGAGAACGACCCTGTGAAGATGCATCTAAAACAGCATCGATCTGAAACTACGGCTCTCTCTGCAGAGACTGCATTGTTGTGCTATTTATTAGCCGGTTTATTGGAGGAGTCTGGTTGTAAAACCAGGCTTCATTAAAGAGAGGAAGGCCGAAAGCTGGGCGAACAAACAAAGCCGAAGTCGCTCCATTACCTGCAGAGAAGAGGCCGTTTTATATTCTCTACCATCCTGTGTGCAAGTAGCATGCATGTGGCCGTAGAAATAGGCCAGTTTGTTGCTGCTATTCTGGGAATCATGTGTTTTTTAATTTGATGTGTGTACCAGTATCAGCAGGCACTCTGACAATAGAGTGGTGCAGTGAGGATGTATTTCTGTAGGCTTATTCGGAAGGTAGTAAAGCAGGGGTTCCCTGATACGCTCTGTCGCAAACACACATCTATGATCCTTACATGTTTTGTGCAGCTGGAAAATCTCCACATACTAACACCCCTTTATGACCTTTGAGGTGTAAATACAAGCACCAGAAGTAGATTAGTATCTTAAGTCTTTAAAGGAACTACAGCACGGTCACAAGACTTAACGTCACCACCGCTAAGCTAAAGGCGGCTAATGTTGGGCTATAAAGGAACTACAGCACGGTCACATGACTTCACGTCACCACCACTAAGCTAAAGGTGGCTAACTTTGGGCTATAAAGGAACTACAGCACGGTCACATGACTTCACGTCACCACCGCTAAGCTAAAAGCAGCTAATGTTGGGCTATAAAGGAACTACAGCACGGTCACATGACTTCACGTCACCACCGCTAAGCTAAAGGTGGCTAATGTTGGGCTATAAAGGAACTACAGCACGGTCACATGACTTCATGTCACCACCGCTAAGCTAAAGGCGGCTAATATTGGGCTATAAAGGAACTACAGCACGGTCACATGACTTCACGTCTCCACTGCTAAGCTAAAGGTGGCTAATGTTGGGCTATAAAGGAACTACAGCACGGTCACATGACTTCACGTCACCACCGCTAAGCTAAAGGCGGCTAATCTTGGGCTATAAAGGAACTACAGCACGGTCACATGACTTCACGTCACCACTGCTAAGCTAAAGGTGGCTAATGTTGGGCTATAAAGGAACTACAGCACGGTCACATGACTTCACGTCACCACTGCTAAGCTAAAGGCGGCTAATCTTGGGCTATAAAGGAACTACAGCACGGTCACATGACTTCACGTCACCACCGCTAAGCTAAAGGTGGCTAATGATGGGCTATAAAGGAACTACAGCACGGTCACATGACTTCACGTCACCACCGCTAAGCTAAAGGTGGCTAATGATTGGCTATAAAGGAACTACAGCACGGTCACATGACTTCACGTGAGAAAGGCGGCTAATGTTGGGAATGATACAGTTTGGTAATCTAATTTTAAATCTAGCAACCCTTAATTTTAAACTGACCAGTGGGATATTTATTGACATATTTTATGTCGTCAAACAACATTTTGAAATGCCCTTCAGCTTCTTTTAAAGAGGCCATATTATGCTTTTTGGGGTTTTCCCTCTCCTGTAGTTTGTTTTATATTATTTTAGTGCATGTCTGCAAAGGCTAAAATCCTTATGTTCCCTCTAGAGGGAGTTTCACACCGACACACTTCCCCCAACTTTGTGACGAGGAAACCGTAAGCCGTAAAATGCTGACTCATTCCCGGTTCTTAGGACTCATTCCAACAGTGCTACTTGTCCTGTATCAAGCCTCAGTAATCTTATCTTAGACCCATTTTTTCGAATGTGTGCCTTGTTCACACTCACAGGCACCTTTACTATTCAGAGGAATTTTATCTCCAGACTCCGGTCATTCATCGGATTAATAAACGACGGAAGGGAAAAGTGAAAGCCCTTGTTTTCATTGAGTTGATATAAAAGCAGTCTGGACTCATTCATAAAACTGTTCAAAGCCGGGCTCCCTCTCTGGGAAAGTGGAGTGTTTTGTCGTCGTGATTGTGGGGGTTACATTCTGCCGTGTTTACTTCCCTCATTTGTTTTTTTGGAATCTGGTTTGGGTGTTTTGACTCGTTCATAACTCATAGGCTTCATCCAAAAGAAGAGCCATGTCCGTGCATGCTGGGAAACAAACACACTCCCTCTCTCCCAAACACAGAAACCCACACACACACTCTCTCATTGAACAGCATGGGGATGTTTTTCCGGTGCTTTGTCTGGTCTGAGGAGATGAAAGCACATCATTAAAGTACAAAGTAGGTCTTCAGGGATTTACTGGAAGGGATTCATGTCTTTTGTTAACCTCTGGCTGCAGGGATTACACATTAAACTTGAGGGGCGGTTACTAGATTAATTGACTCTGCTTGACATGTCACCGTTTGCTCATTTATATTGAAAGTGTTTGGTCGTCATTGTATTTAGAGCTGGTCAGGATACAAGCTGAGTGGAAACACATTAATGCCTTTATGTTGAAGGGTTTGAAAGTTTCCATCTAACTTCTGATGACTGTATCAGAAATAAAGTTACAGGAGGTAAAGGTAACTTCCTTGGCTTCAAAACAACTACCGTAATTTTCGGACTATAAGCCGCGCCTTTTTTCGACGCTGCGGCTTATATAACGGTGCGGCTAATCTATGTATTGTTACAGCTAACGGCCACTAGGGGACCTCCTAAATCTATGGGTTTTACAGGTTACAGTCCACCACCTTTAACTCTATGGGCTCTATGGCCGCTCCGCGCCCCCCACCTTTAAGCGGCGGGCTCCAGCAGGAAAAGCTGGAGGCCGGAAAAGAGTGAGACAGGTAGCGCGCAAAAGTAAAAGTGGAACCGAGAGTGGTACGAGAGACAGAACGAGAGCAAGACAGACAGACATTACGAGAGCGAGACAGTTTGTCCCCGTACCACTGGTTGAAAACCACTGCTGTAGATCTCTGCCGGTACGTGCGGTGGGAGCGCACCGTTTCAGTTTGAAAGTTGAAAAGTGTGTGTGTCTGAAACCCTATGTGATACAGTACAGTTTACACAGCACATGTTCTGTAGCTACTATTGCACTAAATGCTAACACTTGAATACGTTATGCAAATATGCAACTTGTTTGTTGAAATGTTAATAAATGGGAGCTTCCTCAAACAGCCATCTCTTTCCCGACAATCCCCTCTGTGCACGAACCCTTACATATGGTAATGAAACATTAAAACACCTGCGGCTTATATTCAGGTGCGCCTTATAGTCCGAAAATTACGGTATTTATCTGACTTCAATGTGACTTTGGTTTGGGATAGGCGCTCTTTAAAAGTATTTGTAGTTGTATACGGCGTGATTACGTTTTGGGGGAATCATGTAATTTTTAAAACAGCGTCTTTTTACAGCGTATCTTGAATTATAGAAACAGTCATAGGAGTTGACTCAAAGCTGTTGATCATAAATGGTTATGGTACAACATGTTTATATTTCTGACAGAAATGCCCTTTCAGGTACTGTGGTTGACTATAAATCACAATGGCGAGGAATTCAGGACTAGAGCTGCAACGATGAATAAACGTATCAATCAGTTGATCAACAGAAATGTAATTGGCAACTATCGATAATGGATTCATGGTCATTTTAGTCCTGAAAATATGGATTGTTTTGGTCTTTTCAGTTCGTATCATATTAAAGTGAATACTGGGGTTTTAGACATAATTATAATTTGCATAAATATTGTCTTTCAATTTGTTATAATAGTCATTTTTAAAGCTTTCATAATAGAACTTTTTCTTGCTACGTATTCTTCTTTGTGTGTCTGTGTGTGCACCATTTCTACCAAAACAAATTCCTTGCATGTGTAAATGTACTTGGTGATGAAACTGATTCTG